>NW_026442075.1:7307500-7907500 GCF_026898425.1 Galleria mellonella | reverse complement strand
ACAATAGAACATTAACTAAAAATTTTACATTTTCTAAACATTTGTTATAAACTAGTGTCACCACTACTAAGTAGTTGGTATTTAACGCTAATAATTTAATTCGACTTTCGTGACAATTAAATAGAACACGAGCTTGAAAAAAGAATCAAGAACTTCGCAAAGCAATCAACGGGAGGATAAAAGGACATTAGTAACCGAAGTGCCTATTTACATTAATTTTGGTACTTTCTAGATTAGGATAATGAAGGCCCTAGGCTGAATTACAAAGTCAAGCGACGCGTTTAAAAAGTCCCTGATATTATTATCAGGGATCAAGGGGTCAGGCACCTCAGCCGATACTTTTAATGAGCATTTTGTCGTCAGTGACAAAAATAGAATACCAACTTCTCTCATTTAATGGAAAAACGACTTATTGTTGAAATTTCCGGGAATTTCTTATTATTTACCATCCTATCCTGTGTTTGAAAATTTATACGTTCTCATCAAAGTTATCATCACGAGCCGGGTACAATCGGTTTAATAAATAAAATCCATTGTTTCGTCGTCATTCTCAATTTGAGTGTCCAATTTTATCTTTCTGACGTAGTATTAATTATATTGCTGTGAGCTCCGTGGTAAGGTACTACTAAGTATTGGGGTCGAATATTTTTTGTATTGTTTCGATTTTATTTTTTATTATTATATGAAGTATTAATGATTAAAAAATATATAAATATTTGTTTAATGTATTCATTTAACTATATTTATATGATCATAATGTGCAGTACATATTTATTGTGTGTTATATAACTAGTAAGTCAATATGGATACATCTGTAACTGTTTACCTACAACAATTTTCAATTTTCACCCCATAATTACATTTATATTTTGCCAAAGGTTGACTGGGGGAGAATCCTATACAGCATTAAGTCCGCCTTTTATATCAAACATTTTTTTAAATGTAGTCAATAAAAAATAAATAAAAAATTGTTAAAAAATAAATTTAACGATTGTTTAGTCCGTAATTTATTTATAATTATGTAAAATATCATACTTCAGATGATAATTGTAACTATGTTAATGGATAAAGTGACTAGGGTTTATGTATTCATATTCGAGAAATACATGCCAATTTTCCACTGTCAAACTTTTTGATAGTTTTGTTAATTGATAAAAACCAATTTATTCTGTTCAGTTTCGTTTGTTAGACAATTTGGTTCGACATAGGTATTTTAGTTTTATTATAGACAAAATCAATTAATTCCTTTTCATCTATAAAAAATATCCCATTCTGGTATTTTTTTGTTAAATTCTATAAAAATGAAACGTTTATTTCTAATGAGTAGAAAATATCCCATTCTGGTATTTTTTTGTTAAATTCTATAAAAATGAAACGTTTATTTCTATTGCTTAAGTAATTCTACTGTTATATTACCTGATTCTATAATTGAGTAATAATTCGAGATATTGTTGTCATCATCATGATTATTGCAGTCAACTTCCCACGAGAAGAGAGATAGAAATAGAGACACTAGTTTCTATTGTTAGTAATAAATACTGTTAGGTTGACATTCACACGTTCCTTTCTGGAAATTATTGTAACAAACTCCTAACAGATTTGCCATGGTGACTATACTGAGCTGATTTAATGTTTGATAAGTTATTAGATTGTCTTAATAAATATTTTCTCGGTTCACTGTTGATTGCTTTATGAAAATAAGCGATATAGAGAGTATTTATATAACAAGAATTGCGTTTTGGTGATTCACTAAATGCTATTACAGTCTTATAACCTTATCTACACTGAAACAAAAGGGAAGCAATATTTTGTAAAAACGATATATTTTTCTGGTAAAGCTCACATAATGCTCTCACTGGCAATTATAGGCCATTAAAGATAATAATGAATCCATGGCACGGTCATATCGAAAGCTATATCTTAATTACTACACTGAAATAGGGCTCTGTATCTTTCTATGCACCTTTGTTAATATTTTCTTTCCTTCGGATTAATATCTTGTTAAAATTTCCTTGCTAAAAACATTTTGTATCGGTAATAGATCGCGATTTATATGATTTATTCAATTTGTTACAAATAACGAACGAAAATACAAAAAAAAGAAATAATCGACTCGATCATAAGCCCGTTGGCTGAAGTTCAGTAGTAATAAAAACAAAAAAAAATCGGTTTATTGATAGAATGTTTCAAATTGCTACTAATTTTATTTAGAGAGTGTTTCTGTGATAATTTTAACAAAACTTTGTTACCTTTTTATTAAGTATATTATTAAGTGTATTTCTAACATTATAGGAAAAATAATTTTTGTAATGAATTTTAGTAGAGTTAGCCGACGATATTATTTTTATCATATCATATTATATCATACCATTATTTTATCGAATTCATTAATCTAATCTAAAATCCTACTAATATTATAGAATGTAGAGATATTTGAATGTTTGTTACTTAATAATGTTTAAATGGCTGAATGGATTTAAATGAGGTTTGCTGCTATAATATAGGATATGTTATATACTGAATTAAGGGGACAAAGCCACGAAAAGTAGCTACATTATATATAATTCTTCCTATTTTTGTTACTATTCTCATTATTTTGGCATAATTCCATATTATGTTCTAAAGATGTGCTATATGTTCTAATGTGCTTTATATATGGACCTCTCAAAAGCATTTGACCATGTAGATCATGCGACCTTAATTGAGAAATTACACACATATGGTATCAGAGGGATTTCATTAGATTTCATTAAGTCATACCTAAGTGGTAGAACGCAAGCAACGCAAATCAACAGAATATGTCCAAAATCAAAAGTTGAAATTAATTTTATATCAGACTTCAAAGAAGTAAAATATGGCGTACCACAAGGGAGTATTTTGGGCCCATTATTGTTTCTGATATATATAAATGATATCCCAAATATAACTACTAACCCTATGATATTATTTGCAGATGATAGTACCGTAATATGTAGTGATGAGAATTCGAATGAACTTGAAATAAATATTAACAATACAATAAAAATATTAATAGACTGGCTAAAGGAAAATAATTTAAAGATAAACTTAGATAAAACACATTTTATGAATTTTAGTAATCGTCAAAATAATTTGACATCTTTTAATATCGATTTTAATGGAAAAAAAAATAAATGAAGTGAAAATTACGAAATTTTTGGGATTAACGATTGATAATAACCTGACATGGAAACATCATATAGAAAATATTAATAGCAAAATAAACCAATTTTCATACGCATTACGCATGTTGTCTAAGATTGTTAATCAGACAGCGGTATTGACTGCATATCATGCATATGTTGAATCCTTACTAAGGTATGGTGTCATATTTTGGGGCAATTCGACATATAGAGATATAGTCTTCAAGACTCAGAAAAGGTGTATTAGATCTATGTGCAATTTGAAAAGAACTGATACATGTACGACTTCATTCAAAAGACTGAATATCCTGACTTTTCCAAGCCTTTATATTCTTGAAACAATGTTGTTTGTGAAAAAGAATAAACTTTTATTTGAAAAGTTAAAAAGTGACCGTAATACCGATAAAATTCGCGTTCAGCCTCACGTCACAGCATTATTTGATAAAAGTTTTTTTTATGGTATGGTCTCTAAAATATATAATAAATTCCCGAAAGCATTTAAGGAAATAAACAGTTTAAATGTATTTAAGAAAAAAGCAAAAGAATATTTGACAGCCAAATGTTACTATACGTTGCATGACTACTACAGTGATAAATATTAGACATGCAATTTAATTATTTTTATTGACATTTTTTACATTTTATTATTATTATTGACATTATTTTTAAATTTTACCAAAATTCTCATCTCCCCTCTTAAGGAGAGGAGATGGCAACTAACCCCCGGCAGAAGCACAGTCGGCCGGGGTTCAGGGCCCCAACAATGCGGGCAGAATCTAAGAGCACCGCTTTCTGCATCTTTCCCGGGAGTGAGCCGCCCCGGAATCCCAACCGTCTGAGATGTTGTTCCAGACTGGTTGGGATAAGACCGTTCACCGACATAACGATTGGGATGATTTCGGTAGATGTCACCCCCCACATTTCGGTCACCTCGTGAGCCAGGTCGAGATATTTTCTCTTCTTCTCGGTTTCGGCTTTCACGAGGTTCTCGTCATGCGGTATGGTGACATCCACCAAAAACACCCTCGAAAGTGCCAGGTCCATCACCACGATATCAGGTTTGTTCGCAAGAACAGTCCTGTCCGTGATGATGGATCGGTCCCAGTAGAGCCTGACGCTGTCGCTTTCGAGGACCGGCTGTGGCTCGTACTTATAGTACGGCAACCTCTCATTCGCGAGGCCGTACTTCAGAGCTAGCTCTTGATGGAGTATTTTGGCTACCTGGTTGTGCCTGTACAAGTACTCTGTGTTGGCAAGAGCTGAACAACCCGAAAGCACATGTCTGAGTGACTCTCCAGGATGGCGACATGCTCGACAGATGTCCTCAGTGCCATCCTTCAGAATGTGCCTTCGGTAATTGTTCGTCTTAACCACCTGATCCTGTATTGCACAGACAAAACCCTCGGTCTCTCCGAAGAGATCACCGAACTGTAGCCAGTGCACGGAGGTCTTCGTGTTTACGTACGGCCCGTGAAGGGCTTTGAAGAACCTTCCGTGCAACTCCTTCTCTTTCCATACGGCCTCCCGCTGAGAGGTACTCAAAACTTCGGGTTTTCGCCAGTCCTCTTTAGCCAGAGAAAGAGGGGTGAATCCTTTGTCACATTCTATGACCTCTCTATGCAAACCCTCGTCTCTTTTCTCCAGAAAATATGTCCTGAGGCTGTCAATCTCGCGGTTGTGCATGGTCTTAACGCTTAACAAGCCTCGACCACCAGCTTTCCGCGGGATATACAGCCTCATGACTGACGATTTCGGGTGATGCATTCTATGGAGGGTCATAGTTGTGCGGACTTTCCGATCCAGGGCTTCGAGTTCGGTTTGAGACCATCTGAGCACGCCAAAAGTGTAAAGGAGTACGGGTATGACCCAGCCGTTATAAGCTCGGATTTTATTGGCGCCCGACAAAGAACTTTTCAGTTCTCTTGTAAGGCGCGCAAAAAATTCCTCGCGGACTGACTGTTTCACATCCGTCTCCTTCACACCGATGTTTTGTGACATGCCCAGATACCGGTATGTTTCAGCCTCGGAGAGGGTTTTAATATTAGAGGGATCTGTGGCGATCCCTTCAGTTTGAGTGACCCGTCCCCTCTGCACATGGAGGACCGCGCACTTGTCTATTCCGAGCGCCATCCTAATAGAGCTGCTATAATCGTTTACGATATTTAGCAGCTCCGTCAGGCGTTCGACGCTCGGAGCTAGCAGTTTCAAGTCATCCATGTACAGAAGGTGAGACACTCGTGTACCTCCTCTCCGATACTGAAATCCAGTCCCCGAATTCTCCAGTAAAGTACTGAGTGGATTCAGGGACAGGCAAAACCAAAGTGGACTCAAACAATCGCCCTGGAATATTCCTCTCTTTATCTCTATCCGGTCAGCGGTATCCGTCAATCGCTCGCCCTGGATAGTCAGGATCGTCGTCCACTGCCTCATGCATGCCTCCAAGAACACTCGAACTGTACCGTCGATCTTGTACAGCTCGAGTATCCTCCGGAGCCATGAATGGGGCACGGAATCGAACGCCTTTTTATAATCTATCCAGGCGGCGGAGAAATTCCGACGGTTCCGCTTGACCACGTGCCCAGCGACAGCATCAATGAGGAGCAGCTCCTTCGATCCGCGGCTACCGCCCCTGCATCCGTTCTGAGCGCTAGATAGGATCTTATTCTCGTACACATGACGAGAGATCTTAGCGCTCAGAACGGATGTTAACGTCTTATATATTGTCGTAAGACAAGTGATGGGGCGAAATTTAGATGGATCCGCGGTATCGTCCGTCTTAGGAGCTAAATGAGTGATCCCGGTTGTAAGGAAGTTCGGGAGCGCCCTGTTTTCGAGGGCACTCTGGAATTGTACGGCTAAGGTCGCATGGCTGGCCGAGAACGCCTTTAACCAGTAGTGCTGCAATCCGTCGATCCCCGGACTTTTCCAGTTCGGAGCCCGACGGATCGCGGCAACCACGTCTTCCTCCGTAATGGCAATGGCGTTCATCGGCGTTATTCGAGCACATGCTTCCTCAACATCGTGCATCCATGCGCCCTCCTCATGTTCCACAGGTTCAGACCACAGCTGTCTCCAGAAGGCGACGAAATTGGCTGTTTCGGGTCTTTGTCCTGTGGGCTGTAGTTTTGGGCGCTCCAAGTTCCTATAAAACTTCCGTTGATCACTCATAAAGAGGCGATTCTGTTGATACCTCTCAACCCTCTCAGAGTACCGTCGGAGTCGCTTCCCCCATGCAGCGATCTTCTGCTTCAGTTCATCTATGCGCTCCGTAAGTTTGTGCCCGAAGTCCGGCTGGAACAGACGTACACCTGTCCCAGCAAAGGCCTCTTTTATGGAGCGCATAATTCTCGGGCGTGTGTTGCCCTCCCTGAAGCAGAGCAGTCTACCAATGAGGACTCTGGCCTGGGCGATCCGTCGTTCAATCCTTCTTTTCCAGGCTGGTTTCATATTATCCCTTTGGATATTACGTCCAGCCCGGGGCATTTTTGCGCCGGTATATCGGCATACTGCCAACGCAGCGCCAAACAGGATTGAACTCGTCTCTCCCAGGTCACCGCTGCCCTCAAGGTACTGAGGCAGCAGTCCATTTGTGGCCTCAATGGCATCCCGCGTCGCCACATTTGGATATATCCGGGGAAGCTTCGGTCTCTCTTCGAGGGGAGTTCTTCGGATCTCTAGAATCGCCTCCTCTAGTATGCTCCTCATATGCTCTATATCCTGGGAAGTTGTTCCGTCCGCATCCGCTTCTGAAAGCGTTTCGGCAACCACCTCTACGCTAGGTAGCACGTCTGAGATGGGTTGCTCTACGGTCGCGGAATTTGCTTCTGGAACAACTTCACTTCGCAATCGTTCGAGTTCGGTCGCGCTAAACATACCAGAGCGCTGTATGTACCGAACTCTGTCGGCTAGGTTCTGTTCCGAGACGGTTAGATCCGGTAAAAGACGCAGAAACTCGCGGTGCATTACTGCCCGGTATCCTGTTCTGCCTGTTTCTGTCCCTGTAGCCCTGAAGAACGCACGCATGAGGTCCTCATTCATGGCTCTTGTCCACCTCATGCGACGTGTACCACCAGTGGCGGGCACCGATTGCTGGGCCTGTGACGGCCCTGCCGGCGCCAAGCCAGCTGATGTCGATGGCGAGGGGTCGGACCGGCCAGGTGGTGGGGCCGGTCGGCTGGCTCGCATTCTGCCGCGCCTACCGCCAGTTGTAGACGCGCCCCGGCGACCCCCGGGCAGCGACCCTATACTCTCTCCGTTATTATTATCCGCCATCTTTATTTTTGCCATTGCCCCTTTAGCCGCGTAGGTTTAATTTATACGCGTGACCGCCTTCCACGTGAGCTAGATGGTGAGCTCGGACGCGGGGTACATATTATTATTATAAGTTATTATTACTATAATTTTATATTGTACACGCCGATATGGTAGAATATGGAATAATGGACATGTAATTATTTTTTTTCAACTAATGTATGTACCCATATTCGTGCAATAAATGATTTGATTTGATTTGATTTGATTTGAAAAGAATATAGACGTTCTAAAGACGTATAAACTAGTGCAGAACTAAATAAGAACAGTTACTCCACATTACAATGAATATGTTTTATTTTTCATTATTCTAAAATTAATGTAACATTAGCAAGTTATTTCTTAAGACTATAATTGCTGTCTCTAATCTAGAGGATGAAGCACGAATTAGGTATAATTTATATTCGGTTTTTTCAGTAATTTTCACTGGGTGCAAAAAACCGACGAAATAATTAAATTGCCTTAATGAAATTAACAATACAAAATAACATAAAAATGCAACGTACATCGGGTAGGTACTGTCGGGGACTTGCCTTTTGTACACCAAATTAGATTAGATTAGGAGCTTAGTTAAGAAGAGGTAAATTTTTACTTCGGTTTTTGTATTTTTTTTTATGTCGATTACATCTTTTGTTAAAAAGTGGTATTGTCATTATAATACAACTTTTTGGTCTATTTTACAATATGTAATACTGATTATTTATTATAATAACAATTATGATTTATTTAATTTAAAGAATAAAAAAAATCATATATATGGAAAAAGAAGATTTTTAAAGTTTGATATGCGCAATATTTTCGGTACATTTTAATTGATTTTAAGAATACTTGTTGCAAACCTTATAGTTTACTTGAATGTTGATCCCATACTAACTTTGGAATAGTTTTCTTTAACAGCCTATTAAATTATATAATTAGAGTACTTTTTTAGTTATAGGAGATCATAATATAAATTTATTATTATCTATGTCCCGGGGTAAGCAGGAAAAAGTGATAAAACTATATTGACGTACATTTAATTATCGGTCATAAGCTATATATATTTTTAAATTATTACATAGGTATATTTAGTTCAAACAATAAATTACTTCGGGCCTTGTCATCGAGATAAACAGCAGATCAGTACACAAAAGGAATGGCAAGCACAATAGAGGCTTTGGATCGGATCAGCGGATGGGGCTTAAGCAATCGCTTTGTATGTAGTTTATATGCTTCGTATGTGTCTCGCAAGAGGGCATATTGGTTTATTGCAAACTATAATCCTGGAAACAAGTCTAAAACCTTTTGAAACATCTAGTCGATTACTTCTCATAAAGTAGGAACATTTTGGAATAAGTACGTACTATTTTATATTATATAAATACGTGCGAATAAATCCAGGTTTCCCTAAAAAGATTATAAGGATAGGGTTTATGAAAAAGGTCGTGAAAAGGCTTTGTTTAGAAAAGTGTTCCTGATATCTTCGGATGTGTTATATAGATCTTTTTTTGTGAGTTAAATATACGCTTGGTTTGTATTTTGGATCTAAAAAAAAAAAAACTATTATATTCCTCCTTAACACAGGTTATTATATTAACTTATTGAAGAGCCCAATTCTAAAACCACAACTATTTTACCCATTTTAAATTACAATATTTATATTAGTACTGTTACTTAATAAACTATAGTTATGTTTTTACAAATTAAATTTCCTTTCATTTCATTTAATTTCATTCTCGAGAATCAATACATACACATTATTACCTTCAAGATTGCATGGGAAAAATAGCATTATTAAATTTTTTAACATTTAAACAACATATAAAAATTGGAAAACGTAAAATGAAAAGTATTTTTTGTTAATAAATAATAGGCACTTACGTTGTTGATTATTATTGTCGACGTATCATTATAAATAGCATTGTGCAGAGTTGAAAATAAATTTAATTACATATGTGAAATGAAAGTGAAAGTAAAAATTAACTATTCATATATTAATTCTTTATTATTCACAAATAAGGCTATACATATTTTTCTTTCTGAAGAAAAAAAAAAGAAAGGCAAGATTTTCTTTAATTCGTGCTACTATGTAATAATATTACAACAGGGAATTTATAAAAATCCATCCAGCTGTGAGTACTAGGAAATAGAAGAATAGAAAATCCTACGTGAGTTATGTAGGATTTTTATAAAGTTCTTTCACAAAAACACGTGTAATACGTTCGTAGGTAGAGAGAAAAATAGAGACAAATTATAGTTTCATTACTAAATTAAAAAATGTGAAAGTTCATAAAGATGTAAAAACTAGATGTTTATTAGTTGAAAATATTTATATAGATATGAATGAAAAATAGATCTTGTATCATTACCGGTAATTTTTTATTCTATTCATGCTGGCTAGTAAATGGTTGTTAGGACATTATATATATTATTATATATATCTTTATTGTTTATTATAAGTATACAAGGTTACGGCATAGAATAGGCTACCTCTTCCTTTCCCGTGGGTGTTGTAAAAGTCGACTAAGGGAGGGCGAGGAATGAAAAACTTAAAACATCTCTAAAGCTTAACTACTGTCGCCAATCCGCCTGCCAAGAGTGGCAATTACTGGCAAAACCCGCTAATAGGAAGGCTTATATTAAGCAGTGGACAGTTAAAGGCTGATATGATGATGATGATACGGGGTCTTATATTGTAGATAGTTCATTTATATTATACTTTTATGAGGTGTACAATATTTCACAATTATATTAGACACATGGTTCTTAAGCAAAACAATACTATATCACAAATCTAAGCACTAATTATATGAATTATTTAACAATATGAGACAGCACAACGTTATTTTGGTTTCTAGCACTACCTATCGGGTATTTTTTTATTGGGATAAATTATCTCTTAAGCCCTGTCTCTCAAGTTGGAGCAAACATTAAAAACATAATTTTATTAAAATCAATTAAGCGATTTCAAAGATGAGCACGAACGAACATCCTTAAATGGGATTTTTATACCTATATTAAGATAGCTCAGATTTCGATCTCGGGCTGACATCTGGACTCCTGCTCAGTAGAGATGCGTGAAATTTCAATACCACTTGAGTCAACTACAAGAACGAGAGGCAGTTCAAAGTGAAATGAGTATATTCACACTGAACACCACGCCTCGAGCATCGTTGTGCGTCTTTGAGGTACATGAATGGTATTCTTAATCTGGGCCCTAACAAGCGAACTGCGATTGCAGCCTCAGTTCAAGGGCTCACTTAAATACTTAGCGGCATCGTATCAAAGGGAAAAGAACTTCTTTCCTTTCCAAATTCTAATTTCTATTTCTAACACTATAAGTAATTTTTCTACACCTTAAATAATTTTAGCATATAATTTTACATCATTATAGTCGTCTAGAATATGACATTTAAAAATAAACATTAAAAACTGTGTTGTTTACCTAAAAATCTGTTAATTAAAAGGTGCATTATAGACATAAACGAGTTCTGTGAAAAATGTTGAACGATAATGTTTTTAAGTAAAAAAGCTTTACATTTTTGTTCTTTATTGTATACCAATAAATATAAAATTAAAAAGTATTTCGTTTTGGAAATAACATATAGATAATCTCTGCTGCATCATGACAGTAACAATGGATGAAAGAAATTATAATTTTAAATATTTAAATCGATGAAAAATATATTTAAAAAAATTGTGTTATATTATATTTTGTACCTATTCTATTAAAAGTGCGGTTTTTATTATTTAAAATAAAAAAGATGGAAAATTATAGTTTTCCAATATGTTGAAATACCAATCAGAGGGAATAATCTAAATGTGAATTTAAAAAATTAAAAGTGCTAGTTGGCGTTTTTAGGTTTATTCACGTACATTTAAATATGATAAATACGAGATTCAAAATTTTATTAATAAACCATAATTGTAAGCGAATAAAATATATCCTTTGTCAATAGTAGACACGTAAATTACACATTTTATATTTCTAGCCTCAGTAGTTTTCATTGTGCGTTTATCAGTCGATTAGGTTTTTCGTTTCATATAAGCGTTTATTTCGTAGAGTCATTGTTTAGATCTTTTGCTGCACTTCACACTTCTCATTCAAGATTTAGTTTGTTAAAATAATTATTAACAACTTAAAATAAAGAACAAATAAATGATTTATTTATTTGTAATATATGTATTTTTTTTTATTAGAATGGCAAACAAGCTGAAGGCCCACCTGATAGAAAGTGGCAACCGTCGCCTATAGATAAGAGTAGTACTATGAACATAACAGAGTATACTGTTTCGCCCATGATACATACATGTATTTGTACAACATATAAAATAAAAGAACACAAACAAAAGATACACACGTATGGTATATGTATATAAGCGTAATAAGGCGGACTTATTGCAAATAAATAGTACGATGTATTGTTATTTTATGTTGTTATTTACAAATAAATAAAAATCAATTGTCGAATGTACCTAAGTGCATCACTTTAAAATGGTTTTTCAAAAATTGCTGCATTAAGGTTTTTCTAGGGCTGGCAACGCGCATTACGCGCTGCAACCCCTAGTGTTGCAGGCGTTTATAGATTACAGTGACCGTTTACCATCAGGTTGGCTGTATGCTTGTTTACCACCTTTGTGGTATAAAAAAACGGTTACACCAATTTTTCAACTTTTTGTTGTATATGTAATTATCAAGATAATGTTTGTACGTGTATGTTTGTGAGAAAAAAATGTTTGAATAGTCCTACGAAAAAATAAAAAAAAAATTAAAAAAGGGAAGGTTTAGTATCAATTACCTTAATAGTACGAAGCGTGGGTAAGTAGTTTGTAATAAAAAGTATAAGAATTGTGTAAGTAACTAATAAAATAATGGGTTATTAAAATTTAATAATGACAAACCATTTTACTCGTGTTTTAGGATAACGGGTAACTTCGCTAAGTTGGGTAATTTGAGTAATTGTCGCTAATTTGAGTTCAACTCGGTGACATGCAGCTCATGTGGCAAGTGATCTAATAGTAGCTAGTTACGAATATGAATATTCACTTTGCTTCATTTAATATTGCATTAAGCAATTGTGAAGCTTGCTCACTATGTCGGTGAAAATATTATAAACTACATTATTCATGTTATAAAAAAAGATATAATCTACGCCTGTGTGGAATTAGGATAAAAAGTGTTTTATATGGAGGATGTAGTATATCAGTGTAAAAATTTAGTTCAATTCTGGTCAGTCATTTCAGCGTAATTGAGCAAGGATTTGTTTTAGTCAATTTTTCTTTACAAATGAACGGATTTGAATGAAATAGGATAAACATATATATTTCTTTACAAAGTTTTAAATTTATAATCATGCTAATTGTATGCTGCAGTTTTGATAACGGGAGTCAGTATATAATATATCCTATGTGTTAAATTAGGATATAATTACTCGCCCCTGAAGAAGTAGTTCGTTGGCGCAAATCAGCTCAAGATACGGCTTTAGAAACCTGGCAGAGACGGCTCTCAATAATAACAGGTAATGGAGGGTCTCGAGACCGGACCCTACAAGCACTCCACCCCCTTCTTAGGGAATGGGTAGAGCGAAAACATAGTTCTGTCGTTCCGCCTAACACAGATCCTGTCGGGGCATGGGTGCTTTGGCAGGTATCTGTGGAAGGTATCTCGGAGGGAACCCACACCCGTTTGCCATCAATGTGGCGCGGAGGAAGACACCGCGCAACACACACTTGAAGACTGTCCAAGGTGGACAATTGCGCGTCAAGCTTTGACGGCAGTTATCGGTGCAGACCTCACGCTACCATCCGTCGTCAGAAGGATGGTAAATGATGAACAATCTTGGGAGGCGATGGTGTCCTTTTCCGAGCAGATTATGCAACTAAAAGAGGCTGAGGAACGGGACCGGGAGTCGGATCCAACTTCAAATCCACTCCGAAGAAAACGGGGCCGACAGCGAAATCGCAGTCAGTCTTCTCAAGAGGGGCCTTAAGCGCTGAACACGGGGGTGTCCGATGCACTATAATGAAAAGGCCTCTGAGTCGGGAAACGTGCTCTTGTTTCGGCACGTCTTCTTCAGAGATGGACTGGGAGTTAGGCTCCTAGAGGCGGGCTCCCCCTTCTTGGAATGGGGTTGAGCAACGACGTTGGCGTTGTTGCGGAGTAGTAATAAACCGGAACCGCAGCAACGCTGCCGTTAGTTGTAGCCGAGGAACACGTGGTGGTTTTAGTCGGTAAGAGTCCGGCAGTATCCACATGCCTCCCCCGGGGTGTGTGGGTCTCCATGAGGCTTTCCCCACGTAAAAAAAAAAGGATATAATTACTCGTATACTAAATTTTATTCAATCTCTTCAGTAATATTTGTGTGAAAGAGTGGCAAACATCCATCTATTCACTGATTCTACAAACTATTGCATTTATAATATAAATAGAATTTTTCATGTTACTAATCTTAAAAAGATGTTAAAGTAAATTATTATGTCTTGCCACTTTAACAGATTAATCAATTTTTATGTATTTTGACATATATTTAGTATTTGGGATGGAGAAGAACAAGTGATACAAGTACAAAAATGGGATGGAAAATACCTCAAATTTATATGTTCTTGTCGTGGTCCCGGCATAGAATAAGCCACTCTTTCCTTTTCCATGGGTATCGTAAGAAGTGACTAAGTAAAGTCAGGGATGGGCAACAGCGTCTCTCTTAAAACATTTCTAAAGCCTAACTGCGGTTGCCAATCTGCCTGCCAAGCATGGCAACTACTGGCAAAACCCCCCAAGGAAGCTTATGTTCAACAGTGGACAGTTAAAGGCTGGTATGTGAATGATAATTAATTCATATGTCCTAATCACAGTTAGTAACTAGTTACATATACGTAATATTTTTTTGTAATTAATAAAACATACTATATCTACACATAAAAGCATATTACAATATAAATAATATGCTCTATGAAATAACGAATGTTAATTATTATCCATTTTCAGATAGCCCTAACAAAACAAAAACAATTACCCCAAATAGTCGCAATAATTGAAGCGTAATGGTATTGTGATGATATTATTAGATACATTTGCACTTTATTGCCCATTTCTAGTATCAAATATAGCGCAGCAAAGGTGAGATTCATCATTGGCATTCGTCACGGCTCACGAGGCCTAATCTATATGATAATGAAGCTCTAATATCATGGATGGCGCGATATTGACAGAGGAGCCGTATGGCTATCCGAGCTGCAGATTATTCGACAACATGATCTAGAAAAAAATCGAAACGTATTGGAAACTGGAAGTGGACATGTGTATAATGGAGAATATATAAAAAACAATTATCAGAAACGACGATAAAACAGTGACTTTATTAATTTCCTGTTACTTATGTATAGAGAAATTCAATAAAAATGAGCATTAGTTTTAAAAATAATAATATGTAAATAAATACAATTTTATATTTACTTTAAATTTAATAATTAATTAAATTAAAATAATTTAAATTTTTTATTTAGAAAATTTATATTTACGATTGTAATCTTGATTAGGGTAGTTAGGAGCATTTCTCGACTGCTATGTTGTGGACAAACGACGTGTTCACGTTCTCTGAATATATTACTAGAATCGGTTATAGTAATTAAAACTTGGCAACTTGGAAACAATCGAATAATTTGTTATTGATATTTTCAATTAACAAAGAGTTAGTCGAAAATTTAAATTGATACAAAGTTTTTGGTATTGGTCTGATTTGGTAACATGAACATATCGCTGTTTTAATTACAGGTGAATAAAAAAAATGTTATTCTGTTTGACTTTGCACGGGTAGATAGATCTTTCCGAAATACATATAGAAATATATAGCTTATGTGATGATTCTCTGATAATGCAGCTTTCTATAGATGAAGGATTTTTATAAGTGGTTGAGCAGTTTTTTAACTTTATTGATAACAAAGAAACGATAAAATCTGTCCTCTTTATAATATTAGTGTAGATAAACCTTACTGGACGGACTGACAGATATTGATCTGTCAGTCCGTTGGATTGGATAAATCAGCTACGCTTTTTCACATTATTTTTGAAAAATTCATGCATAGCATTTAACTATAACAATTTCAATGTTATTTAAGTATTTATACCGTATAGATGTTTATAAGATAAAACATGTGTGCGATATTATTTTAATACCTCATGAAGTAGATATAGTTCAGCTTAACGATTCTACCAAATCGATTAATTTACATCTCACGTCTAAATCGTTTCGGTCCCTCTTTACCTATTGAATATCCCTGAAGCTTTCCTCGATTATCAATTCAGTCGCGGTCAAAGGGTTTTAAAGCTTTTGTTAAAATCACGTCAATTTTTAATTACTTTCGCATGAGAATGAACTTTGCAGAGCCAATATTTTCTTTATAAATTCTTTGAAATCACTTTCAACTAATATTTGAGTGTATTTTTTTTTAAAGATGTAAAATGTATTTAAAATAATTGAAATGATTCTAAATGTAGTAAAAAATTCTAATCAAATAACTATTTCTTTCAACCTAGCTACGTGTTCCATATTCCTATATAGAATTAGTGTGTCTATAACGGTAGAGGAAGACGTAAAAAGATATGAATAGACTGTTTAAAACACTAAATGGTTAAAATGGGAGTAAATGTAGAAATGACTGCGGGTAGAGATGAATGAATAATTGGGACAATGGTAGAAAGAAGATGATTCTTGCTTTCATTTGTCTTGCATAGTATATAGTACACCTATATTACTCATACGAATCTGTAGAAAGCGCGCAAGAGAAGTCACGGTAAACTACCATTAAGTATCTAAAGAACGTCGTGCTCTATTGTTTTAATATCTGAATTTTTAAAATCCTAATGGTTATGAGTTTATAACATGACAGTAGAATGTACTTAGTATTTAGGTTATAAGTACACTAATAGTATAGTAATATCAATTCTGATGGAAGAGTATCCGTAAAGTTTTCAATTGAATATGAATTATTTTAAAACACATTTTTATTTTTATACCAAATGAAATTGTATGAGTTATTTTTAAATTTAGTATGAGATTCTATTAAGTCTCTGCAATAATACCAATACTTGTTCATCGTTTTTCTTAGAATAAATATATATTATTGCTTTCCTTGAATGTACATACAATATTTATTTCAAAGAATTCATACAGTCAAGAAGTCATTGAATGTACAAATTGGTACAATAAAAATAGAAAGTACATTTTTATTCTATTTTCAGTGATTCGAGTCCCGGTTTAGATAAGCGCAGACGGGTTTCTTTTTCCAGTATTGCTTATGGTATACGCGATGAAAAGCTGTACGCTATCGGTTTACGCTAGCTATTTATCACTATGGTGTTTATGGTGGTTTAATATTGAGATACTCGTAGATTGAATATGGCTTGTTGAATCACCTAGAGAGATTGTTTATTATATATTATTAGTTACATTTATGTCGAATTGTATTTATAAGTTTACATAGTGTTGGATGAATTGTTTGGCATTCTGTATAAATATATGAAATTTAAAAAGTAAGTAGATATTTGATTAATATTAATGAAAATGTATGAATGGTGTCCGCTTTTGTGATTATGTTTTCCAATTTAAAGGCATTATCGATTCTTGTCATTTGACAAGCAATCTCATGACAATCTGGTGGAACTGAATCTATTGCATTCTTTAACAAGGTGACCTATTATTTGATATAGGTATATCATTGTTACATGGACATTTGTCTTCCGCGGTAATTTTAAATCGATACTGGTATGTTTAATTGAAGCCATGAAGCACTTCCAATGCCCCATTGGCCATTTTATTGTCTGGATATCATTGCTTTGTAAAGAGATAATTGTTAGGACCATTGTATAGATTTTAAGCGACGGCTTTGATTTCCTATTTAAAATGATGTTGAACATAGTTAGAGAAAATTTGTCAAAGGCATATCACTATATGCTTGAGGTAGCCGCAGCACGGGCTGTGTGATCGGTTATTTCATAGTTCTCTATCTCTACGTGAGATCGCAACTAGATAAAGGATATCCGTATTCCGTATCCGTTTCGGATGTTCGGGTTGCATAACTCTTTTAAGACTGATTTTCTATCAGAGAGATTAGACGTTGTTGAAAATTTTTTGACTGTAATTAGCTGACAGGTCTGACTAACAGCCAATATCTTTGCTTGAAAGACCAGAATACCACACCACTTACCACCACCACTTATACCACATTTTGACCAGCTATCTTAGCTGCTCAAAATGTGGTATAAATTCTGGGACACTCAATGTTTCGAAGTCTTTGTTTGATTACCGACCACCACGCGTGTTCAAATGTAGCTTTAATGCCGAGAGACACAGCCAATACCTGGTTTCTAACTGACGTGCGCAGGCGGAGTTTCTATTCCATTTTCGCTCATTAGGTATAAAATAAAATTAGAAAAGCGTCATTGTTTGAAGGAATAGGGATCTTTGGTCGCCGGTAAAGTATTGTCCAAAAGCGTTTTATTAAAGAGTGGTGACCTTGTTTTTTCGTCGTCAGGAGGAAAGTCGCCGTAAAAAAAAATTCCAAGGGCGTTAGGTAGGCAAAGACGGACCCTGCTCACACGCTTCCCTACATTCACATATGTATACATATAATCGTACCATATTCCTATATTCGTTTTACTTAATTATATATAAGACAAAACAATGATAATAACACCATTGTTATGTGTTAAAAATGTATAACACCTGCCACTTGCCATTAGCTGACCTCAATTCAAAGTGCTGAGAACATTTGGAGCTGCAATCTGCTTACAGAGCGAATTGCGCGGTTTACATATAACAACCATTTTGTTTTGCCACTAATGATATTATAAATGCTGCTTTTGTTACTTGCTTACTGTTAGTTGTGTATTTTATAAATTTAAAAATTACTTTTAAAATTTTTCTTAGGTACTAGCGAGTTCAATGTGTAATGTCGCATTTTTTTATAACCTTCTTAGTCGTTAACTATGTCTCTAAATACAGCTTTTAACAGATCACGTTTGAACTTGGATTCTTTTGTTTTAGGCACTTATAGATGTCTGTTGCCTGAATTATAATGTCATCCTTACTATATATACATTATATACGCTAATATTATAAATGTGACGATATATGTAAATTTATTCGTTTGTTATCTCAAGATGCCTGTAACTGTTATGAAATCTGATATATGTGTATTTTTATCCTGGTGAATCAATATATTCTGCGGATGAAGCGGTGAATACTAGTACCTGTACAATAATTTTACCTGAGGGAGACTTTGTACAAAAGTTGTATGCTTGCGTACTTCATTTATGTTTCTACCGTTACGCAGCGGTGTTTGCAAGGCTATGTTTCGGTTTGATATGGCAATGAAATTAAGGGTGTAGAGAAATAACACCTTAGTCCTTAGGAATGGCAACGCATGAAGATTATTATGGGTGTCTCGCCCATAATATACTAGGTTATATACTATATTATAAAATATTAATACATATCATAGAATGGTCGAGTTTCTGTATAGTATATATTTTTTGAAATATTTTTTACCAGTATTATAAATATTATATTCGTATTATAAGTACAATACATCAATCAAAATTATATATTTTATATTTATGGATATATACATATTAATTAAATTCACGGGCTGAGCCACAGATATAGATAGTAGGTAATTTGTATTTTTATGTTTATTATAAACTATTCAAGGGATGTACTTTTAAAACTTCTCTTTTTAATCTCTCTCTTTTCAGTCGTACACTCTTAACAGAGTGGTCGAGGTTATGATTATAGTGGATCTTCAATGAGGCCTTTCTTGGCAAATTACCTCAAATTACCTCGCAATATGTTTCCATCTACTTTTGCTCACAGCCGAGTGAGAGCATACAACAATATACTGCTGTGTGGCCGTTTTGATAAGGTCAGTCCATCGCGTTAGTGATTTACTCCGAGAATGTTTGCCTTGTACTGATCCTTTTTAATACAGTATAATTATAAAATAAATAATAATATTTTTAATACTATATTGAAAACTTTATTACTTCTTTTCACCTTATAAAGCATGATGATACTTTTGATGCAAGTAATTTTCTTGATAATAAATATAATTACTTATAATTAGCAATAATATTGCCTTAAAATGAGATAAAAACGTCCACACGGGTACCTTTACATTGGAATTGATTTTGAGCTTTGCGCTTTATCTCCCTTTCACGTGTCGATTAGCGCAAACGTATTATTAATTCACTGTCATTTACGTCGCTTTAGCTGTTAATCAACCAGAATTTCATTCAGCATTTTAACAGGTTCTTATTAAAAAGAATCTATTTTAACTGTCTTGATTTTTTTCCGAGACTTCCTTATTTTGACATTTTCTAGTCGCCTTTCAAAACTCATTAGTAATAAAAAAGGTATTTATGTAAAAAAGTTGAAATAAATTTAATTCTGTTAAGAGTTATTCCTGAATACAACTTAATAAACATATTTTGTAGTGGTTTAAAGCTTTATAAATGACAGCTTCTCATTGAAAAAGATAATAACTTACAAAATATAAAAGAGATGTGGAGTGATGTTACTTCAAAGGAGGCCTCTTAAAACGATTTTTTTTTATTTATGACGGAAAATGTTAAAGGTATCATTGAGTTTCAGAGCTGTAATGGAAATAAACATTTCCCTCGTTCTAAAATAATATTTATTAATGCAAATGAGGAAGGTAATGCCGGGTGTTACCGCTTCATTTTAAGTATAATCAGTTTACAGCGCTGCTCAGGAGTGCCCTTTTCTTAATTGCAGGCGTAGGATTTAACGAGGGCACAAAAACGCGATAACTTTACCAATTCAAATATTTATTTTCTTTGAAACTAATAAGAACAAACAGTTTAAAGAAAAAGTTTAAAGGTTACCTGGTATATAATGATATAAAATATAATATTATATTCTTAGATTATACTCATATGTAGGTATAGCTAAATATAAGAAAAATGTGTTATATAAATTTTGAATAATTTAAGATGCTCCTTCATAAGGAAAACGCAACATCAATTGTGACTGAGCAAATCCCATTCATAGCAAAATGATCAAAGTACAGTATTGGAAAAGTCACACAATATACATCATATAAAAAAAAAAAAAACATTAAACCTTTGTTATGAAATCACAAAATACTGATAAATGATGATAATATCATAATTATATAAATTAAATGAATTATGCATATCTTTCTCAAATGTACGAGTATAACTCATTTGGGTGAGTACTATAGTACTTATTTTGTGGTAAAAGTATCATTTTTCCACAGTAGCACAATATCATCTTTCTATCAATTTGCCATGACACAACAATGTAATCTTGTGATTTTACATTTATATTTTCTTCTACAGAATACAGTGTAAACTCTGATATTACTAGCATTAATTATGCTTCTGGATCAGTTCTATGTCATTAATGGTGTTATGTAATTATAGAATTCGAATTTGATATGATAGCTATGATAATATATTAAACAAATATAGATAAACATTAATAAAAAAGGCAAATTGCTAAAAAAATAATAGAAGTGTAAAATGGTCTCTTTAACTTACTTATTTATGAAAATTTTAAACAAAGAATAAGTAGAATAATAAAAGTCACGCAAAATGAGTTTTGGGGTAGAATTTCAGCTTATAGTTATGAGCTACCGAATATCCAAATTTAAATGGCTGCTTAGGTGTTTTTCTTTAATGACTTTTTTATATTTTCTTGACACGTACGCTTCATTAAGAATGGAAAGAAAATATATTTTAAATCTACCAACATTATTGAATACCTAGCACTTATTATTATCAAACAATTTTTTAAAAAAGAAGCTTATCTATTTTTTGTGACTATGTTACGCGGTTACATTGCTATTCGCAATTCTTTTCGCAATTGATAAGGTGTACTTACATGAGGACCCATATTAATGTATGTTCAGGAATGAAATAACTTGGAACAAAATGCAAAATGTTTATAACGTACCCAGTATTTGGAAAGTTTCCAGTTGTCTATAAATTGAAAATACTACGTTATCTCAAGACAATAATGCAATTATATTGAGCAATTAATAAAAGTTATAAGGTGCAAAGTGGGTTTTTAATAAAAGCTTGTTCTCTAGCGACAAAGGTTCGTGCCTTATTGTTCTTACGACGCGGCTGGTTGCTTCTATACGCCATGTGAACCTTTTATCCTGACCGCAATATTTTTGCTACATTCTATAGAATTCGTGAATAAAGGAAAATTGCAAAATACCAGCAAGTACTAGGTCGGCGCCTTGGTTTCTATTGGTTGCTTTTATACGTCTTGATTATAGAGAGCAGTAAAAAGTTAAAGGGGAAACAATTAAGAAAGCATCGTGGTTTTATTAAAAGGTATTGAATTAGAATACGGTCGACGCCAATAAATACAATTTTGTCAGTTTTAATGTCCCAATAATATTCCAATACCGAATTCTAAATATTGCTAACCAACTTATCTAATCTGAAATATGTTGTTAGTAGAGCTTAAGTTAGGTAGGCTTAATGACTTTCTAATTCGGCTCTAAAGATCGTGAGATCCAATTTAGCAGACACTGAAAATTAATTCTCCGGTGAAAACATCCTTAACTAATCAAAATATTCTGTGATAGGCTTCTGTTGTCTGTTTCGAATATTCTCGGCTCAGACATGCCTCTGACTGATTGATCTTCCCATCGAGGATTACAAGCATGAGCATATTCTTTTTATGAGTTCGCTACTATCACTTTGGATTTTTCTATGCCTAGTAAAATAAGGTTGAATCGAGTTTTATGTTCACCACAGCAGTAAAAGTTGACAACTAATTTAATTACATATGCTAATATTATGTTTTTTTACTGTAAATGTGACATTATTGGATTTCTTTGTATTTTTTTTCTTATATATATGTTTGTGAATTTGTAAACCTGGATAGATGAGGTTGATTATAGAGGACTTATCTTGTTCTGCCATCCATTGTTATGTACTGTGTTACCTATGTATCACAAAATATATAAATGAAATGACATGAAACATTTTCAATCAACCAATATTATTGACTAATGGCCTGCGCATATGTGGGACATTTTGTATGCTGCGGCCAAATTTCCCTTTATGATTACTTTGTTTTTTCGCATTTTTAGTGCTTGTAGTATTAATATTAGTAATTTCTTACATAAATGCTAGTGGGGGTAATAATATATATTATTCAAAAGCTGCATACCGTGCATAACACAAAAAGCAGATTTAAAGATACGTCACACGCATGTAGATACGTTTATCCAATGCACTTTATTGCCCGTAACAGAAATGTAAGACAGACAATAAGAGGATTTATTCTTGGATTTATAGCTACTTACTTGTACCGCTTTGCGTTTGCAGCCGTTTTTAAATTAAAACAGAAAACGGAAAAATGTTTTATAAAATGTAAAGGGACGACTTAGTTGAATAAAATTCAAATATCGTTAGTTTTATTACGAGTATAACTATTTTGACTTTTATTTAAATTATGAACCCATACTGCCCCACGGCTGGACAAAGATATGTCTTATTTATTTTGAGATCTATGTTACAATGTATGAGTACTTTTTAAATATTTTACATTTGGATCAGCAAATCGTCGTTTCCTGGGTCTATCTCGGCGACACTATCCATCTGTTTATAGGATTCACTGGGTGGAGAACTATACTCTTCTATCAGAACTAAAATATGTTATAACAGGAAAACACCGTGATAGTTATTGTGTAAATGCCTACTTATTTTTATTAAAATCCGTACATTACTTGATCTATCCATATTACTTTAATACTTATCTTGTAATTTTTTTTATTTATCAAATATGAAGCCTTCTTATTAAACGTCATAAAATTTGTACATTGAACTAGAAATGATTGAAAGTTAAGAACTTAAGTCAATATTTTAAATGAAATTTACATATATTTCTAGAATCAATTCCTTTAATTCTTTAAACCATGCTAAAAAGTCTCAAATCATTTGAGATTTGGATTTTCGGAATTTACAAATCAAGGATTTTAATTTGAAAATATACTTTGAATGATCTTGTGTATCGTAAAGGTTGGAAAAAAATATAATGGAAACAAATTCTTGTAAAATAAACAAATGCAATTATTACTTGTGCTCTTAGATTATGAAATTTACCAGAGGGAAACTTTGTACAAAAGTCGATTGCTTGAGTACCTCTGTCCCATTCGTGTTTCAACCGTGAAGCAGTTGTGTTTCCATGGCTGTGTTTCAGTTTGAAGGGTGGGATATGGCGTGAATTTACTGGTTACAGAGGAATAACACCTGAGTCCTCAGGAATGGCAACGCACATCATGGGCGAAACAGTATACTCTGTTATTTCCATGGTACTGCTCATGTCTATAGACGACGGTTATTACTTTCCATCAGATGGGTCGTCGGCTTGTTTGCCATTCTAAGTTGTATAAAAAAATACCGCTAGTAACCAGACTTATTGTCGTGCGGTGCCGGCATATAATAGGTCACCCCTTCCGTTCCCGTTGGTGTCGTAAGAGGCGACTTATGGAACTTAATGGTTGTGGGATAGGTAGCAGCGTCCCTCTTAAAATATCACCAGGGCCTAACTGCGGTTGACAATCCTGCCTGCCAACCGTGGAAACTATTGGCAAACCCTCCTTATGTTCAGTAATGAATAGTTAACACCTGATAAGAAATATTTGTTTAGTACATCAACATAATAAATTATTCAAGTAAGGAAGAAAAAAAAAAACAAAAGTATAAAACAAATGTAATGTTGCATCCATATTTCCTTACATCATATAGATAATTTATAAAGTATTCTGGCTATAAATTTGTTTTCTTTATGTAAATTCAGAAATGTAAACGTAATCGTTTAAAAATTTGAATAAATCGATACAGGCTTCGTATGCCTAATTTTTTTTCTATGAATAATTTAGTATTTCATCCTTTTTATCCCATTTTATAAGAAACGCTTACTACGCAATGATAAGCATAACGCAGTGTTGCCAGATGTGATTATTAATTTGTCTCCTTTCAAATATTTTATCACAAAATTACTACGATTTCCTTCACTTTTACCTAATTTTAGTCCGTTTTTATTACGTTTTACCAACAAGTAAACAAAAAAATCTACATTTATTTACGACTTTCCATTATGTATTTCATAGCTTATACATGTATGTTTTCCAAATACATAAACTGTCATAAAGTGTACTTTACCAAAATTTCTCCATATCGATATTATTCTCTCCAAAAATTTATTCAACATTTCCAAATCTTTAAAATTTTTCCAACACATAAGTCTTTATACAATATTGCGAAAAAATACCTAATCTAGCAACGCTGACATAGCGATACTTACATATAACAGCTAAGTCTAGTACGCAAGTAAGCGACGTTTTCATCCGTGAAACATTTGTATTCGTTAAGGTGACTCAATGTAATCTATATGATAATAGACCGGGGCAGTAAGCACATAATTGTCTCGAACAATTGAATGCGACGTCAACGCTTACCGAGCTTCCGCTCAAGAAGCTGCCTATTTTGAAATTAAATAAATAGGAGAGAGAATTTATATTAAAGTTACCTTTTACGGCTTTGTCTCACAACTGTAGTTTTCTATTCTGCGGTCTTATACTGCGAGAATGAAAACTCTAACTAAAATACACGAGCAAAGGTATTCATTACGTAATATAATAAATAGATGTGCAAATTATCATATTATCTTGATGTCTAAATTATTCAATTGAATGAATATTGGCTACTTTTCATTCCGATCAATCGATATGCCCTAGTCGTGTGATAAAAGTTCCTTATATATATTTGGATGGCGAAAAATTTAGTAAAATTGTAGTTTATCGAACATACCAGAAAATGTATGTTCATGTCAACAAAAAAAAACCGGATTAAATATATTATTTGTTTTTCAGATTATGGAATCCCCGTAAGTTTTTAGAAATAAATATTAATTAAACAATTTTAGTAATCTACTTTGCAGTAAACATATGACAAAAATAAGTGCACATAGTAGTGGCAAATATGTGATGTCTCGTGGTGTGAAGATTTTCTACCCTTTGTTGTTCGCCCCTCTATTAGACGACTACTTTACAAGCACATGTCTTCTGAAGCGTGAACTGTGCGATAATTATAACATAGAAAATAAAAATAACCATGTCGTACTATTATATTATCTACAATCATAATTATAGGCCTACCTTGAAGAGAAATGTGCGTGACCGTAGTAAGGTACTTTTTCCTCTGTAATACCTAGTTAGTGATGTAATAAAATAATAATCACAATAACTTATCGTTTTCCTTTCGTTGCGTATTTGTATCGATGTTTTCACACCGTACTGCGTATAGAAGAATGTCCCTTTTTATAGAATACAGCAATTTGTATGCAGCGAGTTACGAAAATAATCGTAGAACAGGCAGTTGATAAAATTACAAAGCATTGTAATAGCTGTTTTTGGTAACCGGCATCAGCACTTAAATTGACTATTTCCTTTCTCGACAGCATAAGAAATTGTTAGGGTCTTAAGGGTGTTTAACCGACTTTAAAAATGAGTACGATTAGACCATTTCTTTTGTTGTGTTTATGTTACGGCTATCTTTGCCCATTCTGTGCCGATTTATTGCGGTAGAGTTTATTCTCATGTTAATTCTATAATAAATAATTTTATACTAGATTGTATCTTATTGTAATACTATTAAATTTTGAGTAATAACCTAGGAATTGGGTAATATATATTTTTATAAAAATATATTTTACTACGGTATAATTTCACATTCAATTCAGTGAAAATAGAAAAATTCGTCGCGTTTCCTGTATCCCGGGCATTGTAACTAGTAATTATAATATAAATCAATAATATTATAAATACAAAGTTTTATATAATTTAAAAAAATATATATATACTTTTCATATTTCACTGCAAAGGATCGTGATTTAAATATTTTAGAGCAAATTCTATGTGATGGTCTTGAGCCATTTCATATTCATTCGGTTGAGGTTTTCATCAATATTCAATTATTTCAAGATACTTAGTCAATACATATAATAAAATCGTAACTGGTATAATCTATAAATATATATGTCTGTACATGGAAGATGTATAAGGAAAAACGATTATAGGGGCCTTTATGAACGCAACAAAACAAGGACTTTTAGAATTTTTATCAGTTCGCCTGTACGTTTGTGCTCGCTAATCTCAGAAATGGCTCAACCGATTTGAACGTGATTTTCACTAATGCAGTGCGGTTTACTTTAGTTAACATTTTGTATTTGTTTTATTTCAATCGGTTCATGAATAAAAAAGTTATATCAATATAAAAAAATCACATATAAAATGCTATAAAACGATGGATGGATGGATATTTATTACTCTTTCATAGCTATTACTTAGAGGAGATTTGGTACACGGGTAGATTGTACATTAACTTAGCACATAGGTAATTTCATGTACTTACACGAATAAAATCGCAGGATACAGCTAGTTTATGAATATTATTGTAATCTATTGTCTCCGTTTAGACAATTGCATAGATCGAACCATAGATCGAGCAACGACCTGAAATTAATTGAGGAAGACAATAAATATAGTTGGCTTCAGGATCGTTCCGTATTGTTGTGTTTAGGGGATCTTATGTTTAGCAGTTTCTATTGAATGGCTAATATAAAGATGATAATTGCAAGTACTAATGACTTGGCGGTTAAAAATTAATAGGGAAATAAAATTCATAGTTGGTGATTTTAGAAACACATACTAAAATATGATTTATGTTTTAGTTTGTGTTATTATTATACAGAATAAGCGTTAATAATGTTAAAAATGTGAAATCCATTATGGAGAATATAGGCCCTGTGGTCCCGGCATAGGTCACCTCCTCCTTCCCCGTGGGTGTTGTAAGAGGCGACTAAGAGAAGACGAGGGATTGGCAGTAGCGTCCCTATTAAAACATCTCCAAAGCCTAACTGCGGTAGCCGCCTGCAAAGCATGGCAACTACTGGCAAAACCCCCCAAAGAGGGCTTATATTTAGCAATGAACAGTTAAAGGCTGATTTTATATGACGAGGGAGAGTATTATGTATAATAGTATTGAATAAATGTAATAGGGTTTTTGCATAAAACACTGTTATATGTATTTTCTTCGTGAATTTTAATTAGGATAACAATTTTGGTTTATAATATTTGCTAATTTGTTATTGTTACTTCATCCTTGAAAGCTAATTTAAGACATCATTGATATTGATATTTTTAATAAAATATTAATATTCTCATGAAAGGGCTCAAGAAGCTCGCGCCTTCTTTATAAAGCTGTAAAGCAAGAATGCTATGAGACATACCTTTTCATAGCTTTATTAAAGTATTGAGCTTCTTTGTAGAAGCAAAAGGAATCCTTTTGAGCCTATTTACTTGTCTACATGCCATCATCAAATCTATGATAATATAATATATTTTAAATACTATACATAATTCAATTTATACTTTTTTTATGTATGTTTTTATGAAAGTATTACTCTACCTTTATTAATATACTACTTAATAAACTTATCTCTTCTTCTTCTTATATTTGTCCTTATTTTAATCCCGGTTATAGCTAGCTACCTGCTACTACTGGTTAATTTTAAACGATCCTGTGCATCTTCCTAAAAAAAGGATTATCATCGTTTACGACCTCCAGGCAGCGTTTTTTTCCAAAAGTGCTATTTATTTGTAAATTTAGACATAATCAGCAGGTTCTCGTAAAACATGGCTATATTATAATATACCTACCTATCATTAAAAATGTTTTAATCTCATCTTTGGATCTCATTATACCAGAACCACTTGATAGAATTATTAAGTCTTAATTATTAATTGATATTTTTATAAAATAAAACAATTTATGATTATAATAAAGTGGGACCGATTCTGAGATACAATTTCCCCAAATTTATCTCTTAATATAATATTTTAAATTGATAATTTCAAAATTACTGTTTTAGGGACCATTATAAACTAAAATTATAGTAATTTTGACTTAAGTGTATTAGAAAATTAGTTAATATTGATCCATACATTAAAGATTTTACTGTGATATCTAAATGAAATTTTAATTTTAGAGATAGGTCTAAGGAAATGATGCCTCAGAATCGACCTCATATTATTATTACTGTAAAAATTTAAATATTATCAAAATTTCTTGTAACGAAGTGGGTATTTGATTTTGTGTTTTATATTACGGCTTCTGTTAGATAGTTCATATGTGAAAGATAATGCTAAAATAAATATAGAAAAAGTAAAATATCAAGAAACTTATTTTATATAACAATAAAAATATGCCCCTTCTTTTTAAAACTTTTGAATTCGTTTTAACACAGAAACCTCAGGAGAATCAGGTCGAATGAAAGAAATTAAACATCATCGTCATCAGAAAAAATAGACTTATCAAGGATTTGGATTAGGCGGATTTTTTAGAATTTTGACAGATACAATTGATTTAAAAGCATAAAATTCTCGATGCGTCAATGTAGGAACCTGGAAATAACGTCACAGAGGTTATTCGTGACACGATGTTACATAACATTGATTACAAATTTGCTTTTCAACGTATTGTATTATGTATTTTAGTTTGTTGTGAGGCGACATCACGATCATACGATAAATATTTGCATATCGGCTACGATGTTATAAATTAAGGGGCATACATTTTTTATGTTCAGAGAACTGACATTTTGTTAAATACAAGTTTCCAAAGTATTTTATGTTTAAAAACTACTTAAATACTTATTCTCTGAAATTTAAGGTTTTTGTTTTAATTTTAATTATTTATTGTAATTATACTATGAATTTGTGTACTTGCATTGTTTTTATTTAACATGAATGTACCTAATACCAGTATGAAGTACTTAGATAATTCAATAAATGAATAGATAAATATTTGTTATTGATGAGTGGTTTTCTTATTTAACAACATTATTACAGTATATGAACTCTTTATATACGTTATATTATACTCTATATAACATTATATTTATGTCATTCGCGTTATAATTATACAACATTATAACAGCTTAGCAGTATGCGAGCTTGAAAAATGTCAGAGAAAAGGCAAATATACTACGCGACGACCTTAAATAATGGTATAAAAGAAACAAATATATAAACAGACGAAACAGGTTAGTAATTTTAAGATATGATTAAAATTAAATATTAATTTTTACTTTTTTAGTTATGAATAGATAACTCTTTATCTATTTCAAATCTGGGCATTGAATAATGTATTAGATACTTCTCTCAAACTTTGACACAGACAAATGAGCAGGACAGATGAGGTCGCCAGAAAGACGAGTAATATAGATTAATAGACACAACAAGATTTATTAGGAAGATGTGATAATTTGCTTCTAAAATAAATGAATGCATAACTACGTTATATTGAGCGTTGGCCAATAAAATAAATAAACCGCACAATCAAAGAAAAGTCAACACAGGCTCGAATCCAAGCGCAGTTAATGGACGAGTTAACCTAATAGCCAAAAGCACTCAATGCTTACAAAGTCGCGTCGGCCGCTTTATGGGCCCACTAACTGTTAATTTCCTACATTGCGTTAAAGGAAATTCGTTTCTAAGGAAAATATTACCTCTATTCTGTACAAGCATTGTTTTCTTCGCGCTATATTCCATTTCATTGTTCGATAGTTCCATTGTGCTCCGCGTTTAATAAATACCTTTAACACGGTTTCCTTCGTTTTATTGCGATGTGGGTGTACCGTTTCTAATATAACGTACATAGAGTTACGGAGTCTAGACGTAAGGTCGCCGATATATCTGGCATCAATCACATGATGTATGTAACCTTCGTAATCAGTGGTAGAATTAGTATATTTTACAGACATAATAAATAAATAAAGAATGAGTTTTTTTTTTTATATTGATACTTGTGTTATTCAATTTTATGAATTGCGTTATCTTTATGTTAATAAAATATTAAAGAATAGATTACAGTCTCTTTGTTAGGAATATTCATTCTTTAAAACTCTGTCATTTTTGTATTCATAATTATATCAATTTTAATGCTTTGTTTGTGTAACGAAAAGCGTATAACAATCTGAAATTCGGGGACATTATTTTATGAAAATGAACAACTTTTCCAAACGAGCTTATATGTAGAATAATTTTTATTTGCATTTTCATTTTCTTAGGGACCGTTATTCAGTTTTATAAATATACATAAATTATTTTCTTTTGCATTCAAAGATGGTAATAAGCCTGAAGCCTGATTATGAGAAACCTATTGTCGTTTGTTATCGTCTGTAATACCAGGCTTGACGTGTGTATTACTAATTAAAAATTTAGTTTCTCTGGGAAAGAGAAGATCGTTAGTAACGAAGGTAAGCGCCCCCATTGCTTGCAATACCCTGTCAGATTCTACGTGGTTGTTCTTGGAAACCAACGTAGTTAGTTCTTGAATAATTTCTCTTACTGATACCCTGTCAGTATAAATTTATAACGCAGGCATTGTTACCTTACATTTATTTATTTTAATATTGAATATATATTATATCGACTAAAAATTTTGTTTCCTCTTAGTAACCCTGATAACTGCTTTTTGAACTGATAATTTTTACTTGATTTTTACTTTAACTTACCATAAGGTAAGTTAAAGTGAAAAGTAAAAAGAATCTTTACTAGTTCGGTAATTACTCTGCTTTCTCTCTACTTTTTTTATTTTTAATTTACAATTTATATTTGTAAATATAACTGACAATTTTTGCATGAAGCTACAATAGTTTTATAAACTTTTAGCCTTATCTTTTTAATATTCATCGCGTCCATGAAAATAGTTCACGAAGTTTTACATCTGGCTAAAACAGACCGTAGCATTTTAATTTTACTTTTGGACAAAATTCAACATTTGTGCAATTTAAAACAAACCCAGTATCTCTTTGTCTGAATCCATTTTCAGCTTTACTTAGATAATAACTGCAGCTTCGTTTACCTGATATTGACAATGTAGTCATACATCGTAATATACATATTATGTAAATTATTTTTCAAAGTAAAGTTTATACACTAGAGGCTGCTATGTTGTTTTATCTCATGCGTGCAGTAGTGCAAACGAATCAGCAAATAGATTTGCTTTCCACTTGTTTAAATGTCTAGAAAGAATCTGAAAATCATTTTATGTATTTTGAATATTAATACGAGTATGTATAGAGTGAGTAATGAAACTGGTAGATACATAGCGTTCAATAACACTGGAAACTCACCGCAGGATTTAGAGAGAACGATAGATAAACATGTATTAATATATGTATAATAGAAGTTAGTCATGTTTTTGAATCACAGAATTTTTTATGGTTTCTTTTATTATTTTAGTATGTTAGAAAGTTTGACAAAATAGATATATAACGTGAAAGTGGATGAATGTGGGTATCTAGACTAAAACATAACGATCGGATATTCGTGTTCTATGTGTGAGAGGAGTCAAGAGTCTTCAGAACTAGCGTAAATGCACGAGCCGAGTTATGAAAGTGGATGGAGCAAGAGATGTATGCAGGGCCGTGCCTGGGTATATGGCCGCCTGCGTGCCAGTCTGTATGGCCGCCCCCAGGATAACATTAAAAAAAACTACTTTAATTTTTAATGTTTATTATTATACACAGGGCATCAAACCGGGAAAAAAATCAGTTTTTGGTTAACCGAAATCGGCCCAGTAAACAACTTGTAACGATTTGGCCGCCTCTTAATTTCGGCCGCCTGCGTGCGGTGCACGCAATGAACGCCCGTCAGGCACGGCCCTGGATGTATGTAAAGAGGCCTTTGTTACTCGTTGTTGTTTTTAAAAAATACCTACTATCATAGACAGATAGTAGGTAATTTATGATAACATATTATTGTGTTTATAAACGTAAACGATATTTATCTTTAATAACATAAATCACGAGAACCGAAGGACTAATTTAATACGAGTATGTAACGTCAAATCTATATAGATATAGAAAAAATAGCTATAGTTACTCCTTATTATTCCATACGAATAAGCCAACTACTGAGTTTCCATCGCCTTATGTTTTTATTGACAACAAAACAGAGTATTTCCTTTAGAGAAGGAACAATTTCTACGCAATATCGGGTAACCTTGGTCGGAGCTCGCGATGCGGAAAATCGAAGCAAGTATAACAATTAATAACATCAGAACATCAATGGAATAAATTAAATATAAAGTCTTTATAAAATCTACATTTTATTTAACTACCAATGTATTTTGTACTCTGTAAGGTTTTTACTTTATTAATAAGTTAAGTAATTAAGGCGTCTCGTTATTTTCTCTATTGTGTGTTTTGATTATGTAAACGATACTTCTCTCCCTAATTTTTGATATTGATGTGATAAATAAGCGCCCGCTTGGTGGTAATCGACTACCATGGAGAAAGACATAGAGGCATATAATCACTGTACTAACACTACTAATATAATACATAAATTTATTATTTGAATCGGATATAAAACACAATTTCAATTCACAATAGTACGAAATCCTTCTCAAATGCTTCTTGAATGCAAACTAGATCGGGAAGACAAAGAAGCAGTAAAGTATTCTATGGATTCCAGTTGGAAAATCTATTCGACCTGTTTGGAGAGTAACGTGGCACGAAATATCTATATTTGCTAGTTTTAGACACCTATTATATTATAGATCAGAAATACGATTATGATGATTGCTTTATTCTATGTTTACCGAGATATTAGCTGTTGCATGCGACTTCGTTGCCGCGAATCCATTACCTTGTGGTTTCCGGGAATTTTGAAAATTTTATTTTTGTTTAATTTCTTTTATTTTTCATCTAAACAATTCTTGTGCAAAATTTTATAAATCGAGTATTTCAGTTCTTACATTGTCTATTATAGAGAGTTCAAAAGGGGAGGGAGTGCATTTCCCAACATATTTTTATAAAGTTTTTGTTACCTGATGTATTAGTTAGTCTATTTTGAATCGATTTTGACTATATATCACATATTATATAGTTTACTTTCATGTTGGTGTAACTAATAAATGAAGTTCTTGTCCTTTATGAAAAAATCTTAGTTATAATGAAGGAAATGTTTCATATGTAATATCTATACACTATTATTTTTAAGTATGCCAATTTGTATAAGTATATTTATATATAATAACTGGACAACAGGAATTTTATTAACTTACTATGTTTGTCGTTTCTGACAACAGTTCCGACTTCATCCGGAAGTCTTCTTCCGGGTAAGTACGGTGCTTACATTACAGTGCTTCGTATATTCATTAAATTTCTATTGTCCAGTTATATATGTATAAGCTATATATATTTACAGTGTTATATTAATACATTCCAGTTTATAAAAGTGGATGAAAAAGAGATTTACTAATAGTATTTACAGGTAAAGACTAGTTGATCGATCCGCTCTATTCCTGTAATAATTATTATTACTTATATAATAACCTATACCTTTGGCCACTCCTTTACAATAGCATATTCAAGGAAGCTTTGTACAAGGAAGGCGATTGGCGAAAAGTCTTAGAGACCAATAGAAATTGAGAACATATTGTACCGAACCCAAATAATAAAGGAACAGACAAAGGCAAGTCGATCATTGTGATTCAATAACACTATTGTTTCGCTGTATTATTCTTATTTTTTTATATAATATAATAACTAAACCATTATACACAAATACTTGTAAACATTATCATAAATAGATATTTTTGTGCAATACTTTGTCTGTGGACATTTTATAAGTTTAAAGAAAAGCTCCCCAAGATACCTTTTGGCGCATAATAGTCAGTTAAAGATTTATATATCTATATATATCGATTTTTTATTAGTTTGGCACCAAATTATTTTTTTATTTTTATTGTGTCAGTTGTGTGAGTTGTAGCATATTTCATTATTTATGTTTGCATGAAATATTACTAAGGCTTACCAATTATACTTTACTATATTGCGCTGCATGCTCAACCTTACATTGAGGTAATACCTTGATTGTATATTTTTCGTATTTCAGGATTTGTACAATAGTCGATCTCTTTACTCCTAATAGAATACGTATTCTAATATTGAATCTACTATTCGTATTCAAAAGTATTTTAGCAAGAAAATTGAGAACGTTAAATATTAGACGATTCTTGTTCTTCTAAATATTTAATGACATAATTATATATTTACTTTTGATAATTGATATAGATTTATGCTAATTTTCATACAAGTTTATCGATTTGTTTAATAAATGGAAATTAAGTGATAAAGTTTATACACATGTATAATTCTACTAACGAGCAGCTTAAGTTTTAAATTCTAACATTAAAATTGTTGTTTAAATGAAAGTAATTTTTATCGAACCAATTTTTCTTTATAGTAAAATGAGAAAGCCACGGAAATACTCTACATGAAAGAAATTGGTATTTTTACAGTTGAATTATTGTAACTAATATTTCTTAAAATTTAATAATTAGTACAGTAACACTAACTGGAGTACGTAACTTTTATAGCAGCTGTCTGGAACAGGGACGCTGTAGGTATAAGTTACATTCAAAACGTCTGATCGGTCAAAAGTACTTTTGACTTTAAAGATCAAACAAATTTACGCAAGCAAATGTACAATTACCTGTTAAAGATATTATAATTATATATACTATTTGTATTTGATTTTGTTAATGATGAAATATCACTCACTGAATATTCATAGTCTACAAAGCCTCTGGACCCTATTTTTTCAATTTGGTATAGAGGTTGGTTGAGTACTTAAAGGAAAGATAGTTGGTTACTATCTTTCCCTTTAAGTACTATTTCGCGGTGTTCTTTCTTCATCTTCTACTTTTATTCTCTCCTGTTGTATGTGTGCTTTTAAGCATTTGTGTTTATGTATATATTTGTTTATATGTATTTGTATACGTTTGTATATATTAGTATTACACTTATTCTTTGTCTTTTTTCCAACGTCCTCTACTCAAAGGTTATCTAAAAGAGATTGCTTAGCGATAAGGACGTCTGTTGTGTCACTTCTTCTTAAAATGAACTGTATTGATTTATTTTATAAATGGTGCAAAAAAGTGGAAAATAACAATAATAAAATAAATAAATTTCACGTTAAATTACATATTTTACAAATATTAAAGGAATATTAGACAAAGAATTCCACGCGGGTGAAATCACGTGGCTTATTTATATGTGCAACCATAGAATATATATTAGAATATAAAAGAATAAAAAATATAATACAAAATACATTTATAAAGATGCGCAATACGATAAATAATTAGTGAACGTTAAATCATAATCTAAGGATAAACCCATATAAAAGAAAAGCTTTGTTCAGAATAATAGCAACTGAATACAACTAAAGAATTTAGAAGTAAGAACGTACCAGGTGTAACGCTATAAATTACTTAAATTGTTCCTTATGTGTGTGTAATGTAATGAAACTGTAGGTACGATAATCTTAATACATTCTAAACTTGTAAGAGTGTAGACGTATTCGGTTGTTTTATGACTTGTAATGTTACGGGATACGTTTAATAAATTTAACTGTTTCGCATAAAGCTTCCACATAAATTAAAATGTAACGACATGAATGCTAATGTTGTTTTCCGACTTCATGCCTTTTGAGAAACAAATTTGGTTTAAATGGCATCAACGGTACGCTCGTTTTGATTTACGCATTTCTCTTAGCTTCTTTTGAAGTCCTTGAGTACAATTTAATGTAACAATTTCAAATTATAATTTATCCAGTCTTTTGAACAGTTGACATTTGGCATAAGAATAAGATATATTCTTTTATACCTGCGGTTTAGATATTGTTCCCTTATGACGCAGTACGATTATTACGTATCTAATATTAATTTAAGCAAATTAAAGAATAGAATTTCTGACGTTTATTATGTGTATATTAATTTTTTTTTTAATAACGACCTAAATGCTTAGGATAGTAAAAAGATGGGGCATACGTGGTTTCCTTTCATAATTGGAAAAATAATTAAATTGGAAATGTTTAAAATATTTTAAAGGAGAGGTGACTAATGTTCGGTTTATACTAATAATACATTTTATAGTAAGTCTTGAAAAATTTGTCGTAATCCTATTAGTAGGTACAATAGTAGGAAATATGTTGTATCGTGAGATTATTGTTTAGCTTTCTGTCATTAGATATCAAATGAAATCCTTCAGTATGGTAATCACAGAATATGAGAAACAAGTCTATCAGAAATTCTACGCATAAGTTGCAAGCAACGTGAAAATATTATTATGTATATTTTGTTATAAATTCTGTACATATTAGATACGTGGTGTGAAATATTTCCTTCACAATAGAATAAATATTTCCGTCCGTCTTTCGTGAAATTAACTATAAAGGAATTATACTTATTTATATAATAGCTACTTGTGCCGACGATTTTGTCTTTTAGTCGTGATAAAAAATAAAGCCTCTATCACAAATATGCCATACATCACATCGATTGGTTAAGTTACAGAAAAAAAGATACAATATATGTTGTATGGAAAAAAAAAACTATATTTTTACTTTTATATTATTAGTAAGGATTCAACAATTATAAAATAAATGCTACTACAATCGAAAATTAAATTGAAAGCGACGATGGCAAGTTTACTGAGATGACAAAGAAAGTCGATTTTAAAAATTCGGTATATATGTATATAAAAATATTGAATAAAAAATGGTAACTATTGAATGAACGTAATTATAAATGTCATAGAATACATTGGGATGCTCATAGTACCTCTGTACTACATCTTCCTAGAAAACTAAGGTGTTAAGCCTTCTTGCCCAGTAATTTCACTACTGCATGCTATATTGTCCACCAATGAAACAGAATGCAGCTATATAAACACAATTCTTTTGACGGTAGAAACACCTGTGGGACAGAGGTATCCATACAAACATTTTTCTTACATAAGTCACTTTTTGCAATCACGAATTGGCATTCAATTTATATATATTAAAATAAATTTTATTCTCTCTAGATACAAAGTTTAGTGAGAAATAACATAATATCGTCTTTCATTGATTTTTCTAAAACTCTTGCAAAATTTATGACAGTATGTGTATTAACTATGTTAACAGATAAAAATATATTTGTGTACATATATCTCTATATGTACTTAATAAACGAAAAGAGTTTTGTGCCTCCAGTCAAACTGTTAAAATTACTTTTCTCCATCCAAAGGTTGCTGGGAAGAGATCGCTCTCAACGATGAGGCCGCTCATTGTTTTCTTAGTCTAATATTTTCTTGTAATTGTTTGTATTTATAATAAGTTTGCTATTGTAATCTTATGGAGGAAACAAAGAGTATCTATCTATCTATTTATATAGTAATTTCCAATAAACAAATAAACTATCTAAAGTCCTAGCTTTTCGCATCACGAGCACAAAATGGCACTAAAGATATTTTATACTAGAACTAGAGTTCCCCACGGTACAGCACAGTGGCACCGTTCCATACGTCTGTACGTCACATGTATATTATTTGACAAAGCTATTTAAGGCGCGTACTGATGCGCGAATAAGTGGCGAAGTTTTATAGTCCTCGGTGCCCCATTTTTTGTTCCCAGGGGTTTCTTACACGTAAAAGAATTATTTATGAATATGGTTACCATTCCTCGTAACTTTTTTAAATTTATATAATTATCAAAGTGTAATAGAAGTCGAAGCAAATCATATCATATAAAAATGTTCTGAAATTATTTTATGAAAGTCTTAATGCTATCAGTACCGTGATATTAGTAATATTGTTGATTTCGCGATATTACAGTTTCAAAGACTGTGGTCAAGTGAAAACGGTTTCATAAAACTGGTTTCGCAGAATAATTAGGACTAATCTATTACGAGTAGATAAAATCTTCTAAACCCTTTCATACTCATGCAAAAGTTATTTAGAGGTAGCCCATTAAAAAAATGAAATTAGGCAATTTTATGCTTGAACATGAAGCTAATTTCGCAATGAAAATTTGGCATAAATAATATTTTTTTTTAAATATACCTTTTTCTATATGAATATTATTATGTAATACTTTTGTACATATGGAGGAACATAATATAGGATTATTGATCATTATTAGGTATACGTCTGACAGGGTACAACGTTTGTGAATGGGGCTTGTTAAATAATAGTAAATAATATAAATTTCTCTGTCTAACCTAATCCCTCTTACTTCTATTGAATGACATTGGTCTGACTTTGTGTTTGGTCTTCATTTCACTCTAATTACACTGATTTATTCATAGTCTGCTAGATAAGCTAATTAGTGAAGCTAATAAAATTGAAAATTGAGCATTATTCGATGAATAAATTAGGACATTTTGTTCATGAAGTTTGCTTTAATTTTATTTACCTATTAAGTGTCGTATTTTGTTATGTTTATTATGTAAAATGTTATTATAATAGAAAAACAATTTTTCTGTAATACAAAGACAGTGGCAATCAAGCATACAAGGGTAGAAGGAATTGTTAGTAATGTGAACTAACTAATAGTCAAGTCGACCTCAACCTGTTAGCAAGTCAGGTCGAACTCCACATGGTTCCTCCTGGAAACCATCGTGATAAATGCCAGATGTATTCTTCACGATGTGCTAACTGATCTACTTTGTCATTCTCACCTATCATCCACTGGTGCCCCGCCAGCGTATACTATTAGCGTCGGTGGGATTGCCATTTCATTATTATTCATTACAAACAAAATTGAGCGTACAATCTAATTTATGATAAACTATATAAAGAAATAGACGTATCTACATCTATTTCTTAACGATTTTTTAAAAAAGAATATAAAAAAAATTCGAGATGGACAGCATGCACATGATATTCCAAAAGTAAAACTACACTGGAGTTGATACGTATCGTATTATGTTAGTGCTTGTCCTGAAGAAATCTTTTAATATTCTTTTTTAGAACCTGTTACGGGTGTCTAGTAATAAACAAATATATCGACAATTATAAACCTTAATGGTTTAAAAAATCTAAAAGGGAGTTTTCAAGGGTGCATAATAAGTTTGAAGTAGGCAAGTTACTCTTTTCGCTCTCAATGTTAATTTGAGGCAAGAACTTGAGTAGAAATTATAAGATTAATACTTAATTGGCCTTCACTGTCGTAGAAATATTCTTCACGGATTATGACTTCAAATTTATTAAGTCAAGAAACAAAATACCGGCAACAGAGCGCGGTTCGAGCGTTCAGCAAATTGGTTAATAAATTAAAAGCGGCAGTCTCAGCACCGTCGCCGACAGATGGCGCCTGAAATACGACAGGTATTTAGCGTGTTGCAACACCGTCCGCCACGATCCACGTTTTAATTTTATGCTTTACGAGCAATTTTTATATCAATTTTCTCGCGTCGCAGGTACCTATTCTACATAATTCAGGTACTTTGACGGTGCGATTCCCGAGGTCGATACGCCAATTTGCGTCAAATGCCGAGACAATAATTTGTTTGTTCTGGCTGGATATAAAATTTGTTATGGGCTTTAAAAATGCTTTTTCTGCATTCAAATTGTCATGGATTGGATAAACTATAGAATAAGAACTGGTAATAAAATATATTTAAATTACTATGTCTCTCTCATTCGGTATTACAGTTGGGATTATATTTTATTTTCAACATTATAATCTTATACTAATAATTTATTTTTGTCTCTCTTTAATAATTTTTATTTACTCTCTACTCTTTACAATAAGATTAACTGTATTTAGATTATTGTAGTAATACAAATTACGTGTTAACACTCCATATTTACCAAGCCACTTGGTAAATAAGAAGTATTCACACTAACATAAATATTCACTCGATCTAACTAAATATTAATATATTGATTTACTGTCAATTAACTATAAAATAAAGGCAATTGGCAGTTATCGAGTTACGTAGCTACAACAAGATAGAAATATCGGGTTCACTGTTAAAGGACTTACTGCTTACGTCAGTTATAACTACCAGGTAGCAACTACCAACAATAAACAGCACTACACGAAACGCATTCATTAAAAATAATATCCATTAAAATTATTTTGACAGTTGTATCACGTGGCTTTTTATGTAAATTAGGATGAAAATTTTTTACATCAAATTCAAAACAATTATTATATACAAACATAAAAATTATACAAAGTATTTAACATTCTTTAAGTAATAATAATTATTACCATCTTACATCTTCTCCTTTTCTCTCTAAGATTTGAAAGAGACAAGACACAAAAATGTAATGTCATTAAATTAAAATTTTTGAAAGTTTATGATAATCTATAATTATCTAAATAATATATACTTTATCATATTGTTACGTAACTATCGCCTCCAAAATTAAGACCAATGTCATGACATTCTATTAATTGAAATGTTTGCGATAAATACACACTCTTTTCTCTATCCGTCGTATATATAACTTCTGCAAGTTAATAAATGAAAATTTTCTTTCATTCTATATACAATAACAACTTGAATTTGTTCTACTTTATAGTTTCAAATAGCTTTTCTAACTTGAACGTCAATACAAGGGTTGTTAACTGTCATTTCTATTATTAGAATTATTATAACACTTCTAGGTGTATCGTATTGTTGAAGAAATAGTTATTGAACTAATAACTAAATTTACATCCATTATATAATTGCAAACAAATGACGTCCCAAAGTTGACTAAGATGTGACAAGGGCAAATATAACTCGATAAGTTAAGCACCTCAGTCCTCAGTAACAACTTATAAGGGGCATAATACGTGTCACAGTGTATTTATTACGGTGCTATTTATGTCTATAGAAAATGCTTATCACTTTACATCAGGTAGGTAATTGTTTTTACAAGTCATAAACTTAAAACGATAATAATCTATCAATATCCCACTGGTGGACATAGGTCTCTTTCTCTTTTAGATCGTAGAAATAAAAAAACGTAGGGTGATAAATAATTTTTGTTTTGACATTTATACCTGTTTTCGTGCTTTCAACCAAGTAGTCCTAATTGGATCATATTTTATGAATTACACTGCTTGTTGGTGTTTTTGTAATAACAAGACAATGAATAAGGTTGCGTTATACGCCTACCCTTAAATTACAGGTTTGGATACAATAAAATTATTGTTTGGTATTTTCATCTTTGTACAATAATTTGTAAACGTCATTTTGTATTATTTGTTGGGTCTTTCCATAATTTGATAAGATGAGCGATATTATTTATGAATGAAATACGTCACTAATTGACAGTAGTTAAATAGAATAATTCTATCGATATAATGTTGGAAATCTTTTTTAATAGAAATGTCGTAATTGATTTATTAAAGCATAGCAGTTATTATTATAAATATAATAATATAATAAAAATTCGAAATTTTAGAGTTACTGTTCTACGATTCTTTGCTACATAAATTTTTTATTACTACTAAATAATGACAAAAAAATTTTTTTTACATTCGAAATTTCATAAATTATTTATATTATCTTATTATCATATCAGCCGTTAACTGTCCACTGCTGAACACAGGGCTCACCCATAAGGGGAGCAAATGTTTGCTACGCTTGCTAGGCGGGTTGGCAATCACAGTCAGGTTTTTGGTGATGTTTTAAGAGAGATCTTTCTGCTCATCCTTCGACCATTAAGTTTAAGAGTTGCCTCTTACTATACTCATGGGAAAAGAAGGGGCCTATTTTATGTCGGGACTACACCACGTTCTGTTTTTTTATATTTGTATCTCAAGATTTAATGGTGGAAATACAACTTTTCGGACGCTTTAAGTTTATATCGAAGCGATGCAAGAGCGATGAATTAGTTAAATAAGATCTTATTAAGAAACACAAACTAATCAGTCTTAGATGTAAATTATACCCACTGACCAAATAGCTAGTTACAATCTTCTTCAATGTAGTGATATGTCGAGTCAGCATTACATGGTATTCGAGTACTTTGGTACTCGTTAAAAATAATCGAATGTTGAGTCGAGTCGGAGAAGTCAGAAGTCAGAGACTCGAGTATTTGTATGAATATTCAAATACTTCATTAGACTAAAGAATATTGTTTTCATAATACAGGAGGCAAACGAGCATGTGGCTCACTTGATGGTAAGCAATGACCGCCGCCTATGATCACCCGCAACACAAGATGTATTGCAGGTGCCGTAAATTTAATATTATTAATCAATTCATAATATTACGTATGTTTATTTCTGAGAAGGAAAAAAGGCAGAGTGTTGATTCTGTACGGGCAAATGCAGTGTAAGACGAGCACCTATTACTCGTAGATGTAGTGACGACCTCAAATGCATGTAGGGAGTCAGCAGGTGGCTCAGAACCGTAATCTGTGGCAGTCTATGGATGAGACCTATGTTCAGCAGTGGACGGATAATGGCTAAGATGATGATGACGATGATTTCTGAGTAGGAGGGCTTGGTGATCTAAGATACAGGCAGCTTGCTGCCCAGTTTAAATGTCGGTCTCCCGCAACAATATTTAATGTTATTGTTGTCAATTGAATTGTATTATGGTTGTGATGAAAAAAAATAGAAATGATTATTATTATTAATTAATTTCTAAAGTTTACGTTTAATAAAGCTGATATATCTACAGTCATTTAACAATATTATAGTAAGTAGTTAAAAAAATTATATGTATTTGATATATCTGTGAAATATAGGTTTTTGCATTTTACGCATGAAAAAATTATTATTTCATTCTTGTGCCACCTACCCACTTCTATCTGTTCTCCTTAGATTAACCAAAGGTTGTCTGTAGGAGATTACCCTAGCAATAAGACCGTCTTTTGTACTTTTATGTTCATATTTTAATCTGTATTTAATATTGCATTATTATATATATATAGATATATATATATATATATATATATACATATATATATGCATAATACAACAATTAATACTATAATATATTATTATAGTATTTATTGTTGTATTTCATTTGAATCGTTTAATTGTCATTGTATATTTTTAAATTTCTGGTGCAACAAAAAGTAAAATAAATAAAGAAAATTAATATTTCCTTTGGTAATTAGGTTAAAAAATTACTAGACTAGTATTTAGTCACTACTTCCTATGCCACTGCGTTAGGTTGACTGGAAGAAATCTCTTTTAGAGATAAGTCCGCCTTTGCTAACATTGTTATTAACTTATTGTTGTTACTGTATGTTTTTGTGCAATAAAGAATATATATATATTTAGTAAACGATTAGTATTTATATTATTATCGATTTGAGTTTATTGAATACTTATTATTATAATATGTACCGATGTACCGACTCGAGCTGATTTGGACTCGAGTCAGCTCGACTCGGTACATCCTTGTGTCTAAGCTGTCGTGATAACAAGACAACAAAATAGCGAGCTACGTGACACGCCCTCCGTTGATTTACGAGTAAAAATACAACAGTGATAACCTTTGAAAGTACGTGGAACAAGCAGCTTGATAAATGTTTATTGCGAGCATTAAGCGGTGGGCAGTTGCTTGTTTGTTTTTATTTATACACTGGAATTTTATGTGACTGACCCACAACTCTGGTCAATGTCAATATCACTGTTTGTTTAATACTATATTCATTCATAAAAGTTATTATCATTTTTACTAATATTTGTAATTTCAAAAACGCCATATTATTCGGTTTTGTTTACTGTTTGGGCTAGTTTAATGGTGATAATCCGATACCGGTTGCATCGCACGGCTTGAAGGTCGTTTTATCACACAAGAGAGTGTTGTCGCAATCCACCTAAGCGCAACTATGTTCAGATTGATAAAAAAAAAAGTAATATGGCGTTGGCGCGAAAAGTGATGATGGGTTGTTAACAACATACGCTCTGTTTTGTGTATTTATTTTATAATAAAGGACATCTAAATGAAATTCATAGTTTTCTACGACGTAGTATTAATGGAAAACTGATATGTGTGTCATGGACATGTGAAGTACCCGACATCACGCCACTCTATTCAAATACAAAATTTTTGTGTGCTCCGGAGCCCGTGAGGATCCTTAGATGCGCCGTGGACAAAGACAGCAAACCCAGGAGGCAGGTGAACTAGCACATCAAAGAGGTACGATTAATTAAAGTTGTTGCGCACGGCATACCGGTCTAGGAAAGTCATCGTTAACCGCCCTCTCTGCCGACCCTTGGACTTTTAGTTTTTCGCTCATACATTTACACATTTTAAGTTAGTCTCATTAAAATATTTCTAAATATATATATATATATATATATATATATATATATATATATATATATATATATATATATATATATATATATATATATATATTTCAAACTCATATTTTTTATGCTTAGATACTACGGCTGTGGTCGCAATCGAATTTCTATTTAAAGTTATTATATAAATACACAAATCAAATTACTTGCAAAAATCTTAAAGACCTGACAAAAAATAGCATTACAGATTTTTATATTGAGACCTAATATGATATATTTTTTTAAAGAATTTAGTGCGAAGGATTTGCTCTCAATAATCAACGTTTCTCAACATCACAGTAATTTGAAAATAATAATGTACAGTTAAATTTTTTTACAAATTAATAGTATTTGAAGTGTCTATTGTCATCTATATCTGGAATCGGTACGCAAAATTTCTATCCAAAGGCATTAGCGCTTAAATTTTTTTTCTTTTGCACAATTTAAAAATTCACTACGCTAAGTCCTATAGGTTCTGCATAATATTTTGCTCCCAGTATATGCAACAGTTCAAACTTTAGACGCTTTCGTAATTTTCATTGTATAGAACCAGTATCAGTGTCATGCATATTTTATGACTTGGAAATAAACCCACAGTATAGAGCGAACTAGTTATTGAGGTGAACTGATTATTAAAATATGAAAATTTTAAATGTTCAACACATTTAATGTTATTTGTATTAAGATGCTTTTGTGAATATAAAATACTATTTTTTAAATACAATTTTATAATTTTTTCGTTATTTAAACAGTTTGAAATGAAATGAATTAAATATTTACCTATAAATTGAATGAAAATTTTCCCTTTAATCTGTAGCAAGAAAAGGCACTATGAATTTTAAATGAATAAAAAATGCAAATTAATTAAAAACTTATTATAATAATGAGCTGATATTAAATTTATTTATTACCGTATTGATATTGCATTAAAATACTTTCTGCTCATTCTATAAGTTCAACATTCAGCTTTTGCTATCAAGATTTATTTATTACTTTCCAAATTTTGAATTGAATGCTTTTATTGAACTTTATAAGAAACTTATAGGGAAACAAGGGTCGGGTCGCCTCAATCAACTGTCCCATTTATGTCACAAATGCTGCGATTGGAAATAAACGGCTGCGAGGATTTGGTTTACTCGAAATCTTATTTATTACGTAATACGTAAATATTACAATCGGCGCAACGATGTTTACTCATATTATAATTTATGAAAATAAGCTTGTTTGTTATTTTATAGTCAATAGCTTAATCGTTATGAAATTATATGTGCATAGTATTTGGAATAGAGAAGAATACAGGCATAGAATAGGCCACACCTTAAACAGGGATAGGCAGCAGCGTCCTTTTTAAAACATTTCAAAGGCCTAAATGCGGTTGCCAACTCGTCTGCCGAGCATAGCAACCACTAGCAAAATCCCCTCAATAGAGGGCGGCCTATGTTCAACAGTGAACAATTTGCGGCTTATGATGGTATATGGAACAAAGTCGCGGCTACCGTTAGTTATTATAATATTTATAACTCTGTATTTGAGCATTCACGTGGCTTAGTGGTATATTGCCTAAACTTATTGACCTCAAAGTCGTGTTTTTTTTAATATTTTTTATGCGTTTTAGAATGGCAAACATATTATCAATATGTTTGCCATTCTAAAACACATAAAAAATATCTAATAGAAAGTGGTAGCTATTACCTATAGACATAATGAGTATCATTAACATAATAGAGTATACTGTGACACTTATGATACCCTTTATGAGTTTTTTTTTATACAACTTAGAATGGCAAACAAGCTGACGGCCCACCTGATGGAAAGTGGTAACCGTCGCCTATAGACATGAGCAGTACCATGTACATAACAAAGTATACTGTTTCACCCATGATATCTCCCATGCGTTGCCCTTCCTGAGGACGTAGGTGTTATTCCTCTGTACCCAGTAAATTCATGCCATATCCCACCCTTCAAACCGAAACACAGCCATGCAAACAGCTGCTTCACGGTTGTGTTGTGTTGTGTTGTGTTGGTTCGGTGTTGTTATTCTTGAGAACTAAGGTGTTGTGTCTGTACCCTGTATTTTATATGTTGTGAATTTCGCGGTCTGGTGGTCAAGAATAGAGCAGCGATCTCTTAATTTGCCTGAAGATTTCTTGTTCAGAAGCAAAACATGTGTTGTAATATGTGCGTGGGCTGAATATTGATCGGATATTGATGACTAATATGACAAGACGTAAAACTTCTACTAATAATAATGGTATATAATCTGTAAATGTTGGCAGTCGCAAATTTACTAATGGTAGGAGAATTAAATAAAATAATTCTAATTGACTAACCAGTTATATAGATTTCCCCAAAATAACACCTATTTCAGTAAAATCACCCTTTGACGATTTAGAATTTCGATTTTATGTTGTATATCTTGATTTTATACATTTTATTTACGTATATGGACGTATATACAGTGGACAAATGTCTCTGTTACTACAATAGGAATTATAGGGATGACTATTTTTTTTATTTATTACTATTAGTGTAAACTTTCAAACAATATAAAGTACAGCTTTATTGATGTTTTGATACGCAAAGTAAAAATATTCACTAGGGATTAACCAAGATGGTTTCCAGGAAGGACAGCGTCGAGGTCAACCTTGTAAACTACTAGTTGACCCGGCAAACGTTGTTTTGTCCCCTATTGCCACCCAACAAGCTCATATTTAGGGCCCTGAATCAAAAAGATATATAAGAACACTTATGGTGCGATTTTGTCCGTTTGTCGTAGTGTCTAGTAATTATTAATGCTGTTGATTTGAAATTTAGAATAGGTTTTGATATTGTCGGCCCACACATATTGCAATGGAAATAACAAGAAGAGTAAAACGACAGAATTCATAGAAAATTTACAATAAAATTAGCTATGAGGTTAGGTTTTTAGCCACAGTTAAGGCTTAAAATAAGAATTTCCTAATTGAAGCAATAATTATTATTAGGTTTGTATTTCATATAAACAAAATCAAAAAGGTCATTTTATCATAGATAATATATGAGATAAAATAAGTTGTTGTATTTATATATATGTATATGTATGTATATACATATGTAAAATAATTATTAATCTCACATAAATTCAAATATGTATTTTAAACAATAACTTTTTTACAGATTATTTTATGTAGTCTCAGCGAGTGAGTTCAACTCACATTTGACCACATTTTTCAAGTTTTATCAAGTTGGAGCAATCAAGACATGTTTATAAAACTACTAAAATCGGTTTCTGATATAAGCGAGAATAAACAATGGGACAACACACGTATTGGGATTTTTATATATTGATATTAGTAGCAATTGAAACCGCTAGTTTTTATAGCTAACAAAACCTGCACCCATTCCGTGTGGATTATGAATGTCTGTTAGAGATGAAGAAGGATAATAAAGCGCTTATGAGTTTGCCTTATATGATGGGCATTAGGCAAATCGACCAAAAAGTTCTAATGGTGTTTCTGTACTCAAATCGTTATTGCAAGTAGCATATTTAGAACTATTCACTTCTTTATATACGAGTAGATACATACTATATAAATAATATAACATTAACATACCATAACATTGTATTTGTTACTATTTTTTTGACAAATTGTTTGGTAATTCAGACTTTTATTTGGATAAATTGCAATATTTTTTAACAATTCTTGTATGAGAACTATAAAGATTCTAAAATGTCGCATTTAAAGAGCAAAACATACTAAGTATTTAATAGTTACGTCTAAAATATATATGTTTGTACCTTAAACAGGCACTTCACATGTAACTTTCATTAATTACGTTTATTTAAAACAAATTACATTTTATACGTGAAAATAGTCAGAATATGTCGTATTCATTATTCTCGGCAATTCAATACTGGTTACTAGCGCGGATGATCCATAAACGTAGAATAACGTACTATATACTTTATGAGCATAATCTAAGGATTGACCTAATTACCTATCTCGAAAGGAAGAAGAGATTGTTAGTAAGGGGTTTTTTTTATACCACTGAAGTGGCAAACAAGCATACGGCACACCTGATGGTAAGTGGTTACCGTAGCTTATGAACACCTGCAATACCAGAGGTATTACGCGTGCATTGCCGACCCTGAAGAAACCTCTTTACCCCCCTTTTGAAGAACCCCCTGCTGTAGGGAAAACTTCGGCAGGGAGCTCCTTCCATAACCTGAGTGTAACCCCATTGCTAGTAATACACACCATCTTTGCGGTTCTGCCCGGAAGACATTGTGATTGAATTCTAGATGACCTGATTCATCCTCACCTATCATCCTTTACTGGAGTCCCGTTAGTATATACTGATAGCGAAGGCGGAGTCACTATTCCATTATGATCTAATAAGTAAACTAACTATCTCGCTCTAACGTACATGTTGCTATGTTTGTATTTTTACATTAGCAAACTTTATATTTTTCTTCAAATATATACATATATACTTGTATACCTAAATAAGGTGCGAGCAGTGTTTTGTCACGTTCGTGGCCGACACATCGACTGTCGGACGTGACGTCACGCACCCCTCTGATTTATGAAAGGAAAGTCACAGTCCGCTACGAAAAATGTTACAGCCGATAGCCTTTGTGAGGACGTGAGACCGCGAGCTAAATGAACGGAGCTCATTTTATTCTGTTACTCGATTGATGGGATCATGGGACATTTGTCGTGTCCGTGACAATAGATATAACTCGATAGGTATAATATATAATAATGCCGTTCATTTGTTGGTTTTCCTTCAGTTTTCCCTTTTATATTATCTCTACATATTACATGTTGTAAGTAAATGGTAGCACGAATGCAATATAAATACGAGCATGGCATTACATTTGTTATGCTTTTGTGACCTTTTTGTTTCTTGTATTTCCGAATCATATTGAAGAATTTGTTTGTATGATTGTATTGTAGCGAAGTAATTTTAGGTGAATTTGATATATTTATATACTTTACACATTTCATAAACAAGAAATTTGCTGTTTTGAAGTTTATCAAGTATTTATTTTCCTAAACAGTATAGATTACATATAAAAATGTTTCTTGTTTTACTTACTTATAAAATAGGAAGTTAATTTTTAAATTTTGATTAATGCTTTTGGTTCCACAAAGCTTTTTATTTCCATTGCAATATGTAAAATATATAACGAAGCAGGTAGTGTTAGTGTAGCCTAACATTTTGGCATAGTGATGTTAGTATTACTGAAATTACGTTGTTTTGTCTTGGTTCATCCTTAATTTATTTGTAACTATAACAAATTATACTTTTCTTCTTCGAACCATTTTATTTCTTTACTTTCCAATTACACTTATATTTATAGCCCTCAGGCATTAGTACTGTACAGTGTTTTGGTCACTATTGGACTGAATATTCTGTTATTATACTCTTATAACTATGTTCGAGCGCATGAATGCTTTTTCCGTTAAATCAAATGCGCGCTCGTGGACTCGCTCACAGTTTCACAACTTTATTTATTTATTCTATTTATTTTATTACAATTTTCTAATAATAACTAAGTATTATAAATTAACTTACTTATAATCATGTTGAACCTTAACATTGTGCAATAGTTTATTTAATAATGTGTTCTAGTAAAAATACTGAACAGTCATTTGAATATCTTATTATTCTTTTACATAAGTGAATACAATTACTTATAATTGTTTAGTGTATTGTAAAACATTGATATTGATTAATTTGTTAGTATAATACATTCAAATACTAAATATTTCTGTTTGTAGCTAAAGGAAATACAATCATTTAATTTATGTTTATCGCGAATTAACTTTATGATTTAATAGAAAATCATTTGCGTTTATGAAAATATTTCATGAAGGTAATACCAAGTTAATGTTTCCTCGTTCACAGCTACAGATAATAACGCTTGCGTCGTTATATATATAATATTTCCAATTGATAGTATTAGTATTAGTGAGATTGAAATATAGTACAGGCGGACGAATGGACGGACAGTCGCACCATAAAAGTTCTTTTACACCAGTTTGGTAAGTAACCTTAAAAACATACTCCTACTATGATAAATATATATTTATATTTTTGTAATGATTTTAAATTTTTTTAGAAAATTATGTATATCGTCTATGTAATACTTTTATAATGTATAATTTGTGGCATAGCTATATAGTTACATGTATAAAGCCATAGGTTTTATAATGCAGTAGGCACTGTGAATAATTTGGTATTGGAGCACGGTGTTGCATTATTTTAGGTTTGCTTCAGTTTATACAGTACCACAGTATGTGACAGTACACGGAATTAGAACACACTACGTATTCTCGAATACAGCGGTTTTCCGTATAATTTATTCATTTGATAGAAACATCTTATGCGGCAGCTTGTTCTAAATAGGGGAATTTACCTTTGGATAAATTTTTTAAATTTTATCTATTGTTGTTTGGAGAAATTCACTGTTGGTAATTCTATTGTAATTTCCTGGCGAATTACCATTGATTTGATTGCATATAATATTAGTTAAGTGACATTTCTGATTGCAACGTCGCGGCTTTGTTCACACAGATTTGGAATTATCCTAATTGTAATTATTATCTCTAATATTTAAATAAAAGTCAATATATAATATAAATTTAATTATAAATACGCTATTAAGAAAAATGTCAATGCAATTAAAATACTACAACTGGCAGACTGAGTGTTGTTAATGGAAACAATTAATCAACGCAATATGAAATTATGATCTGCCAATCATATAACAACATTTCTATCTGTTACATGTTTATACAAAAGATTTTTTTAATGGATGGTAATGAAATGGTAACTTCGCCTGCGCTAACGGTATACGCTGACGGGGCACCAGTGAGGGATGAAAAGTGAGGATTATAGTAGGTCAGTTGGCCTATCGTGACGAATACATCAAGAATAAATTACGTTGGTCTCCAGGGGAGACTGCGAGGAGGTCGACCTGTCAGCGTATATTAGCAATGGGGCTACTAGTACTCATTATTAACAATTCCTTTCCCCACTATACAAAAGACTTAGGTGCATATTAATTCAAACCGTCGCACTGTGATAGTTTCAAAGAATGATTTCCTTCTAAACAGTAATTGGCCATTTGAAGTGACAAACTTGTAGCTTCTTAATCCTATAATAAGCTAAAGAGTAATGTAGGAGTGGAGAGAATTGGCTAAGCTTACCACTAATCTAGATAGACCAAGAGACTCGCACAGGAAAAATAATTTACTCGCTTAATGACAAAAGAGCTCAAAGAAAATACGGTTTTGTTTGTAGGGCAACATTCTTCCAACAAGCACAATCGAGACTTGACGTAGCAATTATGCGGGTTCTGTTTTCGTCGGGATGACTGTTGTAATTTGATTGGACTGTTTATTTAGTTTTGATAGTTTCAAATTGTAGTAGTTTGCTTCCCAAACAGCGAGTTTCGCATAAATTATATCAGATTTGGACTTTGTTCATAATATCGTTACATGCTGTTGACAACAAAAAGTTAATATTGATAATTGGATTGTTGGCATTTGGAGGAATTTTAAACTGCACTTGTAAATGCACAATAACTCTTTGAATATTCAGTAGGAATAGCAGTTATTTGTGCTATCCATAGTGCTGTTCATGTTAAGAACGATGGCTGTCACCAGGTTGACCGACGGCTTCTTCATCATTTTAAAATACAGAAAAAATATTATATAATTTCTCTCAGGCTTTACCACATTAAAGAGCAATTTATAATTCTCGGTGAAGTGTAGAGTCGTGTTTTGTGTACAACAAATAATCTTCGTTTAAAAATATCTACCATACTTAAGTGTACTACCAAATCATTTTTCGTTGAGGCTGTGCGCCTATGGAAATCGTTGTCGCTCTCCATATAGAGTGCTCAGTCCTTAATATCCTTTAAGGAACTAGTCAAATCGATTTTTCTTTTATTGTAATTCTCCTTTTCCTTTCTACTGTTATATTTCACTGCATTCGTCATATTTTCTTATATTATATATTATTAATATGTATATAATTTAGTAAGTACATATACGTATTTGATATATTTATGTAAAATTAATTTTGAATTTTATGCACCTAAAAAAATATTTTATCAGTTTTATCTGATCTCCAAATTTTTGTCTCTTAAAATATGTTTTGTCTAATAAAAGTTGTCTGTAAGAGATTACCCTAGCGATGAGACTATCTTTGGTACCTACCTACTTTTTTGTTTGTAATTTAATCTGTACTTTATCTACTGTATTTTAATTGAATTTTTTAATTCTTATTGTTTTATTTTTATGTATTCAGTACAATAAAGAAATATGCCAATAGGTATAAATAGAAATTATTTTAATAGTATTTATTTATTTTATTTTTTATTTTTTTCGTCAAAAACAATAAAAAATAATCCACTTACAATGTATATTTATATAGTCTTTTTCTAAACGCCATACACTCGTCATTCAAGTAATCGTTTAGTGAGTAATAGGCTTTGCTCAGCAGATGTTTGCTATCTAGAGTACTACAGCTATAAAGGTATGTTAGCATATGACAAATGATAAGTTTCATTGACAAAATACTGTCATAAGAGAATGATACTATTAATTATGTAAATTTAACTGTGTATAGTCACAATAAAGTGAGTAGGTATATCTATGGTGTTGTTTTATGTCAGCTCGGTAGCACTGTGGTTTGTATTCTATGGAACAGCATGGAAATTCTAAATTAACTAAAAAAAATTGAGTATACAGTTGTATAAATTATAAATATATTGTATATGGTTTGGTTTATATGAACATTAATTACGAATAACAAAAATAAAAATTGAAAATAAATTGTATATCAAATAAATTTATATATGCAGATTTTGTATACTATGCCAACAGTCTGTATAATGTACGAGTATGAATTGTAATTGTAAATAATGAGCATGGAAATTCTGTCATGATAATGCATATAACAATATTAAAATTTATTTATTTATTTAGACAACAGAAGGTTCATTTTGTTAGTTATAATATTGCTGAAATGAGTGAATAAAATCTTGCATAAAAATTTCTCTATGATTGTAAATAAATCTAAATTGATTTTTCACCCTAAAATCCTTCTTATATGGTATTAAGTTTACAGACGTATAAAACTTACTTATATCTTTTTATTTTTTTAATGGTTTAAGTCTCATTACGTTATCAATTCTATTTCTATAACCTTGTAATCTCTCTCTTTACTTTTCAGAATCCTTCTCAAATAGAACATCTTCAATACGATTATTCCACTCACTATTCACTAGCTTGTGATTAAAATTTAGCTCAGCGCAGTTCCAACGCGTTTTAATGGTTTCAATTGTGCAGAAAATTTTATTGCATTCAATGATTCTGCGGAGAAATTTAGCCGCAAGCATTTTCCTTTCGTGCTCTCACCTTTATCAGTTTAGTACCACAGTCCTCTGAATATTTCTAACTTCACTGTGTGATGAGCAGCAATATAACTGAGACCTTATTCACTACTAACTTTGACATTCTTTTTACGTATATTTTATAGGTACCATGTGCAAAGGCGTGTAAGACTAAAATCTGAAATTGTTTATACAACAAAGTTTCGTAAATCTCTTGTACATTGAACAGATGCGGAAATTAATAAGGATATTTGGGTTATAAAATCTTTATTTAAATAAGAGCAGGTGTTCGTAGTGAACAAGAGAGATTACAGGTATTAGGTATAGCCCGAGCTTCGCCGTCCCGTTTTGAATTTCTTCTTGTCCCGTACTCTAATATTTACTATTCTATTTTAAAATTGTACATACTAATTTTATCCCGCAGCTATGCGAAAATTGATATAAAACGAATTCTATATATTGATTTAAAGTAATGTATATTGATATAAGGGTCTATCTCTGTACAAAAAATTAATAAACTTATTCACACGGTTCGGTCTATTTTATTATTTCAATAGTTATTTTCATATTGCACTCACACAGTGAAATTCCAACTGTCCGAGTATTATTAAGAATAACCTGTACAACACTTAGTCTGTAACACACCTATGTCGAAAATATCTTTCTACAAATTCTTCGAAAATGAAGTTGAAGGTTTCGTAATAAATTTGTATATTTAGTATATCTTCTTTAGTTGGTGTTGACACGGGTAAGAACTTTACATAGCCGAAAATTCCACATTTTATCGAAGGTCATAAAAGAAGGCAAGTTAATAACATTCCTGAATCCTGGGCACAACGCAAGCTGGACTGTTCGTTTATACGTTATAGTGATCCCTCTTCATGAAACCATAAAATAATATTTTCCCTCAAAGGCAGGCTTGGTTTTAGGGACAAATTGTCTGTGTATTACGAGTAGAGTAACTGTAGGTATTAACCTACATATATTATATTGAATAATAGTTGTGTGGCTTAGTCTGCATAAATATTAATAACAATAAATAAACTATCTAATCTATTCTATCTATTCTTTTAAATATTCAACTATTTACTTACGATTTCCATGCGTTATTAAAGAGCGTAAAATGTATACTTTCTTTGTAATTTATTTTAGATATTTAGTTCATTTATTTATTTTTTTATTGCACAATAAAACTTTGTACAAGTGGCGAGCTTAATGTCATATGGCACTCTCTACCAGCTAACCATTAGGTAAAAACAGAAAGCGTATGAAGGGCAGATATAGTGAAAAATATGTGACATAATTATAGCAAAATACTGAAATAATTATACATATATACACATACAAGTATATACATATATATTATCAAATTTCAACAAAATCAATCCAGTAGTTTTTGCGTGATGCGTGCACAGAAGATGGAGAAATAATTTTAAATATCGTGTAAATTAATGATTTAATTTACACTTTTTTTTAAATAATTTTGAAATAATTTGATTAGAATAAGAAGGATATGACAGTGCATTGTACGGGGTATTGATATATGACATGACATAACACGATCCTCAGGAATGGTAGCGCATGAGTGGAATCATATGCGCCATAGACTAATGTCCATAATGATATTTTAGTCTATAGCCGATATTTACCACTTTCTATCAGCTTGTCTTTCCGTGTAGTTCCGGCATAGAATGGGCCACTCCTTTCATTCCCGTAGGTATCATAAAAGGCAATTAAAGAAATTTAATAGTCGAGGGAAGAGCAAGAGAGGCATAAAATATCACTAAAAGTCAAATTGCGGTTGCCAACCCACCTGCCAACCATGGCAACTACTAGTAAAATCCCCCAATGGTAAACAGCCATAAGAATAGGCGCCATTCCTTATGACAGTCTATGGGAGAGACTTATGTTTTACAGTGAACAGATAACAACTGATATGATGATGATGATGACCAGTTTGTTTACCATTTATTTGAAGTGCCATAGAAAAACTAAGATTTTATCCAACAAAAGTCAAAAGTAGCGACGTAAACAGTAACAAAATTAGTATGGAACCAACACGGGAATTGACATTCATGTCGAGTTGAACTGTTTGTGACATTTAAAAATGATCAGAAAAAAGATGTTTATTTGGGTTTATATTATTTAATATTAATGTAGATATATATACAGGAAATTAACATACAAACTTCTTAGAAGTTGACAAATTATTTTGATTGGTAGCTTAAAATTGAAACGAGACTCGTAGAAGTTTGATAAATTAAATAGGTGGCCGAAATATAAGGTTATATAAAGCTACAAATTGACTTTTGATTGAAGTTACCTAATCTTGGCCGACATTGCGATTCAGTTTATAATATAAGGGTTCAGGAATGAAGTATATAATATTACAAAACAAAAAGAAATTTATGTGTATGATGAAAGCTTGATGAAATGGAATGTTTAAAAAGATAATATGCAAGTAGATATCAATATAAATAATAATAAAGAGCAAGTGGTAGTCTATTTTAATAGAAAAGAAAGTTGGCAAGTGAATAACTAGATTAGTCGTAGTTACAAGTCAGAGGGTAGCTAAGGATGAATAACTGACTACTAAATTTCATTCGCATATATTACTTATCTATTAAGCACTATTATCTGTTGACCTATATTTTGTAATAGAATATATTTGGCTTCTCCATAATAATTATAAATTGTTCTTAGCATGTAGGTATATGGACACTTCATAATTATGAATCGATATGTAATAAAATAACAAACGTAATAATATATAAGAAAAAAAAATTGCAATACTATATAATAAAATAACAAAAAAATAAATAAAGCAGTACTATAAAGCATTAAGTGCGCCTTTTATGCCAAACATTTTTTTTGTAATGTGGTCATTAAATAATAAATAAATAAAATGTACAATTATTTTATACAGACACAGCTATTTTCTAAATGCGTTTTATATAGAAAGGCTCCTCACAATAATTCATTCAAATAGACGACATTTCAGACTGCTTATAAATTTTTATCCCTAAACTGGGCTCTATTAGAGCCTAATTGTTTTCAGTTAAATTCAGTTAAAGTTTCATTACATTGTTCGTAATAAATCATGTCATGTTGAAATATTTAGAAAATTATAGATATAATTTATATATAGATATATTATAGATATAAATAGAAGCACTTAATACAATATGAATCAATTCAGCAATAGTAAAAATAATAATACTTATTACAGATAATATTTTTGGAAGTATTTAGTGTGGGAGGTGTTTACTGTCGATAATTACCTGTTGTTATATCTAGAGAAGTAGTTTAGATTTACCTAATTTTTGTATATCTTATCGCATTGGATAGCTGTTTACTGGTAATTGTTGTACATAGGCCTCCCCCATTAGTGGGGTTTTGCCACTAGTTACCATGCTTGGCAGGTGGGTTAGCAACCGCAGTTAGGCTTTGGTAATATTTTAAGAAAGACACAGCTGCCCGTCCCTCGACCATTAAGTTTCCTTAGTCTCTCTTATAATAATAATAACATACGGAAAAAAAGGAGTGGCCTATTCCATGCCGAGACCATACGGCAATTTTCGTATAGGTAGCCATCAATTGAGGTATTTGCGTTGTCTATCTCTATTGATGTCTTTGAAAGAGCAATTTTATTTTGCGACGATGTTTCATATTTTCCTTGAGACAATAGAATCGGAGCTAGCTACTGACAGCAAGGAATACCTATTTGTTTTGAGAAATGCAAGCAGCTTAACATTTTTACACGGCAACCAACCAGAAGCATTTCTCCAGTATTAAAGGCTCGTTAATGAGGTCGGGAGCAGCACTTGATTTTTTTTTCTCTTCCTTAACATCAAAAGTTTCCCTTTGCGAAACGCTAACGAGAATTTCCATGTTAATTGCCCGGCGCTCCCGGAATATATAATTGCATATATTGTTTCTCTTGTTCCAACGACGGGAAGTGGGAAGAGATTTTGTGATTATTTGTGCTCTCTAATTAGAGCTCAGATAAGAAAACTCTCGTGTAACTGAATTGGATAAAGTTAATTTCAAGTTAGATGCAAATAACAGTTGAGGTTTGTTATTTCTAGTGTTCCTATTTGAAACAGAAACATTGTGTGGTACGGAACGTTTTCGTATACGAATAATTTTGAAATTAGTTTCGAAACTTTAATCAGAATTGCGAAATGTAAGTTGTTGGTATTATTAATGGCAATTAATTCTGTACAGTACAAGTAAACTTAAAATAAGTCAGTAAATAAGTAGACTGACATAAACATATATTGCACAGTACCGTCCAGTACCGAATAAATCAAAACTTGCAGTGTGGGTGTTAGAAAAATACACTTGTTTTGTAAAAACATAATTATACAAATTTACACAGTAATTAATACATTAAATTTATTATTTCTTAAGTAAACAAAACTTGAATATTATTGTAGAATATAAAAAATATATATATTAAAACTAACTAATAGTTCTACTGTCTGATTCACAATCTTTACTTTTATAATAATTTTACAAAATAACTCACTGCAAAGTACATAATTTAAGATTTTGTTCTACAAAAAACATCGACCTCAATTGTGACAAAACCAGTTATTTTTAAATTGGTTTATAAATAACGGATTTATGAGACAACAAACATTAAAAAAAAATATAGCCGAAATGAGAACTCCTGAGTACCAACAATGGTAAATATATATTTAAATGTATAAGGAAGAACTTTTAATTAGGTAGTATTTCTATTAATTAAATTAGATCTATATAATAATATATGTACGTCTATAGGTCCTAAATTATTATAGATATTATTATTAGATTAGGGTAACCCAGATAACCATCAGATGGGCTTTATGCTTGTTTGTCACTATAGAAGTAGTGGCGATGATTAAACAATACTACATGTAATGCCGTTATTACATTTAACAATTTATTTTATCCTATCTCGACGTTGTGTATTTAAATTCTAAGTAAACATTTAAATATATTTGTAGATTGTAACTTACTAAGGACAAAATTGAGAAGCAAAATAGGCGCAAGTATACTACCATTATATTAATATTTATATTGGAATATTTATGTACTCAGTACTCATGCTTCTCGACTATCTGAAGTACCTACCTACGCTTCCAAATATTTTAGTAACATTGTGATAATTAGAGTACATACCATACAATTTAGATTTTTTTTCTATTGACTATTGATTGTTCGAGGGGTTCAATTTAGTTAAAAAAATACTCATGCATGATAATTTTAATGTAACTATGGTATAAAGTTTTATAATGTACTCGTACTTCTAAAAAGAGATTTTTTTGTATATATAAAGTTAGCTATATATACCTATAAAAAATATAAATACAAAACAAAATTACAAATAGATGTATACCTATTACATGCAATATTTTCGACAATAAAAAACCGGTTTTGATGATTATTTTTTCATTAAAAGTCCATCGCTGGTTCTATAATCATTTTGTTAATTTTAATATGTCATGTTTTTCTAATTCTTTTCTTATTTCTTTTTAAGATATTATTACCTACTTGTACAACAATTAGTCCATTACCCTAGGGTTGTCGTGATTGTTCTCAGCAATAAGACCACCTTACTGTATTTATATAATTGTATCGTTGTTTGTTATCTTGCTTATTTCCAATAGTATATCATGTGAATAAAGTAAACTCATTCATTCATTCATTATTTCTATTGTTTTTGTTATGAATTTTTTTGTTATTTCTTCTGTTTTGTTGTGGAATTAAATCTTAAATTTTATATTCATAATGACAAAGTTCAGTATACTACGCAACAAAGTTACATCTTTAATTTAAATTGGCCAAACATTTTTATTATCTGTCCCGTTATAAGCTTTACACAAAAAGCTATTTTTATGTAAGCTCTAAATCTTCTTTGAGCTGATTCAGAACAAACTTGGGAAGTTTATTTTAAATTCTTAAACAATTTCCTTAGATTGAATTACCGACTTCCTTAGTTGAGACAATGGTGGTAATAATTTTTCCCTATTATGTAAGCTTTATTAATCATATATTTTGGTCTCTTCTTTTGTATACTGAAATCTTTTCTTATAGATAATATGTAATAATAATTCTCAAAAATATTTTTTTTTGTACAAAACTGACAGTATATTTTTTTTATTTGTTGGAATTGTATAGTGGATATGTAATGCCTATAGAACGCTTTATATGCCGCTCCTCTTCTTTGTATATCTCTTGTCTTGTTGTATGTCAGATATTGGCTTAAACACCAGCTTGCACTGTTGCGAAGCGCGTTTACAAAACTATAGTTTAGGACAGACAATTTGGACAGCCCCTACACAAATACCAAATAAAGTCTGAATGTATCAATTGGTATGTTATCGCTACCTACCTATTTAGAGTCTGACTTTTTTTTTATGTGATGCTAATGAAAAATAATTAGTAGAACTAAACGATAGACAATGAAGTATGCCCAGTAGATACTTGTATTTATGTTTTTAAAATGAACCTTTTTTTACATATACTAACAATTGTAGCTTTATATATATATATATATATATATATATATATATATATATATATATATATATATATATATAAAAAATAAACAATTGAACTAGAACAAAAAATACATCAAGTCAACAGTCGGCAATTTTATTTACAATTAATATAATATAATTAATAAATAAAGATATAAGTAAAATTATTACGTGTAGAGTTCACGTTCAGAGTAATCTATAATTTTCTTTTCACACAAAATCTTATCAATCATCTAGTCCTCGAGTTAGGATATCCTGTGTTATGAGGAATAGGGCAACCAATAATAAAGATACAACACAAAACACCCGGACCCGAACCAATTCAGAAAAGTTCATTTTTATTCTAATTTATGCTGGCAAAACCTGCGAGATTCAACTAACTTTTAAGTAACTCAAACGAACTTCCAGTTGTTTTGATTACGTAACAATTACAATTTAAAAAATTAAAAAATAAAAACTTTATGCTTCTAGAATATTTTAATAGTTTTGTAATCTTTTATCATTCAAATATATTTTTACTGCAAATGACAGGTATAAAGGACAAAAAAGTGAGAATTTTACAAATATATTTTACCTGTCGTGGCTGAAGACATAACAGATAAGCTGAAACTTTATGCATTTGTCAAGCAAGACATTCGAAACTGTGCCGAAAGTAGCCCATTTAATTTATTTTTTTATATTAATATTTTACCTTTTTTGGACGTCGGCTTTATCTATCTTTAGTCCCATTTTTTTTAATATTTAGTTGAACAATAAATTTTTGTATACTTAACATGTTTTGTGAATAGGTTTTCAATTGTTTTATGATACTGAATTTGAACATTTAATAGTAGTTTCAAATCTCTAAACTTATATATATATATATATATCTGTCACGCCTGTCTCCCATTAGGGTAGGCAGAAACAATGGAACGCCAAATGCTTCGATTCAAACAAACCTCTTTCGCTTCTTCCACATTCATCAATCTTGTCATACACGCTCGTCGGTTACGGGTACTTTTAATTTGGCCCTTCTTCAGCACGTCGCCTATTTGGTCGACATACGTCCGTCTAGGGCGGCCCCTACCGACATCTCCATTCATTCTTGCTCGATAAATCTCTTTCGTAATTCTTCTTTCATCCATCCTCTCCAAATGACCAAACCAACGCAACATTCCTTTTTCGATTTTGGTCACTACATCGACTTTCAGTCCACACTTCTCTCTAATCACACTGTTTCTTACTCTATCTTTTAAAGTAATACCACACATACTTCTCAAAGCTCTCATCTGTACAGCATTTATCTTACTTTCATGCTTCTTCTGCCATACCCACGATTCGCTTCCATACATGAGTGTTGGTGTCAGTACTCCTTGAATTATAGCAAGGCGAGCTTTGCTCGATACATTTTTACTTGACATAATCGAGAGCAATGCACCGTTAACACTGTTTCCCGCTTTTACTCTCCTCTCAATATCTCTTTCACACTTCCCATCCCTCGTAAACAAAGAACCTAAATATAGAAACTCACTCACTTGCTCCACTTTTTCATCTCCTATCATAATCTGGCATGCCGTTAAACTTTCATTCCTCTCAAAAACCATTACCTTCGTCTTCTTCGCATTTATTTTCATACCTTTTCTTGCATACGCTTCATTCATTATAGTCACCATTTGTTGTAATTCATACTCCGACGATGCAAAAAGTACTTGGTCGTCGGCGTATAAAAGAGTCTTAAACAGAGACTCATTCATCCTGAATCCACAATTAGATCCTTTCAAATCGGTCAAGCAACTGTCCATAAATAGGTTGAACAGCCAAGGAGACGCTACACAGCCCTGTCTAACACCGCGTTCAATGCCAAACCAGTCTGTATAGACTCCATTTATTCTGACACAGGCATTTGAATCCTTATATAAAGATTTGAATGCCCGTATCAAATGGCTGCTCACCCCATACATTGCCAGTGTTGACCACAGTTCATTCCTCTCCACTCTATCATAAGCCTTTTCAAGGTCAATGAAGGCACAGAAAACCTTCTGATGTTGAGCTAAGGTTTTCTCTGTTATGCACCTTAAGGAAAAGACTTGATCCGTACATCCCATACCCTTTCGAAACCCTGCTTGCACATCCCAAATTTTACTTTCCGTCTCATTCATCACTCTTTTAATCAAAATCCTAGCATACAATTTGCCTACAACACTAAGAAGGCTTATTCCGCGGAAATTTTTGCACTCCTGCTGTGACCCGCTGCCTTTATATAGTGGCATAATAACAGCTTTGCTCCAGTCACCTGGAATACAACCGGACCGCCAACATTTATTGAACAGCAGACACAGCAGGTTTACATTTTCTCCACCTTCTTTAAGCATTTCTTTTATTCTATCAAATCCCGCTGCTTTACCAAATTTCATAATCTTCATTGCATTCATTACTTCATCCATACTTATATCACTTTCACTGTCAACTTCTTCGTCCATTATTTCATTTTCAACATTATTTCTTTCACTTCCACGTTCAAATAAACTTTCAAAATATCTCTTCCAATGATCTAAGACTTCCTTTTGTTCCGTGATAACATTACCATCCATATCCCTTATCACGCCCATTTTCGGATCTCTCTTTTTACCTCTAGCTGTTCGAACTAAATGCCAGAAAAGCTTTTGATTAGCTCGAAAATTTCTAGAGACTTTCCTTTCATACTCATCCTTACATTCCTCTTTCTTTTTGCTTACTAATTCTTTAACTTTCTTTTTCATTACATCATACTTCTCTTTTGCAATTTTTTCAATGTCACTTACATTACCTTGCATTCTCTTATTAGCTCTGGTAGCTAACAAATCCATCCATGCCTTTTTCTTTAGAGCCACCATTTCTTTCACTTCGCCATCCCACCATACATTCATTCTCATCTTAACATCCTTCCTCTTACTTACACCACAAACTTGAGTAGCTATATCAAAGATTCCGCATTTAAATTCCTTCCAAAATTCTTCTATCTCATAGTTATCTTTCTTCAGTAGCTCTCTTCTTTCATTCAATCTTTCTTGATACTGATTTCGAACCTGTTCTTCTGTCAGTCTCTCTACTCTTACTCTTTCTATTTCTGACATACGAACACGTGGACGATGTCGCCATTTATTGAATAAGCCACCTATTCTCGATATCACCAAAAAGTGATCAGTTCCGACATTCGTACCACGATAGACTCTTGTATCCTTCACTTTCGCTCTCAATCGTTCATCCACAATTACAAAATCAATCATACTTCTCTCAGTTTGCCTTTGCCATGTATACATATGAATCAGTTTGTGACTAAACAAAGTATTAGTCACCACCAGATTTCTCTCCAGGCATACTTCTAATAAACTTTCACCATTTTCATTCACTCTTTTATCTCCAAACATTCCTAAATTCCTTTCATATCCATCGCGACGGATTCCCACCCAGCCATTAAAATCACCTATCAAAATAATTCTTTCATTCTCCTTACATTTAGTCATAATCTCCCTTACACTATCCCAGAAATCCTCTCTGACCTTTGGTGGCTTGGACATATCCGGGGCATAAGCGCAAAGGAGAAAAATACGGGTCAAACCAACTTTCAATCGTATCCAGAGGAGTCTAGGACTTACAAATTCAAATTCTTTAACAGATGCATTCATTCTCTCTGACAAAATAACTCCCACTCCTTGGCTGCTTCTTTCAGAGTCATTAACTCCGGACCAGTACCCAGTATATCGGTCATAAGTAGTAATAGAGCAGCCTTTCTTTTTTGTTTCACTTACTCCTAATACATCAATTCTTCTTTCACTCATCATCTCACATACTTCGTCTATTTTACTATCCATACCTCCACAAACATTCATCGTTGCAATTTGGCATTCCTTTGCCCTCTTTTTGCCATTTGGGGAAACAGGGGAGACATGACGTGACCCGTGGCATAACGCATCGCCGTCGATGAGAAATCTCCTTTCCTTATAACCTATTCCTCTCCCAATGTAACCTATTTCCTTTCCCTATCCGATGTTAAGAAGAGCAGTTCTTTTTCATCTCTAAACTTGTTTTAGGATTATCTCGTAAGAATGGAAATAATACATACATACATACATATCTGTCACGCCTGTCTCCCATTAGGGTAGGCAGAAACAATGGAACGCCAAATGCTTCGATTTAAACAAACCTCTTTCGCTTCCTCCACATTCATCAATCTTTTCATACACGCTCGCCGGTTACGGGTACTTTTAATTTGGCCCTTCTTCAGCACGTCGCCTATTTGGTCGACATACGTCCGTCTAGGGCGGCCCCTACCGACATCTCCATTTATTCTTGCTTGATAAATCTCTTTCGTAATTCTTCTTTCATCCATCCTCTCCAAATGACCAAACCAATGGAAATAATAATAAATATTTAATGTATTTTTTTCTTTTCTTCAAAATATTACCATATTTTTCTTTTACATAAAGTTTCGGGTTTGGCCACATAGTCCCATCGCAAAAAGTTTTCTTGAAATCTGTATCTACTTTGACAATTTTATTATTAAGGGACATCGAACTCGACGTCGTCTATTGTTAGACCTTTTTAGTGATGCGAGATAATCTCCATAGCTATGCGAGAGATTTTCTAATGCGTTTCAATGTGATCACATCACTGATCAAGCAGAAAGTTGTTCCTGTAATTATTATACGCGCATGACAGCACAAATTTTAAGTCCAGTTCGAGGAATTTTGTTTCGTAGAATTCAGTATAATTTAGTATAATACAAGAATACACATATAACTAAGAAAAAAAATATATCTTACCCATTATTTTTTATAAAATCTATTTAGTATTATAATTAAAAGTTAAATTGTGTCAATTCTTTTTAAATTGAATTGTCTCTATGAGAACCGGATATAGATGGTCGACACCGACAATGTCACGGGCGATGACTTGTGCTTATTTATTTTGCAGGTTGTAAGTTTTAATGCGTAAGGCTGTATTTTGAATTGCCTAAATTTGAAAATTTCCTTTTTTTTTAAATATTACTTTAAGTATTTTTACTAGTATATATTTTATCTGAAAAAAATAGGTCAAAATCCTGTAATTTTCCTATAATGTTGGAATACTTGTACACAAAAATTAGAATGGATGTACATATTTTTTTTTGTAGGTAGTATTTAGTTACGCCTGAATTCAAAGATAGTTTTGATAATTAAAATAAAAAAAATTAAAGGTTTATGTGATTTATTTGGTGATAACAAAAATAAATTGTATATATAAATATGATATATTAGTTTTGTCTTATATTTCGGACAACAAATATATTATCTCACACGTCCAAGCATTGCTACAGTCATGTAGCATTCCCGAGAGCCATTTGAAGAAAATAAATTATCTTCAATTCTCACGAGGTAAAACTTTATAAGAGGAATTCGTAACGACCATTTCGGTGGCCGGCTTACAAGTGTAAATATTTGAGTCATAAACAGTCAAGTCTCATGTCTTGAATAAGACAAATTGATAGGAGACCTCAATGTAAACTCTCAAAAGTTTACTAATTAATTGCTTTTCCGCTTACCTTTTTAATGTTATTTTAAGGCTTGTCATGTGATGAATGATTTAAGTATAAATTAAACCACTTAGAATGCTTGAGGAGGATCCTCTTGATTTTCTCAAACGGAAGACGAGTTAATAATTCTCCTAATCTTATTTTGGGAATGAAAATAAATGTTTGTTTGTATACTTGAGGACACTGCGATTAATATGGGCTTCTGTCTGTGATAGAATAGAGCTTACGCTAGACTTTAATTTAAAGTTTAGCGTAAGCTTATTTAGATGTAATATATTATTTAAATTTAAATATTAGATATAAATAAAAAATACTATTTTTTATCCATAACTTTGTTCACGTTACCGGTCTATAGTTATTGACAGAGATAAAGTAGCCTATGTCCTTTTCCATATATAATATGAGGCAACAAACGACTTCATTTTCAAATTTATAACATTATTAATGATGGTAGTTCTAATAAATAACGATTATTTAGTATTTTAGTTTATCGCTTACATGCAGAGTAATTAATAATTTATATGTATATTAGCTGTAACTGTATTTACGGCTTTATCACCATAAATGGAGTCTATACAGACTGGTTTGGCATTGAACGCGGTGTTAGACAGGGCTGTAAACCTATTTATGGACAGTTGCTTGACCGATTTGAAAGGATCTAATTGTGGATTCAGGATGAATGAGTCCTGTTTAAGACTCTTTTATACTACTTTTTGCATCGTCGGAGTATGATTGCAAGAAAAGGTTGAAAATAAATGCCATTTTTTGATTTTAACGTTTATGATAGATGAAAAAGTGGAGCAAGTATATTTAGGTTCTTTGTTTACGAGGGATGAAGTGTGAAAGAGATAAGAAAGTACGGGAAACACTTATTATGTCAAGTAAAAATGTATCATTTGCTCAAGGAGTACTGACACCAACACTCATTATGGAAGCGAATCGTGGGTATGGCAGAAGAAGCATGAAAGTAAGATAAATGAGATGAGAGCTTTGAGAAGTATGTGTGGTATTACTTTAAAAGATTAAGAAACAGTGTGGTTAGAGAGAAGTGTGGACTGAAAGACGATGTAGTGACAAAAATTGAAAAAGGAATGTTGCGTTGGTTTGGTCATTTGGAGAGGATGGATGAAAGAAGAATTACGAAAGAGATTTATCGAGCAAGAATGAATGGAGATGTCGGTAGGGGCCGCCCTAGACGGACGTATGTCGACCAAATAGGCGACGTGCTGAAGAAGGGCCAAATTAAAAGTACCCGTAACCGACGAGCGTGTAACTTGATATTTTTGTTTGAATCGAACTTTGGCGTTCCATTGTTTCTGCCTACCCTAATGGGAGACAATATATAATATATATAATAATAATAATAATAATATAATATATATAATATAATATATATATATATATATATATATATATATATATATATATATATATATATATATATATATAATCACCATAAAATGTAAAATTTAACCTGTCCTTCTGTTAAGATTGCATTATTGCCAAATTTTATTACGTTTAATGATAAGGCTAAATAGAAATAAAAATACGCACTTATTCATGTCCTTATGAATTTTTAAACATGTAAAAACTTATTTCTGTCTATAACTTTTTCTTACAATTAAATAAATTACGTAATTATTTTTTAATGGTGCTACTTCATATCTACTGGTAATGATTACCAATTTCTATTAGGTGGACTGTCAGTTTGATTTGTCATTCTAAGTCTCAAACAACTTGAGACTTTGTATGAACAAGACTTACTTTGTCTTGTTTACAAGTTATTTATATTTTCAATTATCGTGTAACTATTGAGAGTAAACAGCACGTCTTGACAAAGTTTCTCAGATGTATTTATAGTATTAATATGTTGTACACGTAGAATGTAAGTAAGTATAATATAATACAATTAATATAATATTGTATAATTAATTAAGTATAAAGATAAAACAATAATGTGACATATATCGAGCTCCTATATTTTTATCACTGTGACAAAAATGTAATACCTATAATAACAGGCGGTGCTAATCATTATGACGGGTACCTATTTTAAATGAGCGTGCGTTACGCAGCGGGAGTAAACATACATTTTTCCTAATAAACATTATTCCGGTGGCGGCTTACTGCGCAATGTTTCGTAAATCCAGCTCCGGCTAAATGGCCCATTGCGGGACGAATGCGGATCTCTGCTGAATTAGTCTAATAGCAACCTACTCCTTCAATTCGCGTTTGTTGTGAGTTTTTAACGATTAATTTTACTTTCATTTCGTTTTTAATTTATACGCTTGATTGTACAACGTGTCAATCACTTCCTTTCATCTCCAGTCGATTGAGACGAGTACTTCTTCTGCACCAGTGGCAATTAAGAGCTTATTGTAGTTATTATATTTATTTGTGACAAACACATATTATTATTGTCTCATTGATTACGGATAGTGCCTGCGTATATTTCTACATATAGTCTCACAAGCTATTATGTCAAGTAATTTCTTTTAAAATTCTAGAACGTTAATGCATTTTATACTAATGTCGCAAAAAATTATAAGGAGAACAAAGCATAATACGTACACCAGCCTAAGAGAGGGTATTTCTAAATAAACTCTGTTCCAAACCATTCCTTAGATACAATAGTATATTGTACACTGGTCAGTGATATGTGATAACAGTATTGCATGATTATTCTATCGTTACTCCATTGTTTTGTTACTATTGCAGAATTTGTAAATTGCGGAATTGAGGCCCAGTTCTCTTGCGGCAACGGGATGGGACGATAGGATGCGGGCTACCTTCAACTATGTGCCAGCAATTAATGCAAGTTGGTTAGACTACTGACACGTGATACCTATACGTAGCTCTAATATAGCCATTACAGTATATTGATGAATACAATCACAGTATCAACATTACATTGTCTACTCTATTGAAATTTTCCACGAATTAATTTTAGTAGGTACTAAACTTGGAGTCTTGGAATAGAGTTATAAATAAGATTCACACCCACGAAAACGGATTTGTGTTTCGAACGAACAGATTCAAACTATTGTGTAACTTAAAATCATTGATATACAATAATCCCAAGATACACTTACAACGAAAAACTAAAAAATAGTTCAGTAAATAGAGCGCAGTTAACCATATGTACTTATTTCTAACAAAAAGTAAAGTTCAGAAATGTACAAATTTTGTCTCACGCGTCTGAAACCAAAAAGTGTTATTCTCCTAGACATCATTATAAAAAATATTCGACTGTACTCTTGCTTCCTCTTACATTTGTTTTAGTTTTAATTAGGCAAATAAAAATCGTAACTTTGTATGCAAACGTGAATCTTGGGGTTTTGTACATCAATTTTCGTATTTCATGTAAATACGAAAATAACTGTTAGGCGATATAGACACGAATCCAATACAGATCTATTGTAACTTTTTAATAGAATTAGTCCACAGATAGTATTTTGGAAATAATAGAGACTATTTATTGTCTGAATATCCGACTGCCAAAAAGGAGAGTAATGATTTTGTATGTGCTTTTATTACAGAAGAACACGCTGTTCACTTCAGTCCTGTTACGACCACGACAACCATGTTTTGACGTGATATTTGGTGTAAGCCACGTTGGAACATGGTTACGTCGTCGGACGGCAATAAAAATAAGTTATGTAGGTGCTATTTACCTGCAATCACGTTGCGTTAAGTCCCAATAGTGTATTTACATGTATCAAAAACGCAAAGGATTTTATTTTTTTATTTTTAATAGGTAATAATTCAATAGTAACCCCGCCTGCGTTATCGGTATACGCTGTCGGGGCACTAGTAAGGGCTGATAGGTGACGACGTAAGTAGGTCAGTTATCCCATTTGAACGAATTTTACTAAAATTAATCACGATGGTTTCCAGGAGGAACCGCGTGGAGATCGACCTGATAGGGTGTATAGCTGGCAATGGGTCAGTTAAACCCTATTACTAACAATCCCTTTCTCCCACGTGAAGATTTAAAAGTCTTTTTCTTTCTTATCAATGACGGTACCGCAAGCGTATATAACCTCGCTCAGTGGGTACAATCAAGCTCGCGCCCGCGTCACGGTGGCTCATGATTAAGACCCCAGATAAATATATAATGTGTATTTAGGAAACTTCTAACAATAAAATACATTTTCACATTTATAACATAAATAACATAAGACAATTACATCCGCACTAAATGACGAAGCCCTTTACAAGGAGTACATTGCCATTTTTAATTTATTAAAGAGTTATTTAAATTATTCAATGTATTGTGAAGTAATAAGTAAAGAATTTAAATAATACAGCCAATTTCAAAGGTTTGTTTGTTGTTTTAAAATGGAAGTCACTGCCTCCTGCCCCGAAGTCGCCTTTTAACGGAATCCTTATTAGATATTTTACAATATCTCAAAAATATTGTATTAATCTTGTAAATTTAAATTAAGTATACTTCTAAGCCACGATTTTTCACATGGTAAAATATAATCTGCTGCTAAGGTCTCATACGTCATAAAGTATATGTTATATAATCTAAAAGTTTTAAACTACATTAAATATGCTACAAAGAGCTCTAACTAGATGGAAACTTTGTATCACGGCGCCTGCATGGGGACCACTTTCTCATTCGTTTTTTTACTGCCATGCAGCTGTGCAGTGGTGGCATTTCTATTTGAAAGCTGTAAAATTACTCTGTACACAGGCATAATAACTTAGTACTCAAGAATGGTAAAATCTGAGTGGTTCCATATATATCACTATATACTTTGTGTACTTTATATCCATGATTCTGTTCATATCTGTTAACAACGGATCCCACTTTCCGTCAAGCGAGTAATTTTTTTTATACAACTTAAAATGGTAAACAAGCTGACGGCCCATCTGATAGAAAGTGGTAACCGTCGCCTATAGACATGAGACGTATCATGGACATAACAGAGTATTCTGTATCGCCCATGATACCCCCCATGTGTTGCCATTCCAGAGGACTCAGGTGTTATTCCTCTCTACCCTGTAAGTTCACGCCATATCCCACCCTTCAAACCGAAACACAGCCATGCAAATACAACTGCTTCACGGTAGAAACACGAATGGGACAGAGGTACCCAATCAATCGACTTTTGTACAAAGTCTCCCTCTGGTGAATGTACTTAACCTTAAATTCTAGCAACGCCTAAGATTTTTAACCTTTAAAATCGATTTAGTGTAGAATAGCATAAAAATAATCTTTCTTCAAATAGATTTGTTTACAAGCTCTTTTAAGTCGTTATTTTTTTATGATTCTATGGATGGGTTCGGAATGTTGTTATCTATTAAAAAGGATCAACAAGAAACTCAACAGTTACTCTTTTCGATTTATGTATGTACAAGATAATTTTATGTTTCTATAAATACTGTAACTCTAATAACGATTAAGTTACGAGTATGCTGGATAAGCTACACATTGCACTCAGCCATATTTTAGGCTGTTTCTTACCATCATCTGTTTCTTCCTCCACCAGTATCTTCTCACCACGTTATAGTGGGCATGACTTTTTTGCAGCTTAGAATGGCAAACAAGCAGCACCATGAATATCACAGTAATACATATTATTATCATTCCTGAGAATTATGCCTCCATGCTTTGTAATATCACTTTCATACATATACAATATACGTTTGTAAAATAACATACGTATATTCGATTTAAAATAATGAGATCTTTTAAATAAAAGAATACTGTAATAATTATGTTGCTGCTTACATATTTCAAGGGGCCAAAATAAAAATAACTATACATTTAAAAAAAGAAAACAAATAATTTACAAGATAAAAAACTTGTTAAAAGTTCAAAACAAGTCTTTTTCGTTTCATTAGAATCGGTTTAACGAAAAAGATTTGCTAATGTCTGTTATTATTATGTTTATAAGAAAAAACTAATATTTTGTTTAAGAAAATGCTTAAATTAAGTTAAGAAAAATGAACCCAATTTCGATAATTTTAACTAGATAACTAATATATAACTGTTTTTTTTAATATCATGGTTGCAGAGACATGATGATCATGATCCTTGTTTTTAAGTTAATAACTAAAAAAAGCAAGTATTTCACATTACCCTAGAAATGAAAATATACATGAAAACGCATATAAAATTCAGCCTTAAAATTTACTACTAATTTATTAACTTTTATATAGCTTGTAGGCGGCTATCGACTTTTCACCTACGACAAAAAAGTGAGATGTAAGTTAGCGGCCTATCTGTACTTCCAAATAATTGTTTGTCCCTTTCTATTTGTAGGTTGATATAATCAAAATTATTTTTAGCCGTTTGTTGGGTATCAGATTATTGAAGGCTTTAGTTGATTATTACAACTAAAATTTCGAATTTATAAGCATAAAGATTCGACATTTGATATGTCGATATAATGAAAATGTTTGTAGGCGAGACAAAACCAATATATTTATTTTTTCTTTATTTATGTTCACGACTTTAACCTCTTATAGGGCAGTTAGAAGTATTTGTGACTATATACGATTAAGGGAAGGTAACATTCGACATGCTTACGTTTTCTAATTTAAAGTTATTCATATTATAATTTGATTAATATTTTATAATTCTGATCGATAAAAGATAGTTATGACAGACACATATTAGGTCCATCCTGTCATATTACAATGCATTATCGTGTATGTACGTTTATATACGTATATGTATTTTTATAATATATATTTATATAAGTAAGTGATATTTGTATAATGTATTCTTGTAAGTATATTTATATGATTATAATGTGTAGTAATTCTCTATTGTATATATTATATAATTTGTGAGTCAATATAGATACGTCTGTAACTTATCACCCACAACAGTTTTTAATATTCCTCACCGCATAATTACATTTTTGTTTCTTCAAAAGTTGTCTGAAAGAGAATACTATATAGCATTTAGTCCGTATTTATTATGCTGTAATTAATAAAAAATAAATTAATAAATAAGTCCATCCTGTCACGGCCGTTATAATATTGAGCAGTACATCTTGCTTAAGCAGCGGGCTCGATTAGTTACATTATAGACGAGAAAAATAAAATTGTGGTCATATCAATAAAATTTTATTATTATAAAATATTGACAATAATGTTATTATTAAAGAAAAATATATTTGAAAACTACCAAATACTTCTTAACAGTAAAATCAAGTATTGCATTATCATTTCAGCCGTTAACTGTCCACTGCTGAACATAAGCCTTCTCCATAAGGGGAATTTTGTAAGTAGTTTTCCAGGCTTGGCAGGCGGGTTGGCAACCGCGGCTCGGCTTTTAGAATTTTTTTAAGAGGGACGCTGTTAGCCATTCTTCTACTATTAAGTTCCTTTAGTTTCCTCTTACGACACCCAAAGGAAATGAAGAGGTGGCTTATTTTATACCGGGATCACATGTACTTGCACGTACGAGTATTGAGTATTGTATGCATACAATCGATAACGCTTTTGACTGCCCCCCACGAGATTACAATGGTACACATTTACTTTGGGAGCAAGGCGATCTATTCCATATCCGTTAGAGTAACCGTGTAATATAACTAGTTAAATATAAAAGATAAGACAATTTCCTAAGTAACAAATGATACGATAAATATGCATCCATATCTAATATGTATAAATACAGAGAACATAAAAAATAAAAACCAATGTAATATTTGTGTGATTTTAGTTGAGCATGATGTGTAAATATTTATTTATTCTCAGCCAGAGGTTTTTGTGATGTAACGACAAGGCACCCTAACAAGCTGGTGCATCATTAGGCTCTAGCACTAATGAGCTCTGACTTGGCTACGACAACGGTACTTACTTGTACTTGTACAGTACTATAGGAGAATACTTTTATTTTTCAAACTAAAAAAGATATTCAATCTTTGAAAAAATTATTCGAATATTTAAGAAAAAATATGTGCGAAAACACTAAATAAATGTTATTTACTAAAAATAAAATACTTTTAAATTAAATGTGATTTACAAAATTAAAAACCCTTAACTGAATTAATCTGGAAAATAACATCGATGTACAATTTGGAGCAAACCACAAATTGGCAAAACAGTGTCTACGGTATTATATAGAACTTCTTAGTTGGTCAGTCGCTTATGTTTGTATATACAATAACTAGTGTGCTCTAAAAGTTTCGTTTTGATTGTCTGTATTTACATCTTTCATTTCTTTCAGATTTTTAATGTTTATCGTTTGACATATGTATTGCTTAGTATTGCTTGATTCATGATAGAACGTATTTCGTGTGTAAAATATAAATAAAAAATAAATGCATAAGGAGTTTCTTTTAAAATCAATAATAAAAGATTACTGTCTGTATTATTTTAACAAATCATTAAATTTCCATTGAAGGTTTATAAAATAAATTTAAAAGTTTCTACTTTTTTCAACAACAGAGTTTTTTCAAAGAAGTGGGTGTATCGTTGAGAAAAATCCTTCAATTAATTTTTTTTTTCAAATGGTAAATAAAAGAGGGATGATTAACATTAGTTACTTTAACTATTTGCAGCTATTATAGAAATTGACTTAAATCAAATATTAGATGAAGCATAGGTAAATTACTCTTCGAGAGATTAAATCTTCCATGAGACTGAATTTAGCAAACGCGTTTGTTCTACTAAATAATAGTTTAAATTCAAAGCTATTTCTAATATCTCTTTTGATACCTATTATATAAGTTCATTCGTACCTAAATCAGATTACTGCTGAAAGCCTATATAAATTAAATTTGCGTTTAATACCCTTTTCTATAGAAACTGACTTAAATGGACTTTAAGCATTTGTCATTTATGTATAGGTATATATTACATATATGCATACTTTTTATAATGTAATCTTGAAAAAGGTCTAATAATTAATTAAAAGTAAACTAACTTACTCATAAATAACAACATAATATTAATGCATTACATTTAAACGGTTATAGATAATATTTTTATAATTTGTAATCTACAGAAAAACTTTCAGGTTCATAATTGGAAATTACATTATTTACTTTATGAATCGTCATATATGTCTAACTAGCTGTCTGGTTATATATAACAGCCGAACTTTAACTTTATAAATTTTACGTAAAAGAGATATCAAAAAAAGTCTTCTTAAAGTCAATCGAAATTGTTAATTATTTTTCTAAATATAAGTGCTTCTTATGAAAAACATGAAACCCCAAAATTTATCTTTCCGTACATACCTTAAGTATAGTACCATCTGTGATTTTTAGTACCATTTTACTATTTTTTATAAAAAAAAAAAAATAATATTTAATCAAAATTAATTTATATCTATATATATGAGGTAACTCGACAATTATATTAAATCGAATCGTAACGTATCGAAGTCAAAATTATATAGATAATACAGCTTGTATAGCAAATATTCATTGGATAAATTATTATACTATTCTCGGAATTTACATGATTGCCAAATGCACACACATGGATTACTAATTTTACCAAATATGTAGCTAATCAATTGGTAGATATATAATTATTAACACAGAATCCAAAATAGCATTATTGATTATGTTGTGTTCCGTTATGTGTATATTCTGTCATATTTGTAATGAAACTTGTTATATATTGATATAATGTATATTAACGTATATATGTATATTTATTAGAAATTAAAATTGTTATCAGTACGTAAAACTAAGAACTTATTCTTAATAAAATACATATTATAATTAAAATAATATTTTGTGAATCAAGAATAAAAAAAGACAGTAGAAAATTCACAAACTTCTATATTCTCAATAGTTGCACGTGTCGTGTTAGTAAGGAAGGTTAAACATTTTTTGTAATTTTTTGATCGGATACTCTTTTTAAGGGATGCAAATGTTTTCAATTTTACCCTGTGTGTACAATAAACATACTATCGCCGCTCATATTATAGGCAGTTAAGATATTTCAGCCGTAATGGTTGCGGGCCACTGTCATAACTTTACTGCCGTACTAAATTCTCTCAGTCGAACACAGGCGTAAAAGTTCCAGGTAAAGTTATTAAACTCTAAATTTTACAATTAGCCAAGCGTGTTCGCGGCGCAAAACTTCTATATTTTAGCATAGGTGAGAGCCAGTTTCTAATATGCCGTGAAATATATGGGGTCTCTATTTCCTACTGAGAATTTAGGTTACAGCTCCAACAGTAGCGGAAGGCGGCGATAAAACGGTAACACTGTTGTTGCAAGAGAACTAAGCTCCAAGCTCTAACTTCCGTTTGCTTTACCCCACTATTTTCTTTCATTCCTTTTACATATTTAAACCTTTACTGGCTGCGATAACATTTTTTATTATACGATGTAGTGCTAAAAATTGCAGTAGAATATTTTAACAGAAATGTTTGCAAATATGACAGTGAGTCTATTATATTTATTTTCCAAAAGTGTAACCTCTTACATTTTTGATCTCAGTTTCTCGATCAAAAATCTTTAATCTATAAAAAAAAATTGTGATATGTGATTGAGTGTGATATGATAAAATTGGTGGTAAAGTATGGATAAGGATAGATAAAATATTAATTGTTTCATAATTTAATCTGGTCGCCATATTAGAAACCGCATCTCTAGCGGTAAACTTGCGATGAGGCCCGAGGGAGCGATCAACTATACTTACTTTGCGTTAATAACTGTGCTCAGACCTGTGTCAAGGTTCGCTGGAGACGAGCTTCATAGAAATTATTTAGTTTAAGCATTTCATTTTGAAATTTTCATCTGGTAGAAAAACATAATAAAAAAATTTCCAAGAATAATAAAATGTAAACTATAATCTATTGATGTTTTTATGATGGTTTTATGATATCCAAATAGATTTAGTTTGTTTGAAGATCATACAAATGTTACTTGTATTTTTATTTCTTTATTATTTCAGAATTAAACGAAAATATATATGTTGTGTACAGAGGACATCATTAATATTAATAGATCGAGTTCAAGACAAGTTGTTTTATCTTCTATTAATAATTATACATAAATAAATAAATAGTGCAATTTAACTGTTAAGCGATCGTTATTATTGTTGTTGATACTGTCTATTCTAATATTACATATCTTTAGAATTACTTATTATGTTTTTTTATGCAATTTAGAATGGCAAGCAAGTTGACAGCTCACATGATGAAAAGTGGTAACCGTCGTCCATATACATGAGCAGTACCATGGGCATAACAGAGTGCACTGTTTCGCCCATGATACCCCCCCCCCCCCCCCCCCCTGCGTTGCCATTCCTAAGAACTCTTGTGTTATTCCTCTGTACCCTGTAAATTCACTACCATATCCCACCCTTTAAACTGAAACACAACCATACAAACACAACTGCTTCACTGTAGAAACACAAATGGGACAGAGATACCCAAGCAAACGACTTTTGTACAAAGTCTCCCTCTGAAAGTGTGTGTTGTGTGTTTTTTGTTACCGGTCGGTTATGTATATGTGTTAACCAATTGCAATTTCATACTTTTCCTTCTTTAAAAATCTTAATCAGATTATTAAGAATATTTTTTTTTTAAAACATTGTAACATTTAAAACTTTTCAAGTGAGGCTTACATCAATAAAACCAATTTTTATTTATTACTTCTTTTTTACGGTCTACGTGACCACAAAATATTGATTGACTAGGAAAAAAAGAAAATTTTTTCAATCCTTTATATGCCAAATTTAATAAGGATTGGTTGGGCCAATGTACGCGCCAAGAAGTAACAAACTTATTTTCATATTTATAAAGTTAACAAAGATAAAATAATTCTTGCGGTATCTCTACTCACTTTATATAATAAATTATACAACGATAATACATTTGGAATTGATGCCTTTCTGTAGAAAAAAGGCTTAAGATAACATTATATGATTAGAATAAGCATAATATTACTTATTCAAAGATCGAGCAAGATCACTGTCATATTGCTTTCAAATAGATCGGGCGCTTTAAATAAGTACATATGTTTTGTTTACAAAAATATGAAAACTGATTTTTATAAATAACAGTTTGAAAAAATTTTTAAAATATCGGAAGTTATATTTTATAATTGTGTATTGATACACAGTTATACTTTATAACTGTGTATAAATACACAGATTCTATATTACGTAGATACTTAGATTTGTTCATGTCGTCTGAATAGTAGTTTTAACTAGAATGTAAAGTACACAATACTCCAGCTAAACATCAAGGGCAAGTGCTAATAAAAGTGTAGGAATGAGATAGCACTCTTGGCTAAAGAACCTGCGGGAGTGTTTTGGCTGTAACACTACCTCGCTCTTTAGAGTGGCAGCTTAAAAATTACCTTTATGTTTTCCAACCTCCGATAGCATTGGAACTTAAAGAAGAAAAAGAAGAACCTGAAATAGGGAGATTTGGTAGAAATCCTTTCAATATTTATGTATATCACAAAACGCATTGGAAATACCGTGATACCTCTCATTCTGAGAACTTTTATCACATAAAACTATCATATCACAACTTTTGAGTCGAAATATGACTATGCAAGCATCGCTATTTTGTAATTATTATTCTAGCCCCGTGTGGTCCCGACATAGAATAGGTAACCCCTTCTTCTATCACTTCCTTGGGTGTCGTTAGAGGCGATTAAGGGAGGGTGAGGGATGTGCAGCAGCGTCTTTTTCAAAATATCTGAGCCTAACTGCGGTTGCCAACCCGTCTGCCAAGCATGGCAACTACTGGCAAAACACCCCAAGGGGGAGGCTTATGTTTAGCAGTGGATAGTTGAAGGCTAATATAATGATGATGGTGATGATGAAGCATCGTTATCGCACCGAAACGCCCAGGCAGACATATTTTGTACAAACTTACCCTCTGGTAATATATAAGATACTTTTTTTCTACATTTAAGCGGGTAAAGCTGTGGTACACAACTGATAATATTAAAAAAATACAGATGCATGTGACTTCTAGGGATCAAACAATATTAGGTATTGATACTTATTTCTTTAGGAGAGTACCATTAACTTATTAAAATATTCAAGTATTCGAAATGCTATTGAAGCGTAAATCTCAGAGTCGATCGTAAAAACTGTTCCCCTGAGCAAAGAAAGTAACTCTGTTTCATTGGATCTGAGTCGTACCATTGTCCTCATACGCACTCCGAGAAAAAGAGCAATTTCTGAGATTTCCGAAGGGCTTAGCTTCATTTCCTTTTATATCTCCCCAGATACTAAATTCGTTCAGCCAATAATAAAAAATCGTCGGGGACAGTCGAAATGGACTTGACGTAAAATTTACTCCCAATCCCTCGGGCAGAATGGACATTATAACCCACTTACGACCATACTTTGATGGGCTGATCAAACATTATCGGAGATTATACCACGCTTGAGGATATCGAAGAATTTTAATTAACACAAAAGGGTCATCTGCATAACAATTTTCGTTAATTTGGTATTCATTTACTCTGTAACATTTATTTTTGGATATTTTATTTTTAAATAACGAATTTTTTTAAAGAACAGATTATTGCTTCACAAGAATATTCTGCAGCTATTGTTCTTTTAAATTTTATTCTTCAGTTTTACAAGAGAGTTGAGTGAAATACGATTGCTTTTTAAATGCTAATTTGAATAGATGATTTCTTCTTAAAATTTAGTAAACTTAATGTGTTACATTTTTTTATAGTTAGGGAGACAAACGAGCAGACGACCCACCTGATGGATAGCGACTACAGGCACCCATGAACCTGTAATACGAGAGGCGTTGATTGTGCGTTACTAGTCTTTTAAATGTTTGTAGTAGTAAATAATATAAATACTTACATGTTTGTGCGTTTGTCACTAAACGCTGAACAGATTTAAATAAAATTTGATACAAGAGTAGGAAATGTTCTAATTTAAAACAATACTACTTTAAACACTGAATACGCGGGAAAAATCTCAAGGAACAGCTAGTTAATTAATAATAATATCTATTAAGTAATATTATCTATGGGATCTAAATAGGTCCATAAATATATTTAAGCATGAGAGAGGAATTTCATAGATATGCTTATATAGGAACGTTAAATATTATATCAGATGCTGTCTTACCCATATCAAAATGTCTACAAGTTTGGTTGTTAAGACAAAGCGACAGGTTACACTTGAGCGGATGTCGTGGGTACTATATTCCTGATTTATTTGAACCCCAGTTTATATTATGAAAAAGGGTCATACTTATATGTTAACTGTCAAATAACCAATAATGATGTTACAAATGAGATGTTTATTAAGATCCAACTTTAGATTTAGGTAATGGAAAAGAATATAAATTATGTAAATCAATATTAGTAGAAAATCGTTGGAAAGAAAATGGCCGATTGATTAACAATGCGATCTATGAGACCAGTATACAACAATATTTTGGATAGCAACATTTTAGAGATTAGGTAAGTAAAAATTTGGGGCCTACATTATAGATAGATACTCTTTATTGCTTTCTTCAAAATATTACAATACTAAACTTACACTAAATATAAACAAGTACAAGAAATAATCACAATAAGAAAACAATGGGCGACCTTACCACGAAAATCGATCTCTTCCAGGTAACATTTGGATGGAGAGGAGTAATTATAATATATATATATATATATATATTATAATATATATATATATATATATATATATATATATATATATATATATACACACACACACACATGCATATAAACACCTACACAGATACAAAAAAACATATAAATACTGCTCATATGTATACGTAAAATACAAAGTTATAAAATTTTTAGATATCTGAAGAAATAAGTATGCTAACCCGACAAATAAACAAATTAAGAAGATGACAACTTTTTCAAATAAAAATTATTAAGTTTTGTTTTAAATCTAGGCAGACATTTTATATTTCGTTAAAAACTGATATACTATTCCATAGCCGTACAGCTTGCACCGTGAACGATTTGTCATAAAAACTACAAAAATGTACTAGAGTCTTCAACTGGAGGCCCTCAAAAGACCTTATTATATATTAATTAATTTTCTATGTTATTGTCAATTAATGTAGACAAAGATGTTATTCACATAGTAACGACTAAATTAATGAAATAAAGTTATATATAAGTATACCTTGCTTGTATAATTAGAGAGCCAAGTATACAAAATAGTAGTAAGATAAGCTCTAACATATGGCAAAAATTGTACTAAAGGGAGTCGAGAATGCCGCGATGAAATAGATATAAGTTGTTGCTTATAGAGATACGCCTAGATATTATAATAAATGATTCAATGATTCACTTCCACTTGGGGACAGAGTAAGAATACAGATATACAGAATAAGTTACCACTACTTTTCATACAGGATGTTGTAGGAAGAACATAGTACAGTAATTACATCAGAGTAAGAGATGAAGAACTTGAAATCAACTCAGTGTCATATGGAGATACTGGTGCTCGATAACGAAATATTAATGGGTGATAAAAACAATGTTAATGATGATGATGATTCAATAATGAAATGACAAAATGTCTTATGTAGTGGCCAATGACATAACATGTGACAAAACTGTCATTTAATAAAAAAAATTCATAAGCGTCTAACTCTATATTATGTACATGAATGTATTATAATAAATAAATAACATGGGTCAAAATTTATTCTTTAATTGAACAAATATGTATTTAATATAGATAACGTTAATATCACAGCGAGAATACAGAAAATGCTGCATTCTTTTAACTTAAAAAAATCTACGTAATGCCCTGATATGCGCGATTGTAACTTTATCCGGAAACTTATGCGGAAAGTTTGTCCGAAGTTCACATACTTAAGGGTCGCATTATCTAACTTTAGCACTCTAATCTTATCTTACTAATATTATATATTTTGTGGTGTGGCCGCCGTGTAGTCCCGGTATAGAATGGGTTATCCCTTACTTTGCCGTGGTCGAGGGATGGGCTGCAGTGCCCGCCGTGCAGCCCATCCACTTTAGCAGTGGAAAGTTAACGGCTGATAAAATAACAATAATAAAATTATATATTTTATTTGTTTGTTACTAATAACAAACATCCAAACATCTTTACAAAGTTTCACGTATTTAATATTGTATTAAGATTAGGATATTCATTTTACTAAAAGAAAGGTTAACATTTTGTAAATTTAGATTTTTATTAAAATTAATTGATAAAATGCATAATTGAGTACATGCATAGTGAATGCATAGTCGAGGACTCTCCCGACCCAATATATCTAAACAATGTGTATTATAAATATTTAATCTGATCGAAGTTATCCAAGCAATAAAAATTTCGTATCGATTTGTAATAGCGGCATCCGAGACGAACGCGGTTGGAACTTCATTGGAACTTTGGTAGAAACTTCACACATTTCACTGCCATGTTTGCCAAGTTTTCATAAATTTTAAAAGTTAAAAATATTCGAAGAATACATCTGTAATAAAGTTATATTGTTATACAATGAAGATATCAAAATGACTAATAACTATAAATAGTAATAATTATTTTGTCCCTTGCGTGTGTAATATAGAAAAAATATGTAACGCGTTCGATTGTTTTCAGCCTTAGAAATATACTATTATATATATGTATCAGTACTGACGGCCACAAAGTACAAATATTATTTGAGATATGAACTACCACACAATATTATAAATATAATTTTAATTCATTAATTTTTTACTACTCGGCACGAGTCTTTTTTCACGGTATGGATATTATCTTATTACGCTGATTAGGTATGCACATACGCGTCTACCGTGTGGTGCCTGCATAGAATAGGTTACTCCTACCTTTCCCGTGGGTATCGTAAGAGGCGACTAAGAAATGGTGAGAGACTGGGGTTGCCAACCCGCCTGCCAAGCGTGACAACTACTGGCAAAACTTCCTTTATGGAGAAGGCTAATGTTCAGTTGTAGACATTAATGGCTAAAAAAAATATGCATTTATTTCGAGTTTTTTCTCTTATATTAGTTTACTACGTTTCTCTAAACACCCTACGATATTTATGGATTAAAAATAATAAAAGCTTATTTTATTTTAACTCTGTCAATACACCGATATATGATGCACAGATCACTATTTATGTCTCTGGATATTAATTTATCCGTTACATCATGCTTGCCATAGAATCAACGTTATAATGAAGTCGCATCTACACAAACAATCATTAAAACACTAGAAGCAGACGTATGGTATAGTCCAAAGTGATCAGCAAGACAAAGTTTATATAGCGTAGCGCAGACGTTGCGGCTTTTAGCTGCGAAAGTTTTAACTGCACGTATACTCAAAATGCAAATTACAGGCTTGATATACATAGGCGAGTGGAGTTAGACACCCCGATGTGATACACGGGACCCCAATATTAAACCACACGATCGCGCCATAAATTTCAACCTGCTTGCTGTATACGTTGTAATTTTCCACGTACGTGACGTTTACAGGTTTTTAAGTGCTTAACACTACGTTCTCCGATGTTTCCACGCACTGTTATTAGCTTCACAATAACGTAATGTGACTTATTGATTTTGATAAATGAACGCGTAATACACTGCTACATTTTTAGAACACCAAATGTGGAACGTAATGGAAATTTGTAACTATCACTAATTGACATAAATTACAACGTGGATTTCACAGTATTTTTGTCCACCTACATACCTACCTCAAATCACATCACCTTTCATACGATGCCAATCCTAAAAAGAACAGTCTATAATGCAAATATAATTAATGATAACAAAATGTTATGCATTGGTTATTATGATTACCTATCATCGTCGTCATCATTCTTCATCATTTTCTTATTTGTTCGTTAAATTTTATTTCAATTTGTTTCCATTTATCATTATAATCTTGATTCTGTCATCTCTCTATTATTGTATTATATACATATTTTTTATATATTGTCATTTTTGTGTCTTCCCTTTTACGTATTAAATTTAAAATTTTTGATTCTTATAGTCATAAAACTATTTCATACTTAGAAGTTTGATTCTAAATAGTCATCGTGAAACCAAATTGCAAATATGATTATAATGTTTTCTTACCTATTGTAGATAATTCTAGCATAGCCCATAGGTTAACAATGTTAATATTTAAAATCTCACTCACACAAGTGTCTCACTTGTAGGATAATCCTACTTGTGACGACGTGGTGTTAGAATGATCTAACTAATAATAAATAAGGAAAAGGCATCTTTATTAGCAGTCTTGCTATTGGAATTATTGAGGAGGATAAAAACGAGTTTATTCATGTAATTTACGTAGACAAACCTAATCTAATAGGACGAGTAACATGCTTGCATAATGTATGTTGTGTGCTTTATTTATTCTACTGTAGTAGTACTAGACTTGAAAAATTACATTAGAGTTTATATATAAGTTTTATATGCTTAACCTCCCAACCAAACAAGATACTTTAGTTGCACTAAATAAAACAACTAAATACCGAGTCCATCAAAACTTTCTTTAGAGTAAAAGAACTCTTAAGTACCTTTAAAGTTATCGACGAGTGAGCGACGAGCTTATAGCATTGTTGGAGTTTAATTCACTTTAACACTTCATTCTTTTGTACATTACGACTCTACTTTTATTATTCTTTTGTTAACTCACAAAAGATATCTATTAAAATATTTCGATAAAATATTCCTGTAGAGACGATTACTGGATTCAGTATTGAGATGAGAATTCACATCTCCTCTTGCTATATTGAAAACTTGATGTATATAAAGGTAGAAATGTTTGACATGCATATATTATATTTTATAAAATGGAATTTGTAAAATGTAAAACATAATAGTATTTTTAATGTTAAAATTTGTATATATATATATATGTGTGTGTGTGTGTGTATACATGTATAGATAGATAGATACTGTTATTTAGGACGTTTACTTGAAATGTTTGTTACTTAGTCATGATTAACGCGGCAAAGGAGCATGCAGCTCACCAGATGATACTAGCAGCACCTGCAACACCAGAAGAATTGCAAGTATGCTGCCGGTCTTTTAAAAAGGAATATGCTCTTTTCTTGAAGGTTACGTTGTCGCATCGGTTCTGAAATACTGCTGTTGGAAATTAGAATAATACAGGGTTTATATCTTTATGAGACAAAGCTGCGTTTATATCAAATAACTGTATAAAAAGATAAATTTTGCTAATGGTACTATAGAATCTACAATATTTTGAACATAACCATACTATAAAAATTAATATTGTCGTATTAGTTAGAACAGGTACCAGTATTATTATGTGTTCATGATATTACATTCCGGAAGTAATGTTAAATGAATTAATAGTAATTATAACGCACTTAGTTGAATATAATAGATACTGGCGTATTTATAGTTCCAAAGATGTCAAAGTAAAATCCTGTGAGTATTATATAAATGAGTATGAAATTTTAATTTCCAAAGTAAAAACATTATCATATGAGATCGTATTTTGTGAAAAAATTAAAAAGAACAGTTGAATAAACTTGGTCACATCTAATTTTGTGTACATGTAAATTTACATTGATCGATGAATAAGAGATCTTGCTCACCGTAACATTGTTTTTATTTGACTGATCTTTCCATTTCGGTTCAATGGTTACAAATTAAATCATCTTTGTTTTGAAGAATTGATCTTTAATAATAAAGAACTGGTATTGATATTATATCTTCATTATGGTGCAGCCATATTTATTATATTACAGGAAAAGCTAATTCTAGCAACTCTGCTATAATTTCCTTCTGGAACGATTAATAACTGGCGTTGTTGAGTAACAATATTTGCCTTTCTTTAGAATAGGATAGAATAGAATAGACATAGTCTTTACTCAAATAGACATATTTATAAGTTCTTTTCATTCATCATTTACTCGTTACAGTATAATTTTACAGTTATATAGGTTATATCATCCATTGTATTGCTCTATGTCTAAAGGCGATGGTAACCGCATTTAATCAGGGGGGCCGTCAGCTTGTTCGCCATTTTAAGTTGCATAAAAATAAACCTATGTAATCATATTTTTTTCTAGCAATGTTTATAAACCCTTTCTTAGTGTGTATCGAATATAGAAAACTTCTAGAAATTTGAAATAGTATTTTATACATTATTTTATACATACGTTTGGTTACAAAGGAAGAACAATATAATATTATAATACCATACCTTTTCATCACAAGGTTATCGTAAATTGCGACGTACATGCCATACTTATCCCGAAGAAGACTTCCTGATGAAGTTGAAACAATTATCATCGATAATTTGACAATTGAGTCATAACACCTGAGTTCTCAGGAATGGCAACGCATGAAGTGTATCATGAATGGCTGTGTTATGACCTGTCGCCTATAGACATGAACAGTACGTTAATGTCTATGGGCATATATGAAGGTACTATTCATGTTTATAGGCGACGGTTACCACTTTCCATTAGGTGGGCTGTCAGTTAGTTTGTCATTCTACGTTGCATAAAAAATGTAACTCCCGTTACACATATTTAGAGGCAAGGCACCATGCATCGGATGCAAGAGTATGAACATTCAAAATAAAGCTCTATACCAAACCATCTAATTAATGTGGAAATAGATGTAACAGGAATTCTCTGATAAGAAGGGACCTCTGCCTACCTGTGAGCATTTATAGGTTATTATAGTTATGGATGGTCCGCTTGCCAAGTGTTGCAACTATTGGCAAAACCCTCCTTATGAGGTAGGCCTATGTTCAGTAGTAGATATTTAACGGCTGATATATATATGATATAAAATAATTATAGTTATGTGTATAGGTAGATAGAATAAAAATTATAGAATTTACGAGGTTTATTTTAAAGACATTGTTCTGTAATAATAATAGAATGGCAACTCTGCCTGCATCATTGGTAGATACTGACAGGATATCAATTCGGAATTTTAAAAACATTATAAGAGTGAAATGGAGACATAAAGAGAATGCAATATGAAAACCCTAATAAAATTGGTGGCGGTGGTAGATATGGAGAAGCGAGATATAGAAAAGGAAAGAGGGATATTGTAACAATGTTGCTTTGGGTCACGATGCACAGAAATGAGAAACCTTATATAAAAATATATTTACAGGACAATAGTCAGAATATTTTTTAACTATACATATTTAAGGTTCATATAATAATTGCCCTCTCTGTCTTTGATTATTAAAATGTAACAGAAAATTAAATCACATTAGTTTTTACATAGGATCATAGTATTTACGTAATGTATTATAATTTAAAATAGAATTTTAACTTATAATAAATTATTATAATAATACATAAATTGTAGATAATATAGTAATATCATATAAAAGTAAATATGAGTACATTACAAATCGAGCATCTCATAACACCGCATTCTTAGAAATATATATTATCGTACACTCGTCGAATTGTGGTTCAGATAATTAGAATAATAGCATCATATTCCCATAAAGATACACAACAGAAATAGAATATCTTTTTATGTTTCAAAAATTAACTATTATTATTATATTTATGTACGTATATATGTACGTGTAATATGTTATATATATTTATTATTCTGTATGTAGTACTATTAGACAGTAGACATTTGTGTATTTTGAATGTAAGTATATAAGTTAGTATGTATTTAAACAAGCATAATTTCTTAATAGAAACACCACGATCATACTGTTTCCTCTTTTTATTATACGCACATTGCTCGCTGATAAATTAATACTTCTTTCCGCTTAGGGTTTGCTGGAAGAGAACTCTGACAGAATCAAGCTCCCCTCGTAGGTACATCTTTATTCAAAATAAATTATAACAATATAATCTTTGTGTACAATAAAGTATGAATAAATAAATAAATATTAAAATTGGAAATCATATGTAATCTTATTTAGTATTGTAGTTGTAATAAATAAACCAGTTTAACTGTAATTATAACAAATTCTTTGATAAAGTTTAAACCTAGGTAATGTTATGTAATTAAACAGGCACCTAATATAATGCATTAATATAATTACAAATAACTATTGTTACATTTTATATTACAGATATTGCATGAAGTTTAATACTTTTTATTATCGAACACATTTTGTATGAAAAAAACAGATGATACTGTACTACAAAATAATAATAATAACATAATGCTGCTTAATATACTGGAGATATAATAATATTTTCACTCCATTTAGTAACCAATCATAGTTACTCGTACAAGTTACTGGACGTAATCAACTGATTCCATTCCGAAGATAATAAACACGACTATTTATGATTATTGATGCAAAATATTGTTGGCAGTATAATCTTATCTGGCAGTAATGGCAGACAATAAAATTGTTACAGCCGTTACGAAGGTAGATGCTATTTTCATTAGAGCATTAAGTCAAGCTGCTAAGGTGGGGAAGCATTAATCTGTTTACGAGATATCAAGTTACGTAACCAGTTTACAGGTATACAACACAGAGAAATGATACATGGAGCAGCTCTTGAATATTAAAATAAATGTTAATGTGCAAAATTTACTTCAAATATGCTTAGTTTCTATGTACTTATATAGACGTTATTTGATTTATTGTTAACTATTTAAAAAAATATATAAATTTGGAAAATATATTCCAATTATTATTATTTACAATCACAGAATATATATACAATATACAATTTCTAGGCTACTAATATTTTTAAATATTCTATATAAAATATAGTACATATATATATTATCACGGGAATATAACATTATAAACGTTTATGTACATATTCATGACGATAATAAATGAGTAGAGAAATGGATTTTGTTAATTAAATATTTTTAAAAACCTTTTACTGAGTATCATAATGTTATTAAAGTAATAAAGATTTTTTTTTATTTATAATTATAGTTAATTTACGAGACAAACAGTTGGTATTTAATAATGATAAACAAGGAGCTATTATAATACAAATTTGAAATTAAAGCTTGATTGAAAATCAAAGCCACTCTATACGTTCACCTCAGTTAAAGTATTAAAATGTCGCGAATTTATTATGCCTATGTATAAACTAGAAATTTGCCAATATACCTGATATTAATGGTATGATTACAGTTCAGTTATTACATTACTGTTTAGTACTGAATACGTATTATAAAGATAAATTTGTAACACGTGTAGAGAGAATCATTGGGTGATTCAGGTAATTTCGTGTGAGACCAACGATTTGCAAATAATTTAATTTCTATTTAAATCTGGTTTCCAATATCGTCGGAATCAGTTACAAGCAGATTTTTTTTAATATCAGTCAAGTTTGGCGATGAAGTTAATAGTATCCAAAGTATGTTATGAGGTATAGAAGACCATGAGACCTCTCAGTCCGTATATACATATATCATAGCATGGATTACATACATACCTACACCTACTACCGTTATTTAATACAAGCGTGCATAATTAATAGATTCGTTAATTAGTATATTTATACCCTCAGTCCCGAAGGACACAGCGAGAGTTCGTAATTGCAATTAATAACGCCTTACATCAAAACCAAATAATATATTTTAGCAGACAATTTTGCTTAATTGACTACATTTCTTTTATTTCTGTGTCTTCCTTTCTCAAGTAGGTATAAATTATTTTAAATATTATCGATTTTTAGCAAATTGTAATTAATAAAAATTCAAGTATTCAGAAATAACATTTTTATTGTTTGAGCTAAGTCAATATTGGACGATAGATCTAACAATTGATCGTTGTTATTCTAAGTACATAGAATAGTATTCAAACAAATTATACCTTCATACATATGAATAATATATTTTTTTGTAAATTTCATAAACATAATATATAATACGAGATAGACCATGAAGTACTTCAATTTATATAAATGCTAGGTCAATAAAATATAAAACTCAGCCGTATATTGAATAACTACTCAATACATAAAATTACTTGTCCCGACATAGATAGTTCCACCCCTTCCTTTACCATGGGTGACATAAGAGGCGACTAAGAAAGAGCGAGAGATGATCAGCAGCGTCCCTTTTAAAACATCTCTAAAGCCTAACTGCGATTGCCAATCTGCCTGCAAAGTATGGCAATTATTTGTTTTTCTTTTTTTTATACTATTTAGAATGTCAAACTAGCTGACAGCCCACCTGATGGAAAGTGGTAACTGTCACCTATAGACATGAGCAGTACCATGGACATAACAAAGTATACTGTTTCACCCATGATACCCCCCATGCGTTGCCATTTCTGAGGACTCAGATGTTATTCCTCTGTACCCTGTAAATTTACGTCATATCCTACCCCTTAAACCGAAACACAGCCATGCAAACACAACTGCTTTACGGTTGAAACACGAATGGGACAGAGGTACCCAAGCAAACGACTTTTGTACAAACTACTGGTAAAAACCCCCTAGGAGGAGGCTTATGTTTAGCAGTAGACTGTTAAAAACTATGATACGATATGATGATAGGTATCATTCATATATATTACTGCTTCAGTAGTGGACGTCTGAAATTTTTTTTTATACAACTTAGAATGGCAAACAAGCTGACGGCCCACCTGATGGAAAGTGGTAACCGTCGCCTATAGGCATGAGCAGTACCATGGATATAACAGAGTATACTGTTTCGCCCATGATACCCCCCATGCGTTGCCATTCCTGAGGACTCAGATGTTATTCCTCTGTACCCTGTAAATTCACGCCATATCCCACCCTTCAAACCGAAACACAGCTATGCAATAAATATTATTACAATATAATTTGTTACAATATTAGGACAACACACTCTTTATCTACTTAGAAGAACGGTATTTTCAAAAATTATAAAAATACTTTTATTTATCTTTTTATTTTTTAGCAATGAATTCGCCTTTCTTACTTAAACAAATTTCCATCTAAATCAAATCTCTCCCGACCTCCCACTTTTAGGGGTACAAATTCCAAAAACTGCTGAAAAATGTTTAGTTTTTAATCAAAAGCCTTAATTCATAATACTAATTTTAAAAATAACAAGATTACTGTAAAAGTTTTGACCCCTTTATCCCTTAGGGATGAAATTTCCAAACCGCTGAAAAGCATTTTATTTATTTGTAATTGGAAATCTAAAACTAGTACTTCTAGCTTCAATTATAACAGAACTCCCATATAAAATTTCACTCCTTTAGATCCACCCCTTTTCAAAAACCAATAAGTATATTATTTTTCTTCCGTTTGTATGTTTGTTCCAACATAACAGAAAAGCTAACTGCACTAAATTAGATGTAGTTTTCACAGTTGTGTTTCTGAAGTTCTAATTAAAAATCTCGTATATGTTTTGTCTTGATGCGTCATCTAGAAGTATTAAATTTTATGCTTCTGAAACTACGCGTACTTAGTAGCGTAGAAAGTTAATCATTATCAAATCAGTCGTCAACTGTCCACTGATGAATACATGTCTCCCCGAATGGGAAAAGTTTTGCCAGTAGTTGCCAAACTTGAAAGGCTTGTTGGCAACCGCAGTTAGGTTTTAGTGAGATGTTAAGAGGGGCGTTGCTACCCATCTTTTGACCATTAAGTTCCCTTAGCCGCTTCTCACGACACTCACGGGAAAGAAAGGGGTTGCTCATTCTATGCCGGGACTGCACGGCATATAAAAGCTAGTACTACAATAAAATTAAAATAAGTCCATTTTGCAACTAAGATGATTATTCTACTGGGACTTGGAACTAAATTTTATTTTAATAACTTAAATCTAAATATTGGTTTTTAGATAACTTATTTTTATGTATAAAATTGAATAGTTAACACAATTGTCTGCGATCACATTTAAAAAATTATAAACACCTTGAACCGACTTTGTATTTCAGAAAAAATAAATCCTGCATATAGAATATTTGTCTCTATATTATTTATAGACCCATTTCATAGTCTTTATTGTCTTTAAAACTGAAATTTACTTGATATGGAATGACACTTTAAAGTGAACTACTTTAGAATAGACTACGCCTTCGTGGTGTCGTAAGAGTCGATTAAGGGAGGGCGAGGTCTCGGCAGCAGCGTCCCTCTTAAAACATCACTAAACCTTAACTGCAGTTGCCAATCGGCCTGTCAAGCGTTACAACTACTGGCAAAATCCCCAAGGCGGAGACTGTTCAGCAATGAACAGTTAAAGGCTGATATGAAGATGATGAATGTACGTTTACTGTAATATTATTTATCCATTTAATCCTGAAAAACTGGTATAGCCGTATAAAAGTTATTAGTCAGGTAGCAGTTCTAATTTTTTGTATTAGCTTTTTTAAGAATTCGAGAATTTATTTAATTAAACCTATATAATTTGTAGTGGGTACCCTACATAATATATAGAATTAAACATCGAGAAAACACGCAAAGTTAGCGAAGTATATCGTAAAACGTGCTACTATAAATAGCAAACAATTTCCTTCCTGTTTCGAGCTCTCCCGTGAGACTTCGATAGAGCTATAACTCTCTTTGCTCTTTTAAATCCTATGAATTTATACTAATATTAAAATTGAATGCAATTTTTGTTCCAGTTTATCAGTTCTATTGAATGTTAATCATTCCGAATATTTCTTGTCACTTACCTTTATTTTTTAGCGGTAACCGCTTACCATCAGGTGGACCGTATGCTTGTTTGTTACCTTAGTGGTATAAAAAACACATTTCTCAAATAAAAAATAATATAATTCGTTCCTTCATGATACGATATTTCATCCAAATCTCTTTAGATTTATAAATGTAACAAAATTTATGTTTAAATCCACAAACTTTAACGTATTAGTGAAAAATAATCTTCAATAAGAAAATACATTCTCAATATTGAATATCGAAGTTATAGAGATAATAGATATGGGATTGATTTGTGACTTTCTTTGGTTTGAAGTTGTACGGGGATAAATCTTTGGGATAAATATAAAAGAGGCTTTTAAGTTTTATCTGTAACCCTTTTCTGATATTGTCAACCTTTCAACTTTTTTAATTCAATTTACAATGTAGACATGCTATTTAATAATTTAATTTCACATGTATACAACATGTGAAATTAAGTTATTAGCATTTTTAAATATTGATCCATCATTGAAACTGTACACTTTTCTGAAAGAAACAGGTCAAAGATATCTTTGTATATATATTTACGTTAACTGCTAAAGTTCGTAATTTTTATTACTTATTGTTATTTTTATAACTTATAGCCATTTTTAAACGATATATGTATGTAATGGAAATTTTACGGTTATGCTGTTTGTCTGTTTATGCATCAAGTAGATGCACCAGCTGTGCGGGAAAGTAATGCGCAGGACGACCGATATTATTACCTTTGCATCCAAGCTCTACGTACATTCGTCTCTGTATATTACAAAATATACCATCTTTTAACTGTACCAATTCTAACCCTGAACATTGTTATTTCCAACAATTATTTTGACTTCATCTAGGAGTGTTCTTCGGGGTGGGTGTGGTTCAGTCATAGTCCTCTTAACAAGGTGAGTACGTAGCAGCGTCTCACCTCGCATTGCGGGACGACGCATTTCGTCCCCTAACGGAAAGTAATGGGCTATACATACTACTTTCTACTGTTACCATATTCAACAAACGATATAATGTGAGGTTTAATTGTACTGTAATATTAATGTTAATTGTGTATTGTTACCTTTATCATTAATCATGACCGCCTAAAGATAGAAATTAAATAGAAATATTGGCATATTGTATTTTATAGCATGTTTCAATAGAACTTAATTATAAGATAAACAAGTTTTATTATTTAAACACTCTCTAAATGAAATTAATAACAAATCGACTTATTAAAACAATTAATCGATATTTGTTTTTTCTTTATACTATTATGATGGCAAACAAGCATATAGCCAGTCTTATGGTAAACGGGGTTACCGTAGCCTATGGATGCTTGTAACACTAGGGAAATTACGCGCGTGTTAGATATTTATTTTATATTATATTTATTTTCTTAAACATCTTGTGTTAAAATGTGTACCTACATGTATTAATAAAAATCAGACTAACTACTTTAAATATAATAAAACGTTAAAATTGGTATTATACCAAATTTGGTAATAAATTATTCTTGTAATATATATAGAACACAAATTTATATTTTAATTAATTTTATAATTATTTATTGTCATGATACTTGAATAAAAACTAATGAAATTGTAAGAACACGTGGTCTCGCTGAATCGTTCACTCGAATTCGGCCCTTTTAGATATAAAAGATTGTTATTTGGGTGGGGAGACACTTCTTGTCCAACCGTTAAAGAGAGCGGAGCTCCACGACTTATCAAGAGTGAACAAGTATAGTAAACCACGTGATCATTATAAAATATAAAAATATATAACAATTATTGTTGATGGAAGTCCTAAAAAAGCTATAATTAAATAAAAGTCAATATATTAACAGAAGTTGGGTATTTATGTTATATTATTTGTTATATATCAAACACAAAATAAAATAAGTAAATATATGATTTCATAGTATTATATCTAAATTAAATGAACTGTAAGTACTTGAGCTTCATTTCTATTTATCACTAAGAAGCTTACTACCTTTATATTGCTAAGGAATGTATTATATCATGAATATATATATATATATATATATATATATATATATATATATATATATATATATATATTAAATAATAATCATCTTTTTGAGACGCGCGTTGCCGACCCTTAAGAAATCTTAACATGCCCTTTTTGAAGAACGATTTTGATTTCGTCTTCTATGTATTGAACATTAAGCCCACTTTCTTATAATTTGATTAATTATTCATTTATTTACATTTTCGTTAAATTCTATTAAAGCATTTCTATATCTATCATTATCACATGAAATATATCAGTATATCACTCAGTAATTAATACATTCTTATTACATTACAAAATTGTTTTAGTCGCAAAAGAACTTACAACTAAGTTACACGTAAAATAAATCTTACCTGCGAGACTCTATATAAAGGAAAAATTTCATATTTTCTAAGTAAATTTGAAAGCAATGTACATTACGAAATTAAATTTCGTTCAAATGAACTTGAAAAATATAAAATTTGCAAGACAGTTTTGTATAAGGTTGCCTCCAAGAATTTTTCACGGATAAATGGTTTCAGGGTTGACAACAGATTCTAGACGAAGATATATGACAGAATATAATTAGCTACTCTAAATATTATTTTTTTTAGGTTTATCGCTACACCAAAAGCAACAAAAAGAACCATTATAAACTCGTTAAATTGCACAAATGATTAATGTTGTAATATCTCCTAAAACCTCTATGTAATAGTAAATATACTTAGTAGATCCTTTAGCGCAGTAATATTAGGATAATCCTCTTAATTGAGGCGAGACCCGTGCCCAATAGTGGGACATTAATGGTTTGTTACGGGTAGATAGATAATTTAGTTCAAAATTTTCATATACATATTAGACGAAACGACACTACTTATTAATTTTTCAATGCTTTGAGTACTCGTATCTCAGGAAATGAGCACTTTTTATTAGAATTCATTTAACACATAAGTTTGTCTTTAGAAAGGTCTCTTTAGTTTTATTTCTTTGAGAACTTTTATTATTTATTTACAAAACGATATCATAAGATTTTACTGTTGTCACAATTTTTTTTTCATATATGGAGTAATGATGGTAGGGCCATTATAAGGGCGTTAAGAAATGTAATGCACTAAAAAGTAAAAATAGGTAGTTATGTTCATTATAATATGTTTTTTATTCAATACTGTATAATTTGTATAGGATATTACATATATTTATAAGTATATTCAGAACGTATGAGTATGAAACAAACATATTGATGTTTGTTTCATACTCATACGAATTAGAACTCAATAGTATAGAATTACTGCTCAATAGTAGCAATAATACTTAGAAGTTCTACTCGTAATTCATTTTTACTAACTCATAATTGTTACAAAATTTCCAATAGAGCAAACGCAATAAAACCATCTACACACTATATTCAAAGGTTTATCTTCAACCAAGGCGGGAGAGAACGTTTACAGGCACGTTTCACAATGGCATGAAAGGAAAAGATGGTAAGTGCGCATGCACGCTGCCGCGCCACCGTACCGGCCGACTCAAGTACCACTTCAGTACGACTACGGAACCCGCTCGCGTGGTGGTTCGTTTCGTCGCCCCGCGAATACCGAAATGTAAACACTTAATTCAACCTGTAAAAACATAAGTGCAACGGATGTGACGTCATTGTGTGCCGATAAAAGTTCCACCACAAAAGTTCACCAAAAAGTTTTTTAACACTCTGTGGCATACTTCGCTAGGAATTTGTGAATGAAAAAATTGAATTGCAAACGGAAAAACAACTATCATCTACCGCAATACTAAATTACATTTTATTGTTTTGTTGCGTTATTGAAGATCACAAAATTCAGCTCAAGGTAAAAGCAATTTCAGTTATTGCATGAAAAGTAAAACTTGACAAAGTCACATAACGAATGTAATCATTAGTTTTAATGTGCACTGTGAGCTCTAATCAGAGTTCTAATCACGCAACTTGGTGCCTATTTATAATGTAAATTATCTTTATAACTTTTTTATCGTAAATAATTAATCATTATTTTTAATTATATGTCATATTTAATATTTATATATTATATACTTTACTGCTTTAGACATAAATTGAGATTAAACTATATATTTTATGTGGAAAAATCTAATAGATTATATAAACACATTAATTATTTTTATGTACATACTTTCATATGAATAAAATAAATAACGAAAGAAATTTATTTCATTGTAATCGTATTAAACTGATTATAATTAAATTTATTAATCATTAAATAAAAAAGGCCGAAGAGAATATTCAAACGACTAAAAATATTTTATAATATATAAATATTTGAAATAAATAATGATGTCTCGATTGCATTTTCAGGTGGATGGATTGAAGGCATTTTGTTGACACTTTTATTGCACGCTAGCGATCTGCACGAGTAGATAGACAGAATAATACATTAGCAATTTATATTAGCCTTCATAGGAAAATTTTTATATCTTGGGTGTTATCATTGTAAATTTTGAAGGGATCTCTAGTTTTTTTTAAAGTAATAATATTATCTGTTTTACTCGCCGATAATGCACCTTTCTATATATGAATATTTAAAATGTATTAAATAATTTTTAAGCGTATCTATTACCAACAAACAAATATACAAAAAACAAATTATGACTCTTTATAATACAATATAAAGATTGGGGGCTTATTGGTCAACCAGCTTAAAAAGTACCAAATATATGCAGGTATATTATGCCATTGGATGCAGGTGGCTCAGGACCGTTCTTTATGGCAGTTTATGGGGGAGACTTATGTCCAGCAGTGAACGGACAATGGCTGAAATGATAATGATATTATGCCATATATTACATGCATGTCAAATTTCAATTGAAAGGTACAAATAAATATCACGTGGTTATGCCAATAACTTTATCCATGTTATCAGAATAAAAAAGTACTTGTGCTAAATATTCCGTGGGCAAAGTCACAGAATACAGCTAGTTTATAATATTAGAATATGGTCCATGTACCAAATTTCATTCAATTCGGATCAGTTGTTGAGTAGCAAATACCTAAACATTTAAAGATGTTTTCAAATTATTGGATAGTAAGATAAATAAAAGTTAGTTGTATATCGCGGTTTAAGTCGCCTCAACTCGATTTCTCGTTCTTGTCGAATTTCCTAATTGAGTGAAGATTTTGGAAAACCGCTGAAAGATTTGTCTTTTTGCTTCGACATAGCTAAATAGTTTTATACTAAGAGTCTAAATAGAAAATCTTGAGTGGCCGACTCATGAGTATAAGGTGATAATAGAATTAAAGAAATCGAAATCTAGCAATAATCATTACGAAACTTAATTATTTTCCCTAAGGAACGTGGGTAAATTGGACTAAATCGAAACATGAAAATGGTTTTTGAGACTTTCATACATTATGGTCACGTAATTTGGAATATATGACATGATTTTGTCTTACCTTTTTTAACTTATTATCGAACTAAAACATATGTTTCCTAACCTTAGTAAATTTACATAATAGAAGTGCAGAAAAAATGATGTTCTTTGAGAAAAGACGCTCAGTGCCATGGATATTATAAGTGTACTTCGACGTGGTTACCCGTTTTATTATATCCTCTTAATTCTATTAATATTATAAAATACGAAAGATTGTAACGATGGATATATGGATGGATAGATGGATATTTGTTACTTTTTCATACAAAAATGGATTTGAATGAAATTTTGTACACGGATAGGTTATATCCAAACTGAACACGTAGGATGTTTTATAGACTGACTCATGCGGGAGAAGTCGCGGGTTACATCTAGTTCTGTATAAGACTACAATGTAAACTTTCATCTCTTATTTCAGCATATTTTTATATACACAAATTTTTCAACGTAATTGGTATTTAAAAACAATTACAATGAAAAAAAGAAACATCGATACAATGAAAATTTTGAAATTATACTAGGAATAAATTATCTTGAAAGTAAGTCACTGAATAAATGAAAGAGTATACTTTATTTGCATTATACGGCATAGAGAATAAAAGAAGACAAACAATTACAATAGATACACTTGTATAAATACAATAAGGCGAGCATATTGCTGAAAGTAATCTTTCCAAGGCAACCTTAGGATAAGGGATTTCATTGTCTATGGTATTGTAAAGAGAAATAACACAAAAGATGTGATAACCAAATATTTGAATTTTGGTTTAAGAGCCTGTTCTTGTTAAGAATCGCAACTTTGTGATTTAATAACAATTTTTGTGTTATTTTATTTATTTTATCATTAATTATTATTATTTATAAATCTTTCTATTGTTTAGCCAGTGCTAGTATCTACTTACTATAGATAGTATGCCTATATAGTGGTTCAGTTATCCTAAACCCAAACGAATCTATCGATAGAACCAGAAAAAAAGTCAGCACTCGCATGAGAAAGAAATAAGAAAGAATAAAAAAGAATAAGACGGCGCACATTGCCAATTCATTCTAATTAATGGATTCGCTATTAATAACGATTATACTAATAGATTCGTTTGTACTTCGTCTAGGAGAGCAGATGCCCTGAGCACCTGCAGACTTTGCAACATCATATTAATACACTTATATTCATTTACCCACTAATGAACATGCATACCTGTACACCTTTGTAGTGTGCAAGTGTAGTAATACCACCGTAAACTATTTTTTTTATACAATTTAGAATGGCAAACAAGCTGATGGTCCACCTGATGGAAAGTGGTAACAGTCGCCTATAGACATGAGCAGTACCATGGACATAACAGAGTATACTGTTTATTTTGGACTGTATGTATGTAAACTGTGTGTTTACTGTTTACTCATGTGTAAATTCACGCCATATCCCACTCTTCAAGCCGAAACACAGCCATACAAACACAGCTGCTTCACGGTTGAAACACGAATGGGACAGAGGTACCCAAGCATCGACATTTGTACAAAGTCTCCCTCTAGTATTTCTATATTATATATTATGGTATATATTTATTAATCAAGCTATTTCTACTCAATCTATCTATAATACGACTATATTATGAATAAGTTCAGTAGGTTTTGAGGTTACCCCTTATTTTCATTTTTATCTTTTGGAAATTGTTTATACTTAGGTAGGTAGGTAGACACTTAGTGATAAATTGGTGACTCGAAGACTGAAACGTTCTTATGTGTTGGGAGTGGAATTCTTTTTACTTTAAGAGCTACGCCTAATAGAGTCTATCTTCGACGTAAGTTTTTGTCGTCAAAATAGAACAAATGTGAAAGTGAGTTTGTTTTGTTGTTGTTTGTTACCTTACATCGCCTTAACGGCTTTACCAATCACTATAAAATTTAGTATACACATACTATATGTGACGGAGAAGTATATAGGGTACTTTTTGTTCCAATTAGTAAACATATCCCGGTTACGCTGATGAAGTCGCGGGTAAAAGCTAGTAACATTATAAAAATATGAGCCCAATAACAATGAACAATCCTCCCCGAATATTTTTTCCATCAAAATACAATTATGGCATTGTATGTTACATCATACAAGAGACACAAGAATGGGGCGTACAAATTCGCTAAATAAACGAAGCCGCTAATGGTTCATACCCTACAAAAGTATATAAGAGTCTCCAAAAAAATCGAACTACGTGAAACGAAGCATTAACGATGCATACAGCAGGTTTATTTCATATTGAACATTGCGCGATACTGGATTTCTAAACTTAGTACTAGACTATAGTTTTTAATTTCGTATAATATTAGGCACTTTAATTTACTATAACACCATTTTTTTTAAACAATTAATAGATTTTCATAATTCATTATTTAAAACTTTGTTTGAGTTTCATAACAGCTGACAAGATCTAAATTAGTAATCTTTAAAACGATTTAGTGTTTTGATAATTACTAACTACTTAAGTGATATTTTCTCCATATATAAATAGTCCTTTATTAATATAAACAACAGCCATAGCGAGATAATATTACCAGGATCTTGGCCATATCACAACAGTATCAAACGATCTCATTTTTTATATAAATAACAGTTTTATTATATTTTGATGAATTAAGAAATTGACACCAATTGTTTTTAAAAGTAAAATAAAAAAGGTATTTCTTTGCTAAACAATAATATATTATCAATGTTAATGACATTAAACAAAGACGTATGCAAATATAAAAACAAAGTTTTTCGAGAGAACGGCAGATTGGCAGTATCTATGTAGACGTAAATAAATATTTGCACAATATTTGAGGAAAAAAGCAAGTAGGCATAATTCTGTATGAAATGTTTTCCGGCTGTATCAAGAAATCAAGCTAACATTTTATATGACATCTCTTATTGTCTTTCCATAAGAGGCTGTTCAATATTCAACATACAAGTACTTTGTATTGAATGCGTGCGCTTTCATTTTTGGAGGCTCAGTACTCATTTGTGTCTAATAATATATTATTATCTAACTATATTTTACCCGCGTCTTCGTCTTTGTGACTGGAGAATATTGTTTGACCGGTGTAAATAGTACCTAATGCCTTTATCCATCCTAAATAATACTACATGTATTATTTATTACTACATACATTACTATTAAATTTCATGATAATTAGTTGAGCTGATAAGAAGTAACAAATGTAAAGTCACTTTCACATTTATCATATCAATTAATTTCTACTTTAATTTATAATAAATTTGCAAATATAAGTTTACTAGATGCCAAGCAGGGGTGTCCAGCGGTGTACAATATTTTTACTTTACCATACAGTCTTTTAACGATTTTTTTTCATACAAATATTGTTCTTAGAAGTAAAACACAACAATAAGATTTTGTTCCACAAACAAAAAATGCCAACTTTAATCGTGGATAAACCAGTTATTTTGATTTAATGACATTGTGTTCTAACAAAAATCTGACTTTAATTGTAGTAAAACCGTAAATAAAAAAAAATTAGCAAATTTATATAAAAAGTAATTTACTGAACCGATCTTGATACAATTTTTATGGAACCAATTTGAAAGTATATTATAATTTCTTTTGTAAAGAATTTGACTTGAAAATTCATAATTAAATAATTTTCCAAATCGTTTTACAACTGACGGAATTATGAGGTGACAAATATAAAATAAAAAAACGACCGAATCTAGAAACGTCTCTTTTTCGAAAACGAAGATACTAATTCTTATAGATATGAAGCCGTTATGAAGTGAGAATAAATTTGTTAATTGGCTTTTATTTATATAGATTAATACCGATGTGGTAGGTATCAGTTGTGTGACTTTTGACGCAGGCAAATTGGGATAAAATCGATTACACATCAAATTGATGTTATCTTGCATATTCTTACGTCATCTTGTATTTGACGTTTATTGATTTATTGGCTACCCTCAATATATGCGATTTGGATTTGTCGCTTGTCCTTAGTTTGTTACTGATTCAAATATGTCAGAAGTCAGCTGCAGGTACTAAATCTGTGCTCTATCAGTTATTGTCAGTACAATGATTGTCATATAAAAAACAATTTAGATATCTTTAATGGCTTACACAAACGAGGAACATTTTGATGGACCACGAACAAAACTTTTATATTTGTCTAATTATATCACGTTTTTATGTCCTCCTAGATATAATTCTGGGCGTAAATTTTAGTCCGGTCATAATAAAACCCTTAAAGTTGCATACTGTAACGCACATGTGTTATGCAAATATATGGCTTACACAAAGGGAAATTTTGCCTTCGACCAAAAAGTAGGTATATCACGCAGCCCTTATTTGTTTTAGAAATACAATTGTTTGCCGTTACTTGTCTAAGTTGTCTTAAATGGACATTGTCGTCAAAAACTCTACAGTACTGAGACATGCATAACAATGAGTATTCTACTCTAGCTTCTTGGTGACATTGGTTGTATTTTATGAAGATATATAATAAATAGATTTTATTTTACAAACCAAAAAAAAATCGGCCTTAATCGTAGCGAAACCTATTCTTTTTAATTAATATCCAAAGTGCTTAACCGATGTTGATGGAATTTTTATGGGACTAATCTGACAAAGTTTAGAACCTACTCTTTTTTAAAGTCGGTTGAAACTAGTAAGCATTATAAAGATATTTCTCGTAATTTTTGATAAAAAATAATAAATATTAAACCTTGGCAATGATGACGAATGGGAATTGCATACTAAGTATATTCAGTAGAATAATAATATTTAATAAATTGTATATAAAAAAATAACATACTTAAATCATAAAAAAATATAGAACCAGAATAAATACCAAATTAATGCAAAAAGAATTATAAAAAAGTTTAAAACTGACTGTTAATAAAGTACATTGATTCATTGAAATATACCTAATATAAAATACACGAAAATTATATAAAAATTATTAGAGCACTGTTGTAACGTATTTATAGGAGAAAACATTCCACAGACTACAAAAAATATTTGAAAATCTTGTGTGAATATTTGTTCTTTTCTGCCTAAAACCCGAGACTAACCAGGCAAATAAACAGGTCAACCGGGACGCTATTATTGCTGGCCCTAATAATTGTATTTCATGTTTATTCGTGTTTACGATCTATATTTATTGGGGATTTTATATGCAAGGTATTTTTTATGTAAGGGGTATAAATAAATAAAACATATGTTGCGCTGTAATTCACTTATTTCGTAATATAATTAGATTAAAATTTATTTACAGTTTTTTTTGTGCGTTGTTAACAAAACTATAACTGACACTATTACATAAATTGTATATTATAATAATAATGTATTTATGTATTTTCCTTTATATATATTGTTTATTACATATTCACTTACATTTTAACTAATCACATTTCGAGATCTTAAATTAATTGAAATTGTATAAATTATCTCAGAACAAGAAAGGAAGCCTCGCAGAATGCCATTTGTTTACGTGCCAAAACAATAATTATTGAGTTGTGAAATTCATCTGACAGTATTTCGAAGTTTTGAGTTTCAAATGCTTTGTTTTAGAAGGATAATTTATAGTGACAATTCTAATTCGTTACGAAGACTGAAGTAGGTATCGGGTTTCATTTAGGGAAGTTTAATAACGAGAATAAATTGAAATTATAATCTCTCGTCTAAAATTAAATAAAACATCTTCAGTAAAATCTATTTATAGACTCCTTTCGGCACTATTATTGAAACAGTTATATAAAAACGGCCAAATATATAAATTGTATATATATTATATAAATTAGAATTAATAAATAAATTAATTAAAAAATCGTTTGTCCAGATTTGTTAAAAAATGTAAAACTATGCTATTTCTTAGATTTGTTATAAATAAATATTAATATTATATAGTTCATTGAAAGAAAGTACAGTACAAGTACACGCAATGTAGAGTGACTCCAACAAGATGAGCGACGTCCTCAACTATATTCGGGGAAGTAAATGCTAATCTTAAGATAGTTTCATGGAAAGCTTGTCTCAGCGGTAAACAACGAATGACTGAATGAAATCCACCAAGAGATTATCCAGTCTTATAACAGGCTCTCTTTATTACTGTCTTTAGTGTCGCTTAATCATGGTCGTAGTTTTTATTAAGGACGCAGATGTTGTAGTTTCTTCGCGAATTTTATTTTTGGTCAACCACTTCGTTTCTGCTTTAGAGTTTCTCAATTATAAAGTTATAAGGCATAAGGAATTATAAGTAATGGGGATTAGGGTCGTATTGCAGTCAATAACTTTATTAAAACGTTTCTTTTTAATTCATACTCTTTTGACACATCATTTATGATCACTTTTACGTTTGGATAAATTCGACCTACTTATAGCCGAAATTAATTTTTAGGTATCCCTACGAATTATCATATTATGACGTATCTGATAGGTCTACTCTGTCGTTATGACCGAGATATATTTATTAATCGGGATCAAAAGTCTGTGTCACATTTCATGTCAAGCTATTAAAGCATTAAGAGGAAATAAACTTCCAAATTAATCTTATAACAATAAATATAAAATATTAAGAAGATAACTTACATTCTTTTAATTTAACTTATATATTATTAAAGGCGTAGATATATAACAATTCGTAGGTACTTTATAAAGATATATCACAAAATATATTTTGTACGAAATTTGTATGATAATCAGCTAGTTCTTAGATTCTGTACTATTACACTTACATTATGACAAGTGAAATAAAAAAGGATTATCAAAATCTGTACAGAATGGACAATAACTCAAGAACCGAGAAGCCACTTTGTCAGTGTTGTTTAAAAATGATGATTCTCAATCAAGTAAATGCCTACTGCTTAATTAAAGGCCGATGTTACGTTAATTTGATTTTTCAACCTTCAAACAGAATCAACAACGCACACCTCTCTCGATAGAAATGGATAAGACGTAATACACGACGTTATAACTAATTCTTTAGTAATTAGTCAATGTTATTAACTCTAAACCTCTAATTTACTCTTTTGATAGTAAAAATAATTTAATTTCTTCGAAATAATAATATCATATACTTATATATGAGGACAGAAGGGGAAAAATGTTGGAACACTTGATACGACACGACGAACTTATGAACATTATAATAGAAGGTAAGATAGAAGGAAGGAGGGGAAGAGGGAGACCGAGACATAGTTACATCAGGCAGATCAAGGAAGGAGTTCGTGTCGTATCATATCAAGAGGTGAAGAGACTTGCTGAAAATCGTAGTGACTGGCAAGAGCTCCACTGACAAGAGCGCAGCTCTTAAATAGGATAGATAGATATATATTTATAATGAAGTAATTTTAAGCAAACAAAAAGACTTTTCTTTTTATAAATAATATTTGTAATTTAGCACATGTATGTGTGTTCAAATTATTTATTATTATACCCTATAGAGACTTGTTATCTTTAGAACGTCTACTTACAAAACGAAATTTCAGTGAATTTTTCATGAAAACATGTTTATACTTGATCCTGTTGTTTGACCCTGACTGTTTGTTGGGTAGGGTTTGTCATTATAACCTACTATAACTATTCAAAACATATATCATATTTGGCAGATAATTTAGAAACGTGCGTATTCAGCTAAGCTTGTTTATTTCGACAACTTTGACAAGCCATCTACCACAGTTCCGATACATGTCTACACAAATGATATGTGCTTTGCATTGAAAATTAGCGTTGTAATATTATAATTTCAATATAACAATGATAAAAAATAATCTTCATCAATTTTAATTTTATTTTTAATAACATTTTAACTGTTAAAATACGAAAAAAGAATATTCTTCTATTTTCGAGTTTTAAAAATTTAAACTAATTACCATTACTATTTGAACAGTTATTATAATATTATAAACGTGAAAATGAGTTTGCTTGTTAGTTACCTCTTAACGCTTTAAATAACGACTTAACCAATTGCAAAAAAATTATGTGTGACGGAGGACAGGTTATTTTTTATCCCAATCAGTGAATATATGCCGGACGAAGTCGAGGGTAAAACCTATTAGGGTATATAAAGTGAATATGGACTTCAAGTATGCAATAACATAATATTTAACGACAGTCAATAGATCAATGGAAATTCCACAGATGTAAATAGAGGTAGACGATCCATATCCTACGATTTATATGTAAACTAAACGTAACTTGCTCAGTTTTCCCGTATTGCATCGCTTCGAAAATACAATTTCGTTATTTAATACAAATTTTGTATCATCATTATTATTTTCATCAAAAGGAAATAAATTCATGCTATTTTCATTTCAAAATTCCAACTTACGTGCAAATATATGCAAGAACGGCATCTTTGTAATCTATATCTATGATTTCTTTTTACTTTTTTATATAAATCATACGATCATAACATCCATTTAGCATGAAAGGTGTTTTATTTTCATATTCTACCCACGATTGTAGGAAAAAGTTGTTGAGTTTCATGAATAGGTCCTATGAATAGCCAAGTGGGCTATAGATTGTTATACTACGCCATACACTTTCCGTTGTGTAACGGAATGTGCGTAAAATGTACATGAAATACCAATACCTACATTAATAGTGTTATTAACGTAGGTATTGATATTTCATGTACTCGTATTACTGAAAAGTTTGTGTGTGAAAAAAAGTCTTAATAAGTAATCTTTACTGGATCAAAAACCGAAATCATTAATTCATAATAAATTATGATATCTCCAGAAGAGATATCGAATTTACGTACTAAATTTCTTCCCCTATTTTAAAATCCATAGGGATTGAATACTGTACTCTATCCTATTTGTATATCGTAAAAAGAGCTAATTGTTTAAATTTCACGTTCCTATTGTGTTTTAATTTTAATTTTTTAGTCCCTGCACAATCCCTGCCCTCTCCCCTGGACTCAATATTTGCCACATAATTAAAAAATAGAACATTATTCAAGTAATAAGCAAAGCAAAATTTATTACATGATTAATTATTTTTTATGGAATATACCTATATGCTGACAGAAATGTATTATACTAATTATCATCTTATCTTTCATGTAAAACTGATATATAAAATAAAAGATGATTTTTTTCGCACGTTTTTTATCTATTTTATTGATTTTGTAAACATTTAAACATGTCAGATATCGTAACATTTCCAAAAGTTTACAATTGAGATCAAATGTTTTACTGATTGTAATATTAGTTCAACAATAAAGCACAAAATGTTCATTATTAGGCCACGCCATTCATCTATAGTGCAAAATCACAATTTTCTAAAAATTTATCTTATTTTTTGTACAATATACTACGCAGTCCCATTAACTGATACCAGTCAATTCTTGAGTGTCCATAATATATAGTGATATATAGTTATTAGATGTACTCAATATACAACCGTAGTTACATCCAAACTCAAGTGATTAAAGTCGTTTAAGTGTCCATTTATTGATTACATCACTAACATTTGAAATTATTAAAATCACTATTTATTTCTTTTCAGATTTTTTAATAATAGAAGAGGACAAGAAGAGGTTAAGAAAAATGGTCTATTTAGGGCAATGTTGTCATTAAATGATTAACGAGATCAAGTACAAGTGGGGTATTTGTGTAGTGTAGTGTTGAATGAACAGCATGTGAAAAGCCATCAGAACACAATGTGGGCGGCGGTGCTGAGCTGTTTTTTCATATTATTCGGTAAGTGCTATTTTTTTATTGCTGGTACTTGGTGGAAAATCGAATACATGTTTTAAATAGTTTTATTAAATGGATATTTTCAAGCTTTGTACGCTTTGTGAACATGTCATGTATAACGATAGACAAATGCTTACGATTTACTAAACTATTATATTCGTGAGCATATTTATTTTGTTTTGACATAATTAAAAAATATACAATATCTTAAACCGATAAGATACACATAATACACGTGTAAAAATGAGTTACTGCAGGTGCTAGTATAGTTCACAACATGATTTATATATTATAACAATGATTTTTAATTCAGAATATAAAGAACACAAATTACTGCTATAAAAACAATTACAATTTTAATCTTGAAAGATTAAAATTAAGTTGAAACTTGATCCATCAGGATTATATCTCAGATTGATGGTGCCTACGTATTTTAATAAATAACGTTAAGGAAAAATGCTGCATTATATGTAAATTGTATTTATTTATTTATTTATAGTACATAGAAGTAAAGTATTCACGCATTTGTGGTGTAACACACTCTGCTCCGACAGCTGAATTATTTGAATTCTATGAAATCGATTTGAGCTATTAAATTTTCAACTAATTACAAAACGGAGGCCATTGTCAAATTGAGTATGTTTTTACGGATGTTATGCTATAATTTTTATATTTAAATTTTTTTAGCAATGTTGTTGTTTCTGTTGTAATAAATATTATTTACCTCTGTACTAGCCCACTACTAATTAGTCAAGATCGAAATTGTAAGAACTGTAGTTAACATAATCTTAAATTATTTAATCTAATATTTACTTTTATTTCTCAGGTTTTTATTTCTTAAGAGTTTACGAAAGTTTATTTTGATTTTAACATAAAACATAGAACGGGCCGTCTCTTTTCTTCCCGTGGGTGTCGTAAGAGGCGACTTAGAGAATTTAATAAATAAAATAAAATTTAAAAAACAACACTAAAGTCTGCAGTTGCTCAACCCGCTTGCCAAGCATGGCAACTACTGATCTATGTTCAACAGTGTACAGTTAGCGACTAATATAATGAATAATTGTAATAGGAAAATTTTTGATATCTTTGGCTGCATTATTGTAATTTACGTAGGAATATTTATTTATTTTTTAATAATATATAGTCTGTTACTTGCTGGTAAAACACCTTTCTTTAAAAGAATGTTATGTGAAAGAATTTTTAAAATCGGTTGAGTTTTACCAGAGGGAGACTTTGTACAAAAGTCGTTTGCTTGGGTACCTCTGTCCCATTCGTGTTTCAACCGTAAAGCAGTTGTGTTTCGGTTTGAAGGGTCCCACCATTCAATGAATATGGCGTGAATTTATCGGGTACGAAGGAATAACACCTGAGTCCTCAGGAATGGCAACGCATGGGGGTATCATGGGCGAAACAGTATACTCCGTTATGTCCATGGTACTGCTTATATTTATAGACGACGGTTATCACTTTCTATCAGGTGGGCCGTTAGCTTGTTTGCCATTTTAAGTTGTATAAAAAAAAAGTTTTTGTGATTATCCATTATAAACAAACAATATTTTTTTTCTTTATAATATTAGTACAGATAAAGTCTCTTACAGACAACCTTTGAGAAAAGAGTTGAAAATAACGTAGGAAAATATATATATATATATATATATATATATATATATATATATATATATATATATATATATATATATATATATATATATATATATATATATATATATATATATATAAGGAACTTATATATAATCGTATTTAATAATTTTGATCTTTTAGTACTAAAGGATATTAATTATATTGAAAATCATGATTAAGATAACGATCTTGAAGAGTGTGAAAGTTGATACTCAGGCAAATTTAGTCCAGGAAAATGAATAAAGTTGCGAACAAAGTCGAGGGCACTCGTTAGTGTCGTATTTCCAATTTACTACCTACTCATAATGCTAAATAATTGTATGAGTCGAAATGACGACGGCCATGATAAATACAAAATAATAAACATTTGAAGGAAGCTTTACAATTTATGTAGATTTGTTGAACCGTTAACAGATTTAACAATTTCAATATTAATTATTGAAACTTTGAATATGATATCCACCTTCAGATGTCGAACAATTGTCGTATATAATTAATTACTATAGTGATATATAATAATTAATTATATACGATGTTTTAGGTCCATTTTGTATTCTTATACGTATAAATAATAAAACATGCTATTAATATCAATATGAAACTTCGTAAACATATTTCGATATTTAATCGTATTACTCAATTGCGAAAACTATTAAGAATCTGACTTTGTTTACTATTTTTTGTACCTTAACAGATTAAAAATGATCATGACGTTTGGCACATATGTAATATTTAGCTTAGCATGAATGAAGGTTCTCGAGTGGCGTACCATCAAACGCACTCTCCACTAGAGGAAGCGCCAAAATCAGTTGTACTGTAGGAAGTCATTGGATGCTGGTGGCTCAAGACCGTACTTTATAACAGTGTAGAGGGAGGTCTATATTTGATAGTGAATAATGAATGACTGGATGACAATGAAATAATTCACTAGCACAGCGAGTGTACAAGCAAAGATTAGAGCGTTAGATCCTGTTTTTTTTTTTTATCTAAGCCGGGCTATCTTAGCCGGGGTTAAAGAGCGTTTAACAACATATTGGTATCAAATACTTTGCTATTATTTACAAATAACTGTAGTTTAGATTACATGTACAGAGCAAGTAGGTATTCTCTGTTGTCACAGTCAAAAAGCATGAAGGTGAAAACCCCATTTTATACTAATTATAATACGATTCAGTATACAATGTGTAAGTACATAAAATACTTAGTACACAAACATATGTAGTCAATGTTCTGAAAGACCAACAGCTTAAAACGGATTCTGAAGGCTAATGTCTCTTTAAGGAGACAGGAAAATAACTTACCTAACATGACATGAGCTACAATTAACTATTCTTCTGTTAAGGGTCTTCTTATCCGAAACTTAATCCTTATTAATCTACTAATCCTTATTTCCTTACTAATATTACAAATGCGAAAGGTTGTTTCTTGTATTTGAACGCTTTAACATTTCAACCAATTGTCGTGAAATTTGCATGTTAGCTACATACTTTTTATTCCAGTAAGACGAAAAAATTCACGGGTAAAAATTAGTATTTATATAAAAACTAATAAGACTTAATATTAAGTGGCATTCTCAGGTGGCCTTGTTTGATCTTATGGATTAAAAGCTCTGAATTAATTACCATCCACTTCAGTTAAATAACTAATTAGCCAAGTCAAAAAATTAAACTAAGTATGACTAATTTACTTCTGTTGAAATAATTTTGCTTTTTTATGTGAATTTGTAATGGAAGAGGGTCCTAATTCATTTCTATTCTTATTAAGTCTGAATTCATTTTGATAATTTATTTTGCAATCTATATATAAGATTTATTCACATGTTGGCCCCATTTATTTTTGCTACAATCGATGTCGCTATTTTTAAATAACAATCATAAGGTTGAGATATTTAATTCACCAGTACTACCGAATATATTACTTAAGTACGTGCTATTCTAAACTGATTTTTATAATTATTACTAAAATCGATAAGTACTTCCGTGTTTTAGTCTAATATTAATTCTGTAACAATTTAAATCGATATTTTTTTTCTGCCGAGAAAAATTTTAAGCTATTTGTAGCAGGCTTAATATCCTGAAGTTTTCTGTTATATTTGAACTTTTCTATATAACTATTATGTATAGAATATTATTTCTATAATATTTTAGGAAAAAACTGAAAGTATTATTTTACTTGCTATACCTATCTAAGTGCGGTTCGTGTCGAAACACCAAAGTAGCCACTATAGATCCCTAATCTTTACAAACCCTTTTATTTTCCGGGATAAATGATATCGTAAATGTTAGCCCGAAATATAAGCCATTACCTAATATTTCAAGTCTTATCTTAAGATACAGTAAGTAATATAATATACAATATATATGTAGTAATATAGTCCTTAGATTCGACGTATTGCATTCATAGATAGATAGACGTACTACAGTTCTATATGGTTATAACTATGAAGGAATCAATAAAGACGTAATTACCATCAATTAATTATTTCTACAATTCTGTTACAGAGAACTTATAATCTGATAATGGAACGGTATTGTTAATTATAGATTATTTTTAATTACATAGTTAATTTTCGTAACTAAAATCTGATATTGCTTAAAATATTAATAAAAAATAAATTTAAAAAAATTTGATAAGTAAAAATGAAACAAATATTTAGAATTACTGTTTATCTGTCTCCCGTGTTTCTATATTACTATCGGTAAGTAAATAAAACACAAGCATACAATATGCAACACATATTCACTATTATTTCCAATCGACAACGTACGCCTCAAAGTGAGTGAATGCCTAATGCCCCGAGGGGCTGCGCATTGATTGACTGTGGTAAAAACTATTATAAACGGGTTTATTAAACGAAAATCGTTTTGGAATTCTCTAGCATAAATTCAGAACAATACTGACTAGAAAATACTTAAGATATTATTTACGTATATTTTGTTACCGTATTAGTAAATATAGTTAATTTTATTTTATTATTTGAATCTTACCAAAAGTGTTGAATTCATACAATTCTTATTGCATTGTATAAATTTAGTCAAATCCAGTTCGCCAAACGTATTTAAGTGGTTTCAAAAATAAAATAGGTCTCTATTCGCCTCTATTTTTATGTGTATGTTACGCAATATATCTGACAATTTTTAATAGATTTTATTCAGTACTAGCTGTTAGCCTACTACTTTGGTCACGTTGATTTCAGAAGTAGGAAAATTAATAAAATAAACCATTTTAAGATAGTTTTCAGTTTTTAATTTAGACTATCAATGAAAACAACTGTGAAAATCGCATATCATTTGGTTCAGTAGTTTTTGCGCAATACCGAAACAAACACGGACAAAATTTCTATTATTAATTGTTTTGGTATTTGGCAACTAGTTTTATTAAGTCTCCTCATATCAACTTTTCTTAAAGGTCGTCCATACACAGACATCATCATATTACAATTTTATAATATTACTAAAATATTCTAAGTTATCCTTATATCTGTTCATGTCTATAGTCATGTTATGAAACCTCTTTATATTTCGTTATTTTATTTGTGTGTCAATGACAAATAATTTGAATTATTTTCTTGATGTTCTTTCTTAAGGAGTTGAATTGACGTGTTAAAAATTTTCTGAACTCATCATCTACTATTTTTCTTCACCTGCTTCCTTTGAGACCTAATTTTATTTATATTATTCGGATTATTAAAAAGTCAGGTGATAGTCATGACTTTCAGCCAGCTGGGCCCAGTCAGCTTGTTTCCCATTTCAAGTTGTATAAAAAAAAACTTCATATTCAAAAGCAATATCTAAATTAAATCTACACTTGCACGAATTTCTATTTTCCATGTGACGGTGTTACAGTTAAGCACGTATCACAATGTCGTTGACATTACAATGGGTGTATATTATTCACACGAAATCCACATTGTTTGTTTTTAGATGAACAATAAAGTAGGCAGGCAGTCATGACCTAAACGCAATTTGGCTTCCAATTCACACAAATGAAACCCTTTTATCTTTATAACAACAGAATTTTCTTTTTCAATAGGATGACTACATAATGAAATATTTACAAAAACCTCGGTTAATGTTAAAAAAGTGGGGGAATAAAAAATAACGGGACGTGACGGAAAACAAAGCACGTTTTTATCACTGAAAAGGATCGGCTGAGGTTAGCCGGATTTGGGAAAATTCGGTATGTTTCGGAAGCCATAGTGATGATTTGGATTTTTTTTTTCATTACTTATTTTGCTATGTAATACTGATGAAAATAAATATAAACAAAAGGTAGAGTCACGGTTGTTTTTTTTTTTGGGTTTTGAGTATACACCTAATAATTATAACTTCGTTTATGTTTTATTTTACAAAGAAAAGAGTAAATCGTTCTTATTAGTTGCAAATGGACGTGATTAATTAAAAATATGAACTTCTCTTTAAATAATGTATAATTTTTCTACTATATAATTATAAAATAGGGAACTACATTCTCTTCTTGGTAATTTAACACAGCGTGGTTCCATTCTAGGGAAAATGAAGCATGTAATTAATGTGGATACGAACTTGACTTCTGTAAGCAAATTAATTATTAAACACAATAATAATTATATATTGGAACATAACAAGCATGATTACGGTGATAATTCCACGCTAATTTACATTTAACGATCTCCACATATGTTGTAAATTAATAGCCAATAACCATTGCCTTGCGGGAATAGAACTCTAATTTAGTCACAAGAACAAGGGAGATATTAATTAGGCTTTATCACAGATATTATCCTACTTTACATTTCAATGTAAAATTCAGTATAACTACTGAAATACTCTGAAGTACCTACTTAAAACCTCCCGCTGGTAGATGTACCTAACTATGACAGGAATTTAATACAAAATCTTCCTCGTAAATTTCACGAGCTCAATAGAGTAACGGCATAATATAAATAGTATATAAGTAGTATGTAGGACTAGCAAAACCCCCCAAGGGGGAGGCTTATGTTCAGCAGTGGACAGTTAAAGGCTGATATGAGGATGATAATGATACAAGTAATATAATGGTAGTACTGTGTTCTTTTTTGGTTGGCATAACTATTTAATAACATTATTAATATATATATATATATATATATTATTAAATATTATAAATATTTAATAATTTGCCGCTGGTGTTGTGGGTGATCATGGGCGGCGGTAGTAACTTACCATCAGGTGAGCCGCATGCTCGTTTGCCCCTTGCGTTGTAAAAAAAAAAACAATCTTAACATGCCATCATCATCATATCAGCTTTTAACTGTACACTGCTGAACATAAGCCTCGCCCTAGGGGAGTTTTGCCAGTAGTTGTCACGCTTGGCAACTCTATTTGGACCAGAGAACCTTGACGTTGATACATGGCGCTGTATGATTGTCAGGACTATTATTATAATAGCTAAAATAAAAACAACTAAAACGTGTATCTCAATTTATCGAGAAAAATATAATTCATTAGCATTATAAAAAGAACATTCTAATAGTACCTAAAACTAAACATTAATGCCAAAATAAAAAAAAAGTTACGGTATGTTTATCACAACTATAATATACTACACTACTACTAAAGAATGTGATGTTGGAGCATTGTCAAAAATGGTGACAGACTGGTTTGACAATGCTTGATTGCGGTCTGGAGATATTAAGATCAACTAAGCTGAGCCTACTAAAATTTGATCTAAGGAACTCTTTTAACCTATTTTACAAATCCATGTTTGGATCATTTAAACATGATGAAAAAAATAATAAGGTAATAAACAAACAAACTTACTTTCACGTTCATAAATAATATTAATAAGGGTTCTATGTGTTCTATTTTGGCATCAACAACTTACATCGTAGGTAGACTAGTAGGCACAAGCCCGACTCATAAGAACACTAGTTCCCCAACCACCAATTTATCATTGAAGATCTCTATAATAATATAGTAACATGTTTAAAAAAATCTTTATTCATTAAGGCACTATAACTCTGCTATAATTGTTCAATACGTTAATAGATATAAATGATGATAAATTATTATAACATTATGAATAATATATTATTAATATTATACACTTGTAATAGCAAAAAATGTTATACATATACGCACTATAGTAACATCCCATTAGATAAAAACGTCAAATAGCAACCCTATGAAGTTATAATCGACTAATGTCTTTTGTAAGGGCATTTTAATGTATCAAAAGTTATGACTTAGAACTTCAACTGACACCAAAAACTTTGTATATTAATTTTTATTTTCAATTAAATTAATCAGAGAAACAGTGATAGATTTACAAAATATATTATGGGAAAGTGGGCATATCGAGTATAAATGTAACCATAATAGCAACAGCCAAGAAATAATTACCTCTGTGAATCTTATCGAGATTGCAGTCATGCCTGTTTATTTCTTTCCGTCGTAAAATTATTTTGATCGTATATTTTTTCTCGTCGTGTATGGAAGAGTTGCAATAAATTGAAGATAATGTTAGTGACAGACAGATAGCTTGCCCGTCATCATTTAACAAACCCATATCAAATCATCTGTCGATTCAAACTCGTACTCTTCAAAATCTGCCAGAAACAACACAATCCGTTGACCTGATTCTTATCGAATAAAATTAGTAATATAATTATACCTATATATTGTTTGCATGGCTGTGTTTCGGTTTGAAGGGTGGGATATGGCGTGAATTTACTGGGTACAGAGGAATAACACCTGAGTCCTCAGGAATGGCAACGCATGGGGGGTATCATGGGCAAAACAGTATACTCTGTTATGTCCATGGTACTGTTCATGTCTATAGGCGACGGTTACCACTTTCCATCAGGTGGGCCGTCAGCTTGTTTGCCATTCTAAGTTGTATAAAAAAAAAAAACCTAGACGAAACAGCAAAAGAAAAATACAAATTTCATACAGTATCTATGGAAATATATACCTAGAATGAAACGTTACTTTCATATCTCTTTTTGTGCATTTTATTTACTGACTTATTATAATTAATAGAATTTCAGTTAGATGTCTCTTAAATAGAAAAAAATCTACCTCCTAATTAAAATTATTTGTATAGGCGTTCAGGTTGTTTAAAGTTTAAAATATATTTCGTATTAAGTTATAAAATAACAACAGTTAAATTTATAATGATTTAAGTTAAGTAAGTAAAATATATTTTTAGTAACATATGATCACGATTACATTAATTACAAGTGTAGGTACGTACACGTGTCACAAATATACCATAACAGTTTAGTATCCTGGATACTACACCAGTAACACGTGCTTATATATAAATTTACTAATAATGTGAGTTATTGACGAGGAAATTTAACTAACTAATGTATTTTGATCAAATTTTAGCCTATTATCTTTTACCTCCCGCTAAACTATGTATTATTTATAGTCTAGGTAAAATTCTTTTATTTTGTCTATAAATAGTTCTTATAATTCATGTACGAATAAGTATAAGTGTCAACATTAATACTTGTTCTAGGAATTTAGCTAGAAAAGTTAACTTTCGAATTTAATAATTGTTCTCACATAAAAATAGAATGTAGGTAAGTTTTATCAAAATCGATTGGATATGATATTGGTAAAACATTCCAATGTATACTAAGAACTAATATGCGTACTGATACGAAAACCATAAGAGTTTATATAGTACCTAAGTGTAATTTGTTTATTTGCGGTGACCGGCGCGGTCGCTATCGTTATATGCTTCGTAAGGTCACGACACACAGACGTATATAATGATACTATTACTGTCATTGAGAACATTATTGAATAAGGTTACGTACACTAAATACACGTATCAGTATTTTTATCAACAGAGGGCCTACCATGAAATGTTTTCCGAAATTTCGGAGTCGAACGAAACACAAATTTCATGCTAAAATTACATAATACTTACCGTTTAAAAACATTAAAAATATTAAAATATTATTCCTTTTATGGTAGGATTTATAACTAACGAAATGTTAAGCTTCATTTACTGGGCCGATTTAGGTATGAACGAAAACACGAAATTGAATCCGAAAGTTCGGAATTTCATTTCATGGTAGGCCCCCAGTTCATTTAGAAGATTTGACTTTTATATATATGTACAACATGGAATGCTAAACAAGTCAACGTGACAGCCTTTCTGAAGCATAGTGGTTACAGTTTATGGACCGTGCACATTATTTGATCAATAAAGTTTCACCTGCATGTAAGTTTCTAACCATGCCTTCGTCCACGTAAACAGAACACGTTGATTGACCGGAATAAGTAGTATTTGTTTCTTCATTCTTACGTGCATGCCAAATTAAATTTAATGAAAAAGGATCGAGCTACTAAGCTGTTAAGGTGTAATAAATAAACTGACTTTCATATTTGCTATATACCGTAAACCGCTGTTTTATTTATTAATTCTAGTTTATCTTACAACCAGACCTAACATAATTGTTGTAATTACAGTAACACATATCTACGAGTATGCAAGGGTACATACAAATATGAATTATGTACGGTTTATGTTATAATATCTAAGGATATAATATGTGTTCTCTAGTGATCGTAGCCTCTTAGTCTATAGAATATCTTACAGCATTACAGCAGTAATCCCAAGAGATTCATAAAGATTGTAGTAATCCAATTCAAATAAAAATAATCTTTACAGCTTTGTGAATAAAGTTTGCTTTGTGTTTCAGGTGTGACAGCTGGCGGCGGGGGCTGGGAACCCTTGGGGCAACCGTACTTCGACAACAGCACGAAGCGCGAGGCCACCGCCGCCGTTGGCCAGCCCGCGTACCTTCATTGTCGTGTACGAAACCTTGCTGATAGAGCGGTAAATATGTTTTTTAGATTTTAAGTTATATATTTGTAGTTAGTTACTTATACAAACAAAGTATATTTCAGTTCGCGTATCGCTAGTAGAATAGTTGAAATGTAATTATCATCATTACCATAATGTGTGGAATACAATAGGGGCTTTTGTAATTCACTCCTGCATGATATGATGCAACATGATTTTATACACTTTTAATTTTCCGTCAATGATAATGTTATATTATTTTTTATAAATTAATGTTCATATTTATTGTATAGCTATTCATAGTTTATTTATATATCATATTATTTTTGCATCATATATGTTATGCTTCATATACCTTACAGATAGATACTTTTTTTTTTTTTTCGGGTTCTCATGGTTAGCTAGAAGAAACCTTTTCAAGGTATAAGTCTGCCTGTGTACATTTTCGTTAAAACCTGATATCTAAAATAAAGTGATAAGTACTTAAATAAATAAATCGTCGATTACCTTGAAAATAATGTTTTCAGCAATAAAGAATAAGAAACTAAAAGATGCTTAAATATATGTATTTTATTATTCAAGTAAAACTAATAATGAATATAAAATGCAATACAGCCAAATTTTGCAGTATAATTAAATATACTACTATACTGACCTGACAAAATATACACTTTACTACCAGAATGCAGTGACAATTGCATGCAAAGGAATCAGCTTCAAAGCCAATATCAATTTATTTTAGTACCAAATAAACTGAATTAAATTTTAAGCTTATTCAAATAATATTATGGATATTTGTATGTATATTTTATATTTTAGTGCTATATTGTACTTTCGCCTGTAATTTTGCCTGAATGCTTAGATATGAGTATATTTAGTAGATTAGGTTTTAATATATAATTCTGATTGCTAATTTAATAAAATAAAAAAAAACAAATAAAAAAATTAAGCAGTCTTTCTAAAAATTTTTATTTTTATTTAGCTACAATGGTTAATTAACTTTTGTCTGTTGTGACATTCTATCATCATAACCTCCATTTTATTCAATTTTTAATTAGGAAACAACCAGAATATCTAATCTAAAAGCATACGTAAGAGTACTGATAATGATATTAAAAAAACCTATTTTAATCAGGGTAAATGCATAATAACTAAGCTAAGCGTTTTAACACATTCATCAATCATCATGAAATTTGGTATACGTGTGAAGTTTGGGACAGAGAAGGACATAATTAAATCTTTATTCTAATTAATCAACACATCTAAGATTGGATGACCAAACGAAGTTGCAAAAAAAAATTAGTAGTCTATACACGTATACTACATTTATTTGATAGTTACTCGATTTAAAAGTGTCGCTAGCGTATATTAAAAACTAATGATATATCCATGTCGGTTTGAATTATTCTGTACTGAAATTGTTACAATAATATGCATTATTTATTGTGACACATTTATCGTATGTAACAGCATAGCATAGTCGTTAGCTCGTTACGTTTCAATCTGGGTCGAGCTAATTTACGAGAATTAATTGAACTTCGTAAATAATCTCCGCTATGAGTGGTTTAAGCTAGATATGGGTAATATTACCGATATTATATTTGTATATTGAGTTCCTCTGGACATTGCATGCCGAAAAAAGGTCACCTACTTCAATATTGCCAATCAGATACTCGGACACTGGGCATTGGGAGACTCAGACACTGGACACTCAGACTTTTAAACATACTTAGGACGAACACCCAGATGCTTAGACACTCTGACATTGGACAATCGTACATTAGTCAGTCTAACACTGGATACTCGGAGACTGGATACTCCAACACTGGAAATTCAGGCGCTCAACATTTAGACCTCAGACACTCGGACATTCATACACTCGGACGCTCTACACTCAGATTCAGACACTGGACACTGACTGTACTGGAACTGACGAACATTCGGATACTTGGATATTGGGTATTTTCAAAAACAAACCTTTATATTGGTAGTCTGCCATCTTGTCGCTGCAACTATTTTAAAAGATTTAATATATTTATAGTTATAGGTAATTTGGACACTTATATTAGTAAAAAATCTTTGACTTTTAATAAGTTATGCTGTCCATCGATAATACGCTAAGATGGAACTATAGGGTATTTGACAAGATTTAGAAAAGTATCTTAAATTGTTTACTATATTATAATCTATTTGCAATTTCATGAAATCTGTACGCGCGGGGAACCAATATTAGGTTTTTAATGAACGTACTGCGGACTGGTTCTGAATATTAAAGATGTACGATAACAGGAACAACCTAAGAGGGCTGACCTTTAGCTGTGACGTAGTAAGCTGCATACATCAATAGGTACCTCTGTGTCTCTGCTGGCGGCAATTCTTGCGTCCAGGGTCTAGCAGCACTTCTTCTCGACCAAAGGTCGTCTCCTTCTTGAGACCAGCGATTGTGGACTGTATCAGCAGTGTATCACGTTCATCCAGCGTGGATAGATGATAGGCAAAACGAAAGATGGTCAGCTACGATGAAGCAGCGTCTTACACGTAGACAAGCTACTAAATCATAATACACTTAGTGATTACTCTTACAAAATTATTTATAAATGGTGCGTAGTATGGTGAAAATGTTTGTGTATATATCAGAGAACACTAATATTTTCAAAAAGTGGTTAATGTTTGCTTATAGAAACCTGAAATATCCCTAATTGATAAGAATATCAGTAAAATCTACGACAAAGCCCTGATGCAACATATAAACCTAACATTTACGATTGCTGATAACGTAGTTGACGTCATTCCAGATTAAACTAATAATTTTTATTCACGTGGTTAAACCTGAATATTTAATAATTTTATTTATAATTTCTTACAAAACCGCATACATTTTAAAAATATGTGTTGGCTAAATTGTTTAGAAAAACAATGTTTACTCTTAAGCTAGTATCAATTTGACTTATATTTTAATATAGTCAAATACCCCATTATGTCACATAAATCAACCGCAGTGTTACTTTACTTCTACGCATTTTATATAAACCTACATCTTCTTTCCTATTAACACAAAAATATTACTCGTTCAATCATTAATTGTTTCCATCTTTAACTATGCTGATGTGTGCTGCTTGAATATGAATGGAGACGTCTTAAATAAAATAAATCGACTTCTAAATAATGGAATTCGTTTTATTTTTAACTTGCGTAAATTTGATCATGTTTTCAAATTTCGATCTCAACCGAAATGGTTGCTTATCTGGCAACGGAGACAACTGCGTATTTTGTGCAAACTTTTTTCAATTATCCACGATTCAAGTTCTCCCGAGTATCTACGAAGCAAATTTCACTTCCACGAAGACGACAATGAGCCCTGCCTTCGTTCCAACTCGACCGGGCTTCAGCTCTGACTCTTTCACCGTTACATCTATCAAACTTTGGAATTCTTTGCTCTATGATTCCAAAAACACCTCGAGTAAATTCGCCTTTGCATGCCTATTCCACGAAAAAATAAAAAGCGTTCAATTGCACGATGTACCGTGGAAGTACACGATAATATCGTGAGAGTTCACGATATATCGTTCACGGAAAAGTATAAAAACGCCAAATATATAATTGCGACGTTTGCCACATTTCAGTAAGCTAAAGTTATGAACGCCCTTAGAAATATGTTGATATTATACCCCAATAAGAAAAAAAAATAGATAAGTTCCCGATAAGGGACGAAACAACGTTCACCGGGTCAGCTAATATATTGTAAACTATGATTAGGTACTTGTGTACTTATTATTTCTTTAATTCCACATAAATTATTGTTGTAAGAGCAAGAATGATTGTAATTTATGTAATTTACAAAATAACAAACAATAAATATATTTATATAACTATAATAATTTAAAATTACACAATTTTTTAAATAACAAAACTAACAATTAATTATAAATCATCTTCCAATGCCCCACACCGAGGTGGCTCTTTGGATTGCTAAACTTACCTTTTGCGTAAGGTAGCTACTAACTCTTGAGTCACCAGTAAGCTCGATGAGGTGCGTTGCGATCGTCCGATAAAAATGCTTTGCATTTTGGCCCCACAGACTTATGGTCTCTACAGCAACAAGAATACTTACTTGACTCGCATAAGAACAAAATCTGTAAGAGATAAAAGGGAGGTAAAATAAATATCAGAACTATTGATAATGAATGAAAAAGGTCAAAGATTATTTTTAAATCTAATTTCATATTCATATGAAAAATATATGTATACCTATTATTTCTGGAAATTCATTACAACTTTAATTAGGAATACATTAATAATATGTTATTACAAGTTATTTTAGGTATTAAGTCTATTTCTGATTTTCTATTTTTCATAAAGGTATACATTAAATTTAAAATACTTCGAAGTTTCAAGACAAAGCTCAAAGAACAAGCAAGCTGAAGTGCCAATTGGCTGGTCATATAGCTTGAAGAACCAACAACAGATAAGGAAGAAAGTTTTTTGAGTAACGACAAATTACGGGCAAACACAGTGAAGGACGATCCCCCCCCCCCCCCCCCTACATAGAGTGACAACCTCAAATGCATTGCAGGAAATTAGTGGATGCAGATAGCTCAGCACTGTTACATAAGGCAGTCTATTTGGGAGACCTATGTTCAGCAGTGAACAGATAAAGACTGGTATGATGTTACATTAAATTAATTACCCATATTTTATATGCTGATATTGAAAGCGTGTAATATATGGGATTCCCATAAACTTCCGTGTCATGCGTTATCATTTTAAATGCGTAAGCTGATGTTATTCTTACATTAATGACATCAGCAATTTAATATTAAATAGTTATTAAAAAAAAAAAAAAAAACATTTAATGGGCCTACCATTTAAAGTATTTAAAAATGTGTTAAATTGTTTTTACATCACTGAGGTGGCAAACGAACATACGGCCCACCTGATATTAACCAGTTACCGTAGTCTAAGGCATGAAGCATGCTCTTGCGAATATAGCCTTACATTATCTATGAGCTTGAGAACATATTTGCTTAGATTAGATAATGCAGATCATGCAATCATCATAGGCACATGTATAGCAAATTTTGCTAGATTAGCTTCACTACTGACTTAAAATTTACAATCATTAAGTACTGCACCGTCCCATTATTTTATAAAGCAAATAATCCATTTCCCTCACTTATATTCTCGTGATAACATGACACACCGATATCCAAGTATTTAAAAAAATATATTCGGTTTCCTTGATTTTTCAATTTTTAGGATTTTAAAATTATATTATATTAAATTTTGATATACTTTATTGAAACTTCTTTGTGGCCATAATGTAAATTTAAGTCTGGCCACATATACATGTTGATATTAATTTTCTACACGTTTTTTGTTTCTATTCAAATGGTTGTCTCGTCTTGTATCTACGCGTATTATATATATTGTTGTTCTAAAGAATATTATTTTTCACTGTAACCCTCTACATATTTATCTATTAAAACTTAAATAAACAGATTTGTATGTTGTAAATTATTCATCTTATGTTACTTACGCTATTTGAAGCTTTCCCCTCTTCAACATTTAAAATCAAAGGCTCAAAACCATCATTTCCAGAACCCACCCTTGGGGCGCTTAACCATGCCAAACAATTTAACTTTCCTTTGTGCAAATTTCTCTTACTTAATCAACTTTTATAGGACGATAATTATCATTTTTACTTAAATATAATATTTTAAATTATATTACGTTAATGGGACTTTGTAACAAAAATTATACTAAATCTTTCAAAGTATTAATATTATCCATCAATTAAGTTTACAAAAGGTTTACCTTGTTACATTTTGTTAAATTAACGTAAGCTTTTCACATTAGTGGAATTAAAAAAAAAGTTATTAAACATCAATACAATAAATCAAACACAGTTTTATTACTTTTTTATCTTCTTGGCCTTAGTAAACACCTGTTGAAAATATACTATTTGCCTTATCGTTTGGGCCTTGCATATATCTATACGTAAGTATATTTCCTATGGTACTACATCAATTACTTTTTTTATATTTCTTGGACTTGGGATAATAAACAAACTGATAACGCAACTAATGAAAAGTTTGCATTTTCGTCATTGTTTGGACCATTGGCTATAACTGTACCTATGTATATGTTGCAGTCAAAACTCTTAACCAGTTAAAGTACTATTGACTAGCAAAATCAGTCAAAAGTATGCTTTAGTCAATAATACATACATACATACATATACATATCTGTCACGCCTGTCTCCCATTAGGGTAGGCAGAAACAATGGAACGCCAAATGCTTCGATTCAAACAAACCTCTTTCGCTTCTTCCACATTCATCAATCTTGTCATACACGCTCGTCGGTTACGGGTACTTTTAATTTGGCCCTTCTTCAGCACGTCGCCTATTTGGTCGACATACGTCCGTCTAAGGCGGCCCCTACCGACATCTCCATTCATTCTTGCTCGATAAATCACTTTTGACTAAAATAACAGTTAAAAGAACTTTTGCTCAATGGAGCTGGTTAAAAGTGCTTTTGACTAAGTGATTCCGTCAAAAATGGTTTTCACTGGTTGTATCAATCAAAACTCTTAAAAACTCCTAACCTAACATAATTTAAGGAAATTATGTTAGTATGTTTTCTTTGTATTGATTGTAATGCTAAATTTTTAGTAATAAACGATTTTACATTTAATAAATATGTTTTTTTTCATCTAACGAGTTAATAATGCTTTTGACTGATGCTTTATTGCAGTTAAAACTATTTTTGACTAAGAGCATCATTAAACAGTACTTTTAACCGCAAATTTGCTGTCAAAAGTACTAATAACCAATAATTTTCAGCCAATACCACTTTTGACCAACTTGCTCAGTCAAAAGAACTTTTGACTGATTTTGCTAGTCAATAGTACTTTTGACTGGTTAAGAGTTTTGACTGCAACATATACATATATGCCTATAGTACCGGAGATATACTGTAGTACATATACCCATGATGCATCGCCAGAGTACTAAAATGCTATGTTCTTGTATTATATACCGTGGTGTTTTTATTATATTAAAACCAATTTCGACATTTTTTTATTCCATCAGTAGTTTTACTTTGGTCTTATGTATGTATCTTGTCACGATTAAGGTTACTGTTTCTGTGGAACAAAATTCTTAAGTGTTTTGTAATTATTATATAGTTGAAAAAATTGAATATACAGGTTATTTTGATGACTATTTGTTATTTACCTATTGTTATTAATCATTAAAGTAATTGGAGATGTACAAAATAAATGAACTAAAAAATAGATTTCATAAATCATAGTACATATGACAAGGCGAATCAGTATTTAGACATTTCTGAACATTTGAGGTTGGGTAAAATATAATAACCTAATAAGTAAAAATATACAAACATGCTCACGTTTATAATCTTAAATGGGACAGTAATAGTGCTATAGTATGAATAGTAGAATAATATCTACTTACTAAGATAATAATATTACACAATACAATTTTACTAATAAGATACAAGTAAAAGTTTATAGAAATATGTTTTTTTTATTGTTGATTATTTTTATGCAATTTAGAACTGAAAACAAGCTGACGGCCCACTTGATGGAAAGTAGTAACCGTCGCCTAACGACATGAACCATACCATAGATATTGTGTCGCTCATAACACTCTTCATGCGTTATCGTTCCTGAGGACTAAGGTGTTATTAAACCTTTAAACTGTAATAACAATACAAGTACTACTGTTACACGGCAGAAACATGAATGGGACACAGGTATCCAAGCAGACGATTTTTGTAGTCTCCTTCTGGTAATTAATCATATTTTGATACTTAAATTAATAAGATATTAGCAATTAAGCGATTAACCACGTCCATTTTGAAAGTGTACTAATAATAATAATGACTACACGTGTAATGCGAAGTTACCGTCGATTAGAGTACTGCCACTAAGAATAAACTACCGAAACTACTCTCATTATTTATAATCTGTGACTTGTATAATATATTACTATATAGTACTAATATATAGTATAATATATTACTTTCTTTGTAAAGACAAACACTCTAATATTATTGCGCAAAAGAGATGCTGATATCGTTGCTTCAGTCTGTATGTTTGTTTCAGCATCACGCATAACTACTGCATCAAATTGAATGGGGTTTACATTGGTGTGTTCATCAAGATAAAACTTAAAAATTGGTGTATATTTTTTTTACACACAACGGTTTATTTTATTAGTTTTCCTATTTCTTAAATTCGCGCGGAAGATATTATATATATCCGGCAGTGTTCGTATATCATAAAGGGCCCTATTCATATTCATTATACTTACGCCCAAGATAGGATTATGTACCAAATTTAATTCCATGTTCGGCGCCAATATTGGCTAACACTATTGATCGGTAGGCGCAGATGCTTAAATTATCTGATTGTCTAAAGATAAAACCTCAATACGAATGTCTTCTTCCTACTAAACCCTCTACATAAAAGCGGATTTTGAACGCTGGACTTGTCCATAAACACAAATTGCAAAGCAAGTAATAAAAAAAGCTATACTCGATGTCTTTTTGCGTGACCAGATGGCAAGCGAAAGTGACAGATTTAACTATTAAAGTCAGTAAGCTAAAATAATATGGGGGTAAAAATCTAGAAGTATAAGCAGTACAATTAAAAACATTATTTGACGACATTCAAAAGAAAATAGAAATAAAAAGAACGCGAAAAAAGAAGAACATATTAGTTGCAAGGTTGTTGATTAATTGAAGGAGGTCTACAGCTGACAGTGAAAAAGACTAGACTGCTGATCATAATGATGGCAATTATCTATAGTTATACTTATAAAATCATTTGTCCTGGCTGACTATCAATGCATAACTAAACTACTAGTACAGTCTATGAAGCTGAACTTTAGAGCCTAGGTTTATTTTTGTTAGATTCGGGAAAAGGATTTTAGGAGATTTCAAACTAAACTTCTTTAAGTTGAAATTTGAAGCATGTGAAGCGGTAGGCAACAGTGAATATAAATGTTATAGTTAAAACACTTATATAGGTTTTTATTCATGGCGGGTGTTATGTTAGTTAATTATTGATTGAATATTGTATTTTCCATCAGAACTAGTGAATAAATAAGTATACAGTTCTAGATTTTTTTTTAATATTTAATAATCCTTTATTCACAAGCCGTATCCCTCGGCTCTGTGCGCGTAAAATAAGTTTAAAATATACTAGGTTTTATTTTTGAACATAACTCACCTATTTACCATTTATATATAAATTTTGTTTTATTATTGGAATAAAACAAAATTTGTAATTTGTGTTCAATCTTTTAACTGTGATAACATAACGCACATCTTTATCAACTTGAACATATGTATATAATGATACTATGATTAACTGTGGTTTTTATAGCTTTAATATTGCGACTACATGTAGATACTAATAAATAGTCCTACACTAAAGTACTTACTCGTATTTATTTCTGTTGCCCATTATTTCTCTTAAACTAAATTTATTAATCAGGAGTCATGATAGTGCCCCCGCTGAGTCGAGTACAGCTGTACCACTCTTTTCTCAAAGCTCACGGTATGTTAGGGCACTTTTGATCTCCCTGCAACTTTGTTGTGTACATATAAAGCAAGAAGTTTGAATTTTTAATAATAAGAAAAACTGCTATAGCTGGTTATATTGTCAATATATCTAATAATTGTATCTTATTAATTATCGGTAGTATTTTAATTTTATCATAGACATACTTACCGATCAATAAAATTCTCAGGTACTTCTAACAGTTTCGTAAACTTCAAATTTCGAATTTAAATTAACATTTCGTATAGACGAAAGGACGGTAAAAAGGTAAAATCCCAAAATTACATTACTTAATGTGCAACAAATGAAATATATTAACGTATCACGCATGTTGCCCATGATATATAATAATTAAAAAAAAATTAATACTATTTTGATTACTAAGTAAATCTAAACACTATAAGAATGAAGTTTTTTATTAGTAGGATATGTTGCTGTACCATTGTCAAGTAATTATAATTATTATAAAAATAAAGAACTCTAATATTACAAATATTGATAGGTAATTATTTAGATAATTTATAACAAAGTTGTTAAATAGGTACTTCTATAGACACTAACTAAAATAATAGACTTGATTTTATATGAAATCTCATAACTTTTTCTAATGGTAGAGCTTGCGAGGCTTGACATTTTTGTACATTTTATGTTTTTGATGGATTTGTTCTTGACATTTTTGTTCTTATTGAAATACAAATATGTATATGTACTGTACTTGTGTAGTATTTTCGTCTATAATTGATATACATATTAAGTACGAAAATTTAGTTTATTGTTTTCAGTTAATTCGGTAATAAACGAACACTATACCAGACAAAACTGTCTATTACAACCTATAATCAAATGTATTATTCATAGTAATATTTCTAGTCTAATGGGGTATAAAGTGGCGACTGTGGCATGAACTAGCAACATCATTTATCGTATACATTAGAATTATAATGTCGAATGCCTGTCAATGTCACTTACTTCAGTGGTTCAATAACCCGAAGTGGATCTTGGCTTCCATTATATTATGATACCCATTTACTCTATTCCATATTCCTTTTTTCCGTTCAACAATATTTATAACATGCGAGTTTCTAAACTGTCTTTGTCTTTTTAGCAGTACTTAAGTTATCTATTTATCTGGTTCTGTTGATTTATAAACAAGATATTTCGCAATCTGTATTAAAAAATAAACTTAAAAAGTTAGTGCCGTGTGGTCATGGCATAAAATAGGCCACCCCTTCCTTTTCTGTGGAAGTCTTAAGAGGCAATTAAGGGAGGGCGAGGAATGGGCAGCAGCGTCTCTCTTAAAACATTTTCAAAGCCTAAGCAAAGTCAAGCGTGGCAACTACGGGCAAAACTTCCCAGGGAGGAAGCTTATGTTCAGCAGTGGACAATTAAAGGCTGATATAATGATGATGATGATAGAAAAATAAATTCATAGCATGAATTTATTTTTCTTCTTGATTGATGAATTGATTCTTGATTATTATATTTCATATTTTTAAATTTATGCCGTTCTCTATGCTCATGGACTTGTTATCTCCCATCCCTGTAAAATCACAAAATATTTAACTTTATTGTGCTCACCTACTAAAAAAAAAACTGATGTGAAAAATTTCATGTTTCTAAACCCACTTCTATTATATCATATCTATTTTACGATTCCGTGTCGAGTGATTCATTAAATAGGTTTTTTTTTTATTAAATAAAACTTATAGTACTCGTAATTGCCAAACTGCGATGTAAATGTTAAGATGAAGGGTTCGTATTCATTTATTGCTTACCTACTTAATCTTATCTACCATATTATGTGATATAATATTTACTAACATTTTACACGAAACTATAACAATTCAGGACTATTTTATGAATCAAATAGTCTACGCTCTTTAGTGATTAAATAGGTATATGTTTAAAAATATTTGAACACATATTTTATAATTCCCAAATGCACTGTGCATTTAGGAATACTAAGTTATTAATAGGCATAAAGGATTTTTTCAAAATTTACCGTCTGATAGTATTTCTTCCTATAATTAAGAACTCACTCAAACAATCAAATGGCACCGGATTGAAACATTTTTTCGTAATTATATATTACACAATTTTTTTTTTAATTGAGCCTCAGAATTAAAATTGTGAGGTTTTAATATATATATATATATATATATATATATATATATATATATATACTAATCATAATAGGATTTGCTTTGTATAATCCGTGGATATAAATGTACTAGTTTGTTATTATCATACCCAAAATGCGAGGCGCTTATTAAACTCGGCAGGTTATACAAAACAAATTTTATTAATGTTTTTGACCCTACGAGTTTGAATTTTTTAAAGTTACTTGAAAATATCTGGTTTTTAATTATTTACAACGAGCTACTAGCCCGCTGCTTCCCTTGCTTTTGCGTGAATTTCAGAAGAAATTTAATGATAACTGTGAAAATTTCATTCAATTTGATGCAGTAGTTTTTTCGTGATTCTGAAACAAATATACAATTATAGGAGATATTTCTTAAATATCTCCTACGTACAGACATCTTCTAGTTATAATTTTATTAATAAGATTAGTAGAAATGAATAGGATTTCTAGGTTATGTAGCCAGATATTCGTCAATCGATTTCCCGTACACCCTATGTTATGGGAAATCAGTGGACGGGTGACGGTCTTTCACCGTGGGTTTTTTAAGCTACTTTCTTGGAATAAAGAACAACTACATACAACCACTCTTTGGAATCTACTTCCAGCAGCAGTATTTCCGAACCGATACGACATCATAACCTTCATGAAAAGAGCATATTCCTTTTTAAAAAACCGGCAGAACATCTACAATGCCTTTGGTGTCGTGGGCGATCATGGGCGGCGGTAGTCACTTACCATCAGGTGTGCCGCATGCTTGTTGCCCCCTATGTTGTAAAAAAAATCTTTGTATGAGAAATAAGCAATGTGATTGTATGCTATTTTATTTTTTACATAATCCGAGTATTTTATAAGAAAAGTAACGTGTTGTAAAAGACCTTTAGCTTTTTACCAAAGCCTAACGGGCGCTATTCAGTGGAGTGGGCAATCTTTTATGTGGTTTCCGATGCGACCGACGACTGAATAGTGGCCAAATTACTAGTGAAGGGCTGACTCATTGCAGATTCGCTGATTCACCTCACTTATAGCTCGAGTCACGTTTTGACTGGCGATTTCAATTATTGCCAAAAGTAGGTAACAAATTCCTTTAATATATTATATATGATATTTCTCCTCTGAAACGAGTTTGATTTTCCCAATAGGTACGCCACTTTTATTTAATAGATTGGCACAAGCAATCCCTTAAGGCTTTATGAACAATATTTTTTGGATCACAGATAATATATATTTTATGAGTTAGTTTTTCTAACTCCGTGAACTATCTGATACATTTTAATATGTTTTTCAGATTTTATATACGATTTCTCTGTACAGAGTATAGAGAATATTATTTAACGAATAATATAAATGTTAAAGTTTTTTTAAGATGTTTGGATGCCTATATGTTTGCAATCACACCTAAACAAATTAGGAGAAAATACACGAGTAGGCTATAATCTTAATTAAACATGTGCAATATTATATATACTGATTCTGGTACAGAAATATTATATACAAATTGTATATAAAGTAGAACAATGAATATGTAAGTTTCCATGAAGATATTTAGAATCGACTAAAGAAATAATACATTACTGTTATGTAACTTAAAAGAGAAACCCGAATAAAACTATATGCTATACCACTTAGCAAGGTGATAGTAACTAAGAATAATCCCCTTGTTATGAGGGAAAATCTACGTTCAATAATTGAGAATTTAATAAGCTGTTAGAGTAGATAAAGTACAATTTATGAAAAATAATTTAAAACTTAGAAGTGCTGAGTCAATTATACAAATAAAGTGGGCAAAGTTATATTAGCAGCGAGAAAGTAAAAAACCTAACGCTAAAATAAGTTTTTCTCATTTTATGGCCATCTCATTTAGTTTATACATTACCCTCCTTCCGTCGGCAGTCGAGTGAAAACCGGGGATTTGTCTTTTAAACCGTGACTTTAAAACGCACACCTAAATCAAATTGTGATTAATATCACCTACTCGCTCGTGGTCGACATTCTCTTAGTCCCCTTTATGATGACGTTATTTTGCAAATTGGGTGTTCTAATAAGAATGTATTTTAAATTTTTGTTTTTACACATCATTTCTAAAACATGAAGTATGATTTAAATTAAATTTAAACTAATATATAGCTACCTATATCTTTATCTAAAATTATCTAAAATGGAAGATTGATGAGATGATTTTGGTAGTTTAGTATAATGCTAAACAGAATGGCGAACAGAATTATATTGTTAACATCTGCATTACATATATTTTTTTATTTATAATTTATTTGCTGAATTCAAATATTATTTTTACAGTCGAGCTGGCCGTTTTGACGAAAACTCTGCATAAATAAAATGCTCTGAGAAGATTTTCAAAATTATTAATTTTTAATTCAGTAGTGCATAAACATGTAATATGTGTATTTCAATTGCCGTATGGTCCCGACATAGAATAGGCTAGCTCTTCTTTTCTCGTGGGTATTGTAAGAGGCGACTAAGGGAACTTAATGGTCGAGGGCGGACAGCGGTGCCCTTCTTAAAACATCAACAAAGCCTCACTGCGGTTTTCAACCCGACTGCCAAGCGCAGCAATTATTGGCAAAACTCCCAATAAGGGAGACCTATGTTCAGTAGTGAATAGTTAATTAAGTGGCTGTTATGATGATATATTATAGGTATTTTTTTGTATACCACGAAGATGCTAAACAATTATACAGCCCGTCTGATAGTAAACGACCACTGTAGCCTGTAAATGCCTACAATACTAAGGGAGTCACGCAAGCGTTGCCGACCTTTAAAAAACTTTAATGCACTCTTTTTCAAGAATCCCATACTATAATATTAGTAATAGAACAAGCATTTGCGTTCAAATTTCTTTATTTGTAAGTATAATTATTTATTTGTAAATATAATATACGGTCAGGATAATATACACGCCTAAGGTATTCCAAACATTGCCTAGATATTGGATAGAATACCTTAATTACATTGCTGGTAGCTTTTGTACTTTAATAAATTTTGTTTGCCTTAATATATATTTAGATATATTATTATGGTCTGTATAGTACACCTACATTCAAATCCGGTGAGCTCAAAGCGTGATTGAGCATCATCATAACATCTGATTTTTAAACTTAAGAAATACTACTAATTAGCACCAAATGAGAAAGTTTGTAATTATCTAATTAGTGACTTACCTCTCTTACGCATGGATGCAAGACCTTAATAAGGTCCTTACTTATCGGGGTAGTAACTATCCTATCTCTCAAATTGGACCAAATAACACATATTAAGAAAATTTCATTACAAACGGTAGAACGGTTTCGGAGATTGACAAGAACGAATATCGTGACACGGTTATTACTATATATTACATATATTTTAAATTGAAGAGGTATAATGAAATATACTCGTATATTTATTATATTTAGCAAATCAGAAGTAGAAATTGATGGATTCCATTTTACTAATAAACATAAATTGTAAGCAGTGTCAGTATCGTCCTTTTCTAGTTAGCAAAAGTCCCGTTTGATCTAGGTTTGACCCATAAAAACTTAAGCGCTGAGAAAAAGAATTGTCAGGGATTTCTAGTTATATCCAGTTAGTTCTGTCTCCGCCACGCTTTAAACCGCAGCACGAAGAAAGTTTTAAAACCCAGCTGTGAATCGTTCGGAATACAAATTCAGATAGAAACGCTCAGCGTCGCCCTACTAAATACGAAGGCCTGAAATATTAGCTTCCACTTTGTATTACAATTATCTCGTAAATTACATTGATTTTCATTCCCCTCTTAAGTGTTTCTTGATAAAATTATGTGCTATGTTTTCTATAAAGTCGTATCTCTTCTTCTCTTCTTTAATAAAATATATTATTTTTAAAACAGTATTTTGTGTCTAATGTCCGATATATCTCAAAAGACAAACAAACTGAGTGGCTGGTAGACCGGCTGTATAATTCGAAAAATCGATAGCTCGAAAAGCAAATGCGGTGGACAAAATTTTTAATATAACACAGTAATTATTAAAATATAATTTACATATTTTAACGATATTTTTATAAAGTTTCAAGTATGTAAATAACGGACGGGTTCTTAGCATGCCTACAAACTAACAACGGAACACAGTTAAGTATATTCCACAGTTGTTCACAAAGACCACTGAGATGGCTTATTTAACTAATTTCAGCTGTAATCATGAATTCAACTTTTCAATACCTGAAACAATTAATTAACGAAATATTAATTAATAAAAGTAAAAAGTTAGGTGACGTTATAAGTTTTAATGTCGACCTGAGTTTCTAGTAAGTTCTGTCAGTTGTTATATATGTAAATAAACAACGCAGACAGAGTGTAAACAGATATGTTTGCACTTAAGTTGTACCCGCATTTCATCAGTTATGTCGTGATCATAACTCTTGCAACAGGGTCGAAATATTGGCGTGTCAGCTACGGCGGTACTGAAATAAATAATCGTGGTAAGAACCCGTCAGTTTAGTATAATTCCATAACAATTCCAATTAAACATTAATAAGTATTATGCCATATAAATGTTATGTGCGTTTGTTTGAATGATTATGAAATCGAAAAATTAAACAAAATGATAATATTTATTTATTTTAAATAAGTATAAAGATGAATATAAAATTTATAATAGTCATTATAGGTAGGTTCTCAGAAGATATATAGAATGTGTAATTATTTTTTTTATATACAGGTAATACATTAACTACCTAAGATCGCGTTCTGTAAAGTTTCGCATTTTATTTCGCAATTCACTTCAGTTTCATTTCATGCAATTTTCATATATTTAAGCTTTGACATTTTTTAATGATAACCGAAGTAAAATGAATTTTCAAATTGGTTGGGTGAATTCCTAAAAATTACAACACACTTACCCCAGTTCAATATACCGCCATCTTAACGAAATTGCGTCATTGATCTTACTTATTTACAGAATACCCAATGTAAATTATTCGATTCGTTAGAGAAAGTGTGACACTATTCAAGTTTAACTTTATACAATAGCACTACAGATTATTAAACTAAAATACTTTGACATCGAAATATCTAGGATAATATAAAGAAAAATCTAAACCGGTCAAGTTAAAAAGTCGTGTACTTGAATAATTCTTTACGAATTGGTCGAATGTTTACTAAAAACTAATTATCTTTTGCAGGTCTCCTGGATCCGTAAACGGGACTTACACATCCTAACTGTGGGTGTCCATACGTATAGCAGTGATGCGCGCTTCGCTGCCCTTCACGCAGACGGTTCAGATGAATGGACGCTCAGAGTGGCTCCTGCTCAGCCCCGGGACTCTGGCGCTTACGAGTGTCAAGTGTCCACTGAGCCTAAGATTAGTCTGTCTTTTCGTCTGACAGTTGTTGGTGAGTATCTTATAAATAAGCAACTAATCTCGAGCGAATAAAATAAAATATATCTTATATTAATTTAGGAAATGGTCAACCTACATAAAATTGAAAATACTTCATAATTATTTTAAAATTATAACAGTCATCTGCCAAAATTATTACACCCTAGAAATATAGTTCCTGTAATAATATAAATAGCGATTCAAATTCAAATCATCTTTATCCGAATAAACTTGTTTACAAACACTTTTAAATTATCATTTTTCGGAAAGTTGTTATTTGTTGAGAAGAGCCCGCAAAAAACTCAACAGTTACTCTTTTAAATCTCTGTTAACATTATGTGTATTTATTTAAATGTGCTATGTCTAAAATTACATAGTCATTGAAAAGCCCGTGCATAATTGACTAACACCATGCATGCTGGTCATTTAAGTAATCGTTTAGAGTGTAATAGGCTTTGTTCAATAAGTGCTTTTTAATAACAGTTTTAAATTTATTAAAAGGTAGATCCAAAATATCGTTCGGTATCTTATTATAACATTTAATGTCCCTTCCCATAAAAAATAAATAAATAACGAGACGATATTAGTACCCGTAAGTATATACACTTTAATTTATTATATATTTATTGAGTGATTTTTCTGGTAACAGATGAAATGTAACCACGCTTGCATGTGATGGATAATCATTATATTGCGTCATCTATTTATTTAACTATGTACATATATATATATTTCTTTTGCTACCTTAATTTTTTAACACTACTGAAAAGAAATTAAAATTGAAGTTTAAGAATGGGAAACGGCTGGAACTAAAAAAATAATTTTTAAATAGTCATATTTGTAAAATTTTATTAAAAAACGATGCTAACTTACAGATGCGGGGTTTACACCATGCATCTAATAGTAATGTATTTATCTATTTTTTAAATATTAATTTATTTTTCAAAAATTATGCATTATATCTTAACTGTATGTCTAACCGGAACAATTCAATCCGGATAATCTTACGGTTAAATTTTACGAGATTTATAACAATGGAATCCATATAGTTTAAACGAAACCCAGTAAACTTTTTCAACTGGCATATTATTAATTCGAAAGTTAATAAATCGTCTATCACTGATTTTATAATACGTAGTAAAATTTCAATTGAGTTACACCGTAAATGAAGTGTTAGAAAGATATTTGCGAAATCTTTGTTAATATAATAAAACGATAGAGTTTATTTTTTTATTTTTATTTGAACGTGCTATTTCTGGGAATACCAGTCGGATTTGAATAATTATTTTTGTATTTGCTAGCTAATTTCTTGAGGTTAAAAGATATCCAATATTACAATTCGACCACAAGTGAAACCGCGGAATACAATTAGTATCAAATAAGATTACAAGTTTATGCAAAAGGCAGATAATCACAAGAGCAGACTGTCTCTTACTTTACTTTTGGTTAAAAAATATAACTAGATGGTAAAGATAATTTATTACTCTATTCTTTTTTTTATATTATGTAAATTAAATAGCAAATTTTAATAAACGTTGTTACAGTTTCAATTATGGAAATGTAATATCTGATATAACATAAAAAGCATTGTTGTATGTTACATTTTATATTTTTCTTATCCTTTTGTAATATTATAAAAATGAAACTTTATAACAACTTTGACAATATGACATTCAATAGAATTTGGAACCATTTCTTAAGGTCAACATCAAATAAAATATATCTTAATTCGATAAAAGAGAAGCCGCGAGTTGTATACTTTACATCATAATTATTTTGTGTTTCATAGTGTAGTTTTCGAGGAATGTTTATGAAAGCTAATAGGATTTCATAATAAAAACAGTTTTATAGTGAAAATTTTAAATTTATGTTTATTTTTCTTTAGATTTCAAAACAAAAATTGTATTTTAATGGATTTAGTCTTCTAATTATGTTAATTAAAACTTGTATTTTATACCCAACTTTCATATATTTTTTATTATATAAGACCAAGATACGTTGATTAATTGGTATTAAAAGTGATCTATATCACTTCTTATCCCAGTTAATAAATATGCTTTCTATCTCTATTATGTATTTATGATGCATATGAGATATACGTATTTCATGACGATTACTTGAGCTGTTAATACGTCGCGAGGTAACAAATAAGCGAACAAACTCACTTTTATATTTTTATTGTTAATAATAATATAAGAGCTACAGTTCGTACATTATAACGAGTTCATATATTACAACCTGCGATTTTGTTTTCGAAAATTTAGAATAAAATAAAAAACTATAACAATTAAAAAATACTGTTAATACTATTCTATAATATGGTTTATCTCTGTACCAAATATCAGTTAAAATTGTATTACCGTTTAAGATTGAATAAGTAAAATCCCAACAAAATCATAAACACATTTATAATATTAATAGAACAACAATTTCATTTACCACTTTCTATCGGGTGGGTCATCAGATAGTTTGTTCTTCCAAAATTTCAAATAAAATTATAATATTATTCTAAAATATATATAAATAAGCATCCATTCCAAGGCCCATGTTCAGCAGTGGACAGTGAACGATATGACGACATAAAGTAGCATCCATTTGCACTTATTTTATGGTCAAAGCTCTCCACCTAGAGACCATTTGAATATATTTCTAATATTACCATACAAAATGGGGTCATGCAATTTATTTATTAATAAAACTTATTGAATTTATAAGTTATACATAGTAGCTCTAATATCAACTTATAAAATAAGGTATTGCATTATCATTCATCATTCAATAACTCGACTGACATTCGAGTGGGTAGCAGATAATAAATCACAACTCTCACAAACAGCAACATCCTTATTGACTTACCGTAGTATCGCAGCTAATATTATTTTACTAATGTAATAAAATTATAACTGTACGATGTCTATACATAGAAGATATATAAAAAATTGATATAAGGGATTAATAAGACCAATAGATACCAAAACAATAATTTTTAGAAATTTTGTCTCTCTGTATGTCTATTTGTTCTAGCATTATGTAAAAACTACTGCATCAAATTGGTTGCCGTTTTCACAATTGTGTTCCTGAAGATCTTATTTAAACACTCATATATGATTTATCTCGATACACTATCTAGAAATGCTCTGTTTCAGGTCGATTTTGCTATTTTCATAAATATCTAACTATATATATATATATATATATATATATATATATATATATATATATATAATAACTATCCATGTATATGAAGTAGTGAGCAAAAACCTATTTGTTATAAAATTGTTTACGATTAAATTTCACTTCGTATTAAAATCTGAAGATTCAAGCATGATCTTGAGTGATTCTTATTTTCATTATTAATATTATAATAGTTTCTTAAAAGGGCAAGAATTGTGTTAACAATTAGAGCATTGTCATAAACAACTATACACGTATTACTCCAGTTTTTTTTTTTTACATAAACCGTGGTGTCTATACACTATCACTGGATTTTACAGAACTCTATCTTAGTAAAACAACTATATTAATCGAGGTGAAATCAAAATTGTTAAGCTAAGAATCTAGTAATGCTATTTAATGTATTAGGCAAAAAGTTTAGTTTCGCTGAAAGGACATTTTTTTTTTAAATGAGGCTAATAATTTTTATTTCTTCCAATATATATTATAGTGCGCCACTTTTTTTCTATATTTTTTAACCCAAAGGTTGTCTGAAAGACATTGCTTAGAGAATAGCTCTAAGTATAATTTCACCTTAATTATTTACTGTATTCATCGTAATTGAAGCAATCAAATGCAAATAACATAAGAAATTTATAAATTCTAGTTTCGTTTTAATACTATTTGCCCTTTCTTTTCATCAGAAAATATTTCCCGAATTTTTTTTTTATTAAATAACAAATTAAAGAATTACATATTTTATTCTTATTTTTTAATTTTAACAAAAAATCACATCCCACTCCTCTCTTAAAGAGAGGAGATGGCAAAGTAACCCCCGGCAGAAGCACAATCGACCGGGGTTCAGGGCTCCAGGTAAAGAAATCGGCGTACAATAATGCGAGCAGTATCTAAGAGCACCACTGCATCTTTCCCGGGAGTGAGCCGCCTCGGAATCCCAACCGTCTGAGATGTTGTTCCAGACTAGTTGAGATAAGACCGTTCCCCGACAAAACAATTGGAATGATTTCGGTAGACGTCACCTCCCACATTTCGGTCACCTGATGAGCCAGGTCGAGATATTTTCTCTTTTTCTCGGTTTCGGCTTTCACGAGGTTCTCGTCATGCGGTATGATGACATCCACCAAAAATACCCTAGAGAATTCCTTTTCCATCACCACGATATCAAGTTTGTTTGGTTCGTAAGAACTGTCCTGTCCGTGATGATGGATCGTTCCCATTAGAGCCTGACGCTGTCGCTTTCGAGGACTAGCAGGAGCTCGTACTTATTGTACCGCAAACTCTCATTCGCGAAGCCGTACTTCAGAGGTAGCTCTTAGAACCGGGCAACGCCATGGGAAACAGCTAGTATTATATATATATATATATATATATATATATATATATATATATATATATATATATATATATATATATATATATATCCTACGCATGTCTTCCATTGCGGTAGGAAGAAACGCCAAATCAACATTTGGCGTTCCATTGTTTTTGATAATAAAATCAATACGCCTACTAAAATAACCGTGTTCGTGGAAATAGGTTGCCCTATTTTATTAACAATCAAAAACTTACTTAAATATTTTTATCGAGCATCATTATCTGCCGCCGTCCCATGTTTTAATTAAAATAAAATAATTCTCATGTTATTATATTCTTTACAATTATTACTATAATTCTAAAGAATTGTCACTACAAAAGTAACAAGAAAAAAAAAGCTACTGAGAGCTAATTGGACTTGCTAGTAATTGTCAATTATATAATTAAAACAAATATTTTAGTTAATTGTGTCGACTATTATGTTTCCTTCTCTTTCGTTAGGCTTAATTTTATATTGTGCTTTTTATTAAAACCAATGTTATTTAGGAGATATTATTCAAATTCCTTATTATTTTATGCCTATTCTATGCTACGTGGTCCGAGGATAGAATAGGCCACCCCTTCCTTTCCCGCGGGTGTCGTAAGAGGCGACTAAGGGAGGGCGAGATATGGGCAGCAGCGTCGCTCTTAAAACATCTCCAAGGCCTAACTACGGTTGCCAATTTGCCTGCTAAGCGTGGTAACTACTGTCAAAACCCCCCAAGGGGGAGGCTTTTGTTCAGCAGTGGATAGTTAAAGAGTGATATGATGATGATTTAAATTCGGGACGCAGTGTATTATGTGTACATTGTTGTATAAATTCTACAAATATTATAAAAGTATAAGAAATTTTTGCTCTTTTATGTTTTAATCACATATAAATTTGAAAGAAATTTGTGGCACAGATGTACCGTATTCTAGTTATTTTCTGCCGCTTTGCCCACCTGCATAACCATTTGTTAAGTGACGATATACCTACATATCGAATCGACGGTATACTCAAATACTAAATTCCTTCAGTCATTTTGTATGATTCAATAACAAATATACTTTCATAATTATGATATTACTAGCTGTATATTGCGACGTCGCTAGCATGAATCAGTATATAAAACATCCTTTTATCCGTTCAATATTTTTATCGTAAAGTATTAATAAACATCCATCCACCGGAACATTTTCACAAATTAAATTTTAGGTAGGAGTAGTTAGGTAAGATTAGTAGAAAACTAATATTGCTTTACATATTAGATTCTTTGCGCACTGATAAGGATTTTTTTTTATTTATATTATTTATATTTATATGATAATATTTATAAGAAACATAAATGCTAGTTTTTAAATGTCCGTCTATTTATCAACCATTTAACATTTATATTATTTATCCTATCAGAACCGCTAGAAGAAGCGATTTCACCCACCCTTGAATTTTTGTTTTCGCTCCTACTTTCTAGCTAAAGTCAATCTTAATATCATAAATTATAAGATGATAATTTCTTTCAAAATGTATCTTAAAACATTGTTTGTAAATTCCATTCCTTTTGAGCTCTAAAAGCAATACTTCTATTGTTTTCTTTATATTATTTCAAAGTAGAATTGTTACGATACAAATTATTGTAAGATAAGATTTCTTACGCAGAAACAATTTTTGCGTGAGAAAGTTTATTTGCCGCAAATTACATTAGATATTCTCAGATTCTACGAATTATTAGTGTAATGTTTCAAAGAGTTGCCTAAATACCATATAAACAAAACCAGGTGATCTTTATGAAGCGGAACAAATGAATATTATGAGATAAAAATTTACTTGAATATATACTGGGTGGAAGAGACAGTTTGGCTAAAACGAAAACCGCTGATTCAGATGAATGGTCTGAATTAGATGGCAGATTATTGTCCACCGTAAATGCACCTCGTTCATATAATTAACAATTCTTAGTTTTGATGCCGCGCAATGTATTTGAAATTTTTACGATCGATCGACGCTTAATACCTACAACACGCAATCAAGGCGCTTCTTCGTAGGTAGTTTTTGTATGTTTGTGGCGTTGGCGTTGACTATAAACTGTTGATTCAGCGTGTGGCGGTAGGATTTTAATACGAATATTAGATTGCTGTTTTTTGGTATTTCATAGTATTTCACTATAAAATATTATAATCTCTTTATATTATGACATAATATCATAGATTACATGATTATAATAAAAAAAGAACAGGAAATAATTTTAAAAGTTCCGGACAGAAATTTCAATGGTTTTCTGTTCAGAGTAATGCTCTGAATTCATTACTTCAGTTTTTTCCAACCTGTCTCTTACGCCCTGTATAATTGCATGATATTTTATTGAACTTGGTATTATTTTGTTATTATTTGTGGTGGTAGAATTAAAAAAAATCATTTTGATCCAGTATCAAATTATATATATATTATGTTTTAATATATTATAGTTGTGTATTATTTGTTACTTAATCATACTAATAATTATTTCCTAATCATACTTACACAGCTGAAGAGGTTTGAATTAAATTTGGTACATATATTTTATATATATTATATTATATTTTTTATATTATAGTCAATCAGTATTATAGAAAAATATGTAATCTACATGCATAATCTAACAGTTTCCTTTTTTGTCAACAGTCTCAAAAGCGGAAATATTGTCCGGTCCAGAATTGTTCGTCAGGGCTGGTTCAGATATTAATCTGACTTGCGTCGCGAAACACGCCCCCGATCCACCAAGGTAAGGATTATGTAGTCAAGTAGAATTAAGATTTAATAGTATTAATCCTCTATAACTTGTAAATCTATATATCGGTATAGAGGTTCTAACTATAGAGAATTAATACTATTATATTAGATTATCATTTACAGATATTAAAAATAGACCGATTCTATTTCTAATATCTTTAAACGATGTGGATACATAATTATAAAGTAATTTTTAAAATATTGAACAGATTCGAACCGATCATTAATTTTAAAACAATTTGTGGAAAAGAACAAGCATTTTTCTAACAGTATCAGGGATTTGAAGTGATTTCAACTTCGGTTAATTTTTCCTTAGATTAATAACATCTTGTATACGTTAAATTTTCCCCAACCTGTCCTCTATCTAGTGTTTTACTCGGAATTTTTATATAAAAAGCAGGTGATCCATATAAATCTGTTACTACTTCATTCACAAATAACATTTGTGCACACGTTGTATTTATATTAATGTTTGTATCGTACTGAGTGCGTTTCTTTTTTGACTGGTCGTATTCAAATTACAAAAAATGGGTAAAGTCAGCTCAAGAGAGGAACAGGTGACGACAGCCCTATATATAGGTAGTGTTTATGTAGATAGTTTTCTGTCTATTTAAGAGACAAATTGTGAGAAAAAATATATATTTCACTGTGAATGATGTAGATACATACGCATTCCTTGATAGTACATACATTAATTACTAAAATTAAAAACTTCTGTATCGAAAACTGTACTAGAAAAATATAAAAATAATATTTTCTTCTTTATTATAATTTGTCTTTAACCTCATGTAGCCACGTAGCTCTTGTCAGTTATATTTTTTCAAGTGAATTTCATAAATCTCGGATTTTCCACCGTTTACTTTGTATGATTACGATTTACTTTATGGCGATAAGGAAAATAACCTTGCCATATAATAAATTATCGAGGAAATTGCAACATCAAAAACATTTTGTGCGGTCTTTTATGTTACGTAATAAAATAATAGACGCACACGACTTTTAAATAACAAACATATAACTACATGCATTTGTCAGTTTATTAATATTGTTAACTCCCATAATCTGCTAACCGATGTACATAAATTTGATTGCATTCAATTTTAACGTAATTAGTATAATAGAAAAGAACGTAGAAAACCTTTCAATTGAAAATTATTATAAAATCGGCTACTATAGGTAGTACCTATATATATAAAAAAAATGGTCCGTTTAAAAGAAGAACATCCATACAAAATGAAATTTGATTAAAAATTATAACTACGAGTACAATAGAAAAATAGGTAGAACGTAGAACTAGGTAAGTTTAAATTAAGAGAATAGCGCTGGAATAACTGACAAAGTTATTCACGAATGCAGTCAAGCAATAAAATCAGGCACTTCGATGTCTCGTTATATTATTTTATTTATATTTGTAACTTGTTTACACTAAACAAAAGTTGATGTAGAAGATAATAATTCGCTTGGTTGGTCCAACTTCGCCTTTAAGTTTTATTCTAATTATAATGTGTATCATCTAATTACGTATTAAATAAACTTTTTGTAATAATTATACATATTTCCATAATTAACACAACATTTCATTTATATTTTCTTTGGTATAAAAAAAACACTCGTATATCATTAAGCTATATCACGCCTCCAGTTTTTTTTTTTTTTATTATTTGATACAGTTGTTATATAAAATTCAGAGTACCTAATGTTTTTAGGCCGTAATGACAACTCTCAAATCAAGAACAACTCAAGAGTATCCGCTTCCAAATCTCATTATGCTCCGTGAAAAGATGTAAATTTCTGATGTACTGACTTAGGTTTATACTTCATCTACGGTCGCTCTTAATGTTAGAAAAAAAGCATGAAATACTTACAAGCAAGTGTAAATTACATTTCATTATAAAATAATTCATGCTGATATTTTCTCCCTATGTAGGTTATCCTTATTCATATATCCCCAAAATTCATTTGTGAAATGTATGTACGGTGAGTCCGACACATATGAAGCGAACCTCATAATTTAACACAATATCACAATGTTGCCAATTTTACTTTTGCTTCAATACAGCTTTATGACTGAATATTTTTACATCTTTATGTCCTAGATATACAATTCAATTCTACATTAAAAAAATATCGTTGCCTACGACGGACGTGATAATGTAAAAAAAAAGATTTAAGTTGAGAACTTTTCGACCGCATATGTACCTAATAATACTACAAGTATTATTATTAGAAGAACCAAATAATTATAATTATGACTGTGATGATGATACTACAATACCGGATTGTAGTTATAAAGTGAGGCGAATAAAAATACGTATTCATAACATTTTATACGCCCAAAATTAAACACGGCCCTTTCATGTGCGGAATTCATTTTACTACCGTACTATGGGCGCAGTCAATAGTGTTGTAAACACATAAGTCTCTGTGAATAGGTGACCCCTTCCAAATCTTACGATCTTATAATGGAAGTGTGTTATCGTGTACCTTTTCACACCGCACTGCGCCTATACATTTAGTCTTCGCATCCATAAACATGATAAGCTTATTTCCAGATAAAAGGGTCGACTGGGGTCCCTAAGTGAGGCATTCTTTGCCTATCACCATTTAATGGTGCCCTGTGTCTGAGATCTCTCGGCGAGGGACCTTCAATTTGAATATTGATAAGATGATACGCTTCGTGTGAAGAAATGACATTTTTTATTCAGGTCACCTCATGAGTTATGTAGATGGTGTATTAGATTTGTATAGACTATAAAAAAATATATATATTTTTAATATTAAATACATAGCAACAAATCTTAATTTGTAAGTAACTATTCAGAAAATTCAAAAACAGTTCGACGTAATATCTTCACAGACTTGTAGAATGTAATTACAACGGTCTATCTATTCGTAAGCGTCGTCGTCGTGGATATTATATTAATCTTTCCAACTAACTATGTAAAGGACTGAGAATCTAACTATCACATTTGCCTCAAACTAGTTAATTAAAATGTAATTTATCTTTAACTTTAATATTTTATTCACTTTCTTTGTTATTTGTTTATTACAAATGTGACCAAACATCAGCGCTTCGTCACATTTGTATTTTACATGTACAAAGAAAATAAATAAACAATTTTCTACATAATCTACATTCACTTCAAGTCCTTTACGGGGTAGGAAAAGAGAATTGAGTGCCAAAGACCTCTATTCCTACATCTCTTGCATCCTGCAATTTCATAACTTATCTCATGCATGAATGCCGGCTCCAGAAACTAAATAGGTTAGTCTAGGTCTTTCCCCGTACTTATATTCCTCCACATTCGCATTATATACTGTTTTGTCAAACTTTCATTTGGCATTCTTTTCACATGCCCGAACCACCGTAGCACGCATACACTATAGCATAATAAAGCATTAAAATTACCTTAAACGTACCATTAAATCTACATAATAGATAATTTAGCATTTTAACTATACAGAGCTCGCAGACTGCTTTTTTTAATTTCACCAGTTTTTTTTATTATTATTGGTTGCTTCGTATCATCATTATCTTTCTACCCTTATCCCAATTATTTGGGGTCGGCGTAATATGTTTTTATTCATATTACAAAAGATTTTGACTATAATTATTACTGTAGTTTTATAAGTAGTTATTATTTTAGTTTAGTAAGATTCCCAATTTCTACAAAATTGCAAATATTAAATTTATAATATAGCAACACATTACGAATACAAGGTGAAATATTTAAAATAATTTCATAGATATCGTTGAAACAGATTTGCAGGACTTATATAAATTTTATACATAATCTTTTACATCAGCTAAAATTGTTAATTGTAACCATCATCATCATTTCAGCCATTAACCATCCACTGCTAAGTATAAGCGTTCTCATAGACTCCTATAAGGAAAGATACTGAGCAACCTACATTCATTGACTCTCTGTAGCAATGTATTGGAAGTTGTTGCTCTATCTAATGGAAAGTCGTCTTACACTGGGTTTGCCTGCACGGGATCACTATCCCGTGTGGCAACTCAAGAAGCTCTCTTCCCCATTGATTGACGATTTTTCGAGCTATGTGACCAGCTAATTGCCACTTCAGCTTGTTCATGCTTCGGGCTATGTCGGTCTAGGTCAGTCGGATATCCGCAGAAGAACCAAAGTGATTCCCTTATTCTAGATTGTATCACGCAATTGCCATCAGGCAATTTGAATATTTGTCATTCTTGTATTATTACTACTAATATATATAATTGTTGTAAAACAATTTATTTCGTATAAAATATTTTAGCACTCCAAACAAAACCATAAACAAATGTAAAGGGAATAAAATCTGTTTCATGACAAAGTTTGAACATAACGTTTCACTTCCATTGCGAGGAAATTAAACAGCAATATCATAATTAAATGTCATTTTAATTAAAATTGTATGTAAGAACAATTTCCTATGTTCAGAAGAGACACACAAAGTGAATAAATTAAATACAATAGAATGACAACTCTCTAGATGTTTATTGCGTATTTAGTTCGAACTGTTTTAATTATTTAATCTAATTTCAGAAAAAAAAAACCTTATTCAACTAAAATGTTGTTATCTTAATATATTTAGTTGATAAATAACTGACAAAATTAACTGAAATCTAGATTATAGTCTAAGAAAAATGAAACAATTTTACATATTATTGCTTAATTATAAAAAAAAAAAAAATAACAGACAACATAATGATTAAACTTATTCTTTGCATCTTTAACTAGATTTGTTCTAAATGCTGGATTAGTAACGGCAACATTTTCTTAAGAATCCCTTTATTGTAGAAATGTTTTCATTACAGTTTCATCTATTGGTACCGAGGGGAGCAAGTGGTGAACTATGCACAACGTGGCGGAATTAGTGTTGAAACTGAGCAACGTACACGGACTAGTCGACTGTTAATAGCGCGCGCTGCACCCCACGATTCTGGCAACTACACTTGTGCTCCGAGCAGTTCCGGTAAGTTCTATTGAGTTCACGAGTGGCATTGAAGCTATTTAAGATTACAGCTATAGTACACAACGTTGTTTTTCTTCTACTCTTTATCTTGTCAGGTAAATTGAAGCAAGTGCTAACGATGTATTTTTGACATTCATCTTTGTCATATTTTATAATCAATTTTCATATTTAACTCTTACATATGTTGTTTTCACTTTATTGCCTTGTTGTTATATTTACTATCTGGAAGTAAAAGATGTCCATCATATTTACATCATAACAATACAAACACTCCTGTGCATAGCTCGTTATGGTATATATTTCTAAGTTAAATATAAGCACTCTTAAACGGGGGTTATAGAACAAATAGGCTATAAAAGTTTAAATGGCTCGTGTATGAGTTAGGCTATTTAGTTACTAAAAAGTAGTAAAATATTGCACATTACTTTTTAAATCGCTATTTCATAATGTATCAATCTAAAATTATTTCAAATATTATGTGCATTTGTGGATTAGTCAATCATAGTGGAGACATGCTGATTGCTGGGTGTAAAATGTATAATTTGCATGGACTGCACGTAGCGACTGTTTTATGCACCCCCGTAATCCTTTATGTAAAGGGGGTGGTATGACATAATAATTTAGTAGCGTTTCCTGGTTGTTGTTGATAGCGTTAAATGTTCTACACCTGCAATACACCCAGTAATTATAATGAATTATAAGCTAAAGTAAATTAGATGTGATATAGCAAACAACACAAATTATACCTATGATTAGGTACCTTGTTAGATTAGTTTGTAATTAGCTGAAATCATGCTAGTTTTCATTATTTTTAAAAACAAACGAAAAAGAAAAGAAATTGTAAAAAACCTTTTGACTGATGCATATGTGGTAATCATCGCCCGTAGAAATAAAATATATCATATCACGAAATAGACTTTTCTATAATTTCCTTGGTGCATACGAGTATACCCCTCATACACATTCATGACAATTATCATTCTTCGAATTTCAAATTCGAATTCTATAGAAAGAAATTGATATAATTTTTAAAAATATAATATATAGCTTATATTACTTGCTGATAATGTAACATCCTATACGTTAAAGAATTTTTTAAAATCGTTTCAGCAGTTATTTAATCAAATCTTTTCTCTTTATAATATTAGTTATTTAACATAATATAGATTAGTTAATTATTTTATCATGATATGGACATGTGACGCATAGGGAAGAAAAGAATGTGGTAAATAAGGTATTACGTTATAAGTACAGGGCTAGACCCAAGAAAAAATAGTGATATGACTGCAAATAGACAAGAATGGAAAGAAGAAAACATATTATGCCGGCCCAAAATAGATATAGAAAAAGGGCAGGAAGAAAAAGATATAAATTGGTTGATATAGAAAAATTTATATGTACATTATGATATCGTCGTGTAAAAGGAATTAAATGTTAAAAACTACGATAATAATTATGATTCAATTTGTACAACAACCTGGTGATTTGATTGATTTTCTTGTACGCCAAACTTATTTAGAATTAATAATAGTTTAAAAGTGTATAAACTTTTTGTTCATTTCATTTTCCAAAACTTTAACCGAAGTATTTTTAGCTGTGTATTATACAAGTACTTACCACATACTTGGCCGTTAAAAACTAAAAGGAAAAACTATTGTTAGGTATTTGTTCTAAATAATTGTTGTTATTGATGTTGTTATATTAGAAATTGTGTATTATATACCTAACACAAATATATTACTTTTATAATTTATCCCAAAATTTTAGATAAAATACCTATTTTCTTTAATGAAAATATCTATTCAATGGACTTAATTTTTTATTATTTATACTTACTAGTAGATATGTGTATTTACAGATTATAAAAAAAATGTTTAATTATATATAAATAATTTGATATGAAAAAATTTAAATGAAAATTCATAATACATTTAATAATTATTTATACTTGTATATTAAATATTAATCAAAGTTAATATTAAAAATTTTGATAATAAAAAAAATTGTAAATTTCAAATTTAATTGTGATTTTTTAAAAGTAGCCTTTATCGTGACAATTATGCTATATGATTAACATAGGATTAAATTATCTGTATAAAAAAATATAACTTGAAGTTTTTATTTATAAGTTATTGCAGTTATTATACACGCTGTTACAATAAATGGGATAACCAGATAAAATCAACCATTTAATATTGGAACTGCAGTAATATATCATAATTATGACTCTCGATCGTGCATTTATAATTTATAATAACCCAATGTGAAATTACTGACACAGTAATATAAAATGTTTTATTTAATCTGTTTAAACTAATAAATATATTGATTTTCAATTGCCGCATGACAGACTGAATTAAACTACTATAAAATTCAAATAATCAGATGAACTTCATAAAAATTGACCTTTTTAAGGTAGTTATCTATGTAATGGTATGTTTTAAATTGGAGTTTTTTATTTAGTACATATCTAATAAAAAATATTATACACATATACATATTTTCACATGAGTATCTCATAAATATATATAGCTCGAGTAAATACTTGTTGTAGAATTGAACATTTTTACGTTAAATATTTAATTACGACTTGACAATTTACTAACTGCAAATTGATTTAAAAATATTATTAAAATATGAAAAGCATATTCCAATATAGTTACTGAATGATAGAAAAATTTCGAAATGGCGGGATATTTCTCAATAACTCAATATGGATTGAATTTCATATTCAATCACTGGAATAAAATTTTCATAATTTTGTAATAATTCTGTTTTGATATAATTTGCTCACTTTATTACTAATATAACAATAATTGAAGAATGTCAATAAATATAAAGAATAAGAATGCCATCAAAGAATTACCAAATAGATTTTATTAAAGTTTATATATAGACATCTGAAGCAAACATTGCGTGAACCCCAATAACTTCCAACTGAATCCGTCATCATACAATAAATATGTACTGACAGGTTTAGATCACATCAAGAAAAATATTTTTAGAACCTTCTTGTTTTCCACAAATATAAGCACAAGAATGAAACAAGTGAGATATATTTGTACTTATTCTGAATATAGATAGTCATAGAGTGTGAACGCTTATCTAAATAACCTTTAATGCCTTAAATATTGAATACCAATAGCCATACATTTATTCTTTCAATAGCGGAAAACAGTAAGTGTATATATATATATATATATATATTGTAATTTTTATTGTGTCTTGAATAATGCTATGAAAAATGACACCTCCGTTTTAAATTACCTAAATAAGGTCAAACTATTCTAATAAAATCTATTACAAAGGTATTTATTACAAACAGTATTAAATTATAATGTAAAAATTAAATTTAAATTTCTCAATTAGAAAAGTAAAACTACTTTCATAAATCAAATATATAATGGTAAAATCTATTATTTATCAATTAAACGTATTGGCTATCTTTTAGCTAAATTAATATTATATAACTTTATTTATATAAAGGAAATGGCATCTATACATTATACATACTTTATTTTGTTAGCACTCTTCACTATATATGAAAGCTTCTGAGGTGATTTACCGAATGACAACGGCTTTACATGCTCTTCGAACCATAAAGCCTGTGACAATAATTTTCAAAAGATCTAAACATGAATTTGAAATTCTTGACATCAAAGGATTCTATTCTAAACCAGTAGTCGTAAAAATAGTACTTCTTGTTTGTATGTAATTAAGTACTATATTTAGATAAAAAGTCGATCCAAAAAATCATTTTAAAACTCCTCGATTATATAAAATTTTCTAAGAAAAGTACAATCAGAATGCCTACAGCCGGTGTGCGGCCAAAACTGCGAGAAACAGCTGGTTTTCATGTTTACATGCCCTGACTTTAGTTTACAAAGTCCTCAATTCAATAAATCACTATTTAAAATGCTTTCTTGCTTCTTCTATATTCATACTTATGGAGTTTTAAGTCTCTCTTCAGAATATCGCCAATTTGTCGCGTACATGTATTGAAGACGCACTCGACCTAGCTACTTGCCAAGTAACTTCTCCGTTTAGAGATATAATAATTGGCTAATATTTGTTCTCTCAATAGCTTGAAAAAATACTATAAAATAAATTCGAACCATTTCGAATACCGCCTTATTTGAATTTTTTAATCACAAAAAAATGTCTCGTTATCTACATTTTATTCTGGACTTCATTTATCATTTCATATTTTTTGCTTTATTAATATATCGAATTAGTAATAGGTTATTAAAATGCTTATTGAGCTGCCATAGTGCGGCCAACCGTTGAGAGTAGAACATTCTCTTTTCGGTTGATCGCATTCATTGAGCATTTTGTAACATTGTTCACTCAAGATGGTGTGGTGTCTAAAATAACAATAAGTATATGTGTTTACTACATTCTGATTATAGACTCGTGAATTTTATTATATCTTTATTAATATATATTTATAAACATACTGATAATTATGCAATTTTAATAATATTGTGAAAATATTTGAATATTTAGATATCAGTTTATTACTTATACGGCTAAATAGATTAGAACAAAATAGACTGTTGAATCTCCTAGATTAACAAATAAATTTTTTTTTGTCCTAACAAAACTGCGGATTGAGTTTTTTTTTTTTTTATACAACTTAGAATGGCAAACAAGCTGACGGCCCACCTGATGGAAAGTGGTAACCGTTGCCTATAGACATGAGCAGTACCATGGACATAACAGAGTATACTGTTTCGCCCATGATACTCCCCATGCGTTGCCACTCCTGAGGACTCAGGTGTTATTCCTCGGTACCCAGTAAATTCACGCCATATCCCACCCTTCAAACCGAAACACAGTCATGCCAACACAACTGCTTCACGGTTAGAGATAAGAGATAGAGATAGAGAGTTAGAGATAAGGTACAGGTATCGGTAACTACAAATTAAATTAATTAGATCTAGGGCATAATCCTGAATTCCTGATTAAGTTCCCATACTATAGGCTTAAAATAGAAACATATATTAAGAAACCGATTATCCTTCGTATATAGTTAGAGTCTCTAACTTAAAAATGTATTTCTTTTTCACACAGAATCAGCATCGGTGATAGTCCACGTGCTGAGTGGGGAGCGGCCAGCTGCCATGCAAAGCTCTGGATCAACGCCGCATCACCTCAACCGTGCCATTCTTACTACTATCGTAGCTGTCAACCGTCGCCCCACCCCCTGGCTCCTACTTATTTTACCACTCATTGGGCACTACATCTCCTTGACAGCTCTAGTTTTCACTGTTTTAACTGCCAACATTTTTCTCCATCTCATCGAAGCCATTGGCGGATCCACATTAGTAAAATTGTTTTCAAGATGACCAATTTCTATACGGTTAACTCTACTTACTTCCTAAACGTTCTAAACTACGGAAGAAAAAACATGTACAGAGTACATTTGTATAATTCTAATGCAATATTTGAACGGATGTTTATATTTGGACGAGTTTAAAAAACTGTTAATTTATGTTAGTGAATATATTTGAAATACAACGATTTATTATTATCGTAATATTTCCTATGTGGTAAAATACCGCAATCCAAATTAATATGCCAATTTTATGGTCAGGCACTTCAAACAGTATAAAACCCTTTTGCTATTTTATCCTTTTATGAAAGGCAAAGTAAAATAATTTTGATAATAAACGGGCTCTAAGAAGATTAGCGGGACGCGTTTACTTTACAAGGAGCGTTATAAGATTATCCTTAGCCGATTCTCCTTTGTTTTTCCAGCTAACTACGCCCGTCGTCTTAATCCTGTGCCGAGATTACTAGCGAATCGATTTCGTTATTCCAATCTGAAACGAACCAAGATTGAATGGAAGCAAGAAGCTTATCTATATGTAATGTATCTAAGCCTTCAGTTGCTCTCTTTACCACGTTATTTGCCTTCGATCTAGTTGCACAAACAATCGTCGATAGTGTTCATGTGTGATGACGATTCTCATTCCGGCAATCAACTTTCTCGATCCCTTTGATCTCAGTTCGCAATTCGCATTTTGAAAATATATTTACTGAATAGTTATAAAAATATCTAAGTACAGAAAACAAAACCAAAATAAAATTATGTAGCCAAGTCGTTTCTAGAAACATTAAATAAACATCTGTTCATTCGCACGTGTATTATTTTTCTGCCTTAATTTAAATAGATTTGATTATATGACAAATATATTTTACAATCTATCAATTTACGTATATCTTATTTATATTAAAAATATTTTATATACGATGCAAAGTATTAATTTTTCACTTAAGCAAATTTATTATTTTGCTAATTACAAAATAAATAATATAAAAATGTTATATGACGCGATAACCAACCGAGTACGCTATAAATCAACAGCGATTCAAGTTGCCTGTGGTTGCGGCGTGGAAAATAATTGTATTTAAAAATATTAACAACGATTTTCTGTTAAAACAACCTTGTACTTAAATTTCACAGGCAACAAATCCACATTTTTAGACATCAAATGTACGAGTACCTCCATAAATTAAAACTTGGTGTTATTATTTTTACCTTTATTATAATTTACATAAAATTATAATACATGCCTACTTATAAGGATTTAAACATTTGATAAACACTTCGATATATCTGATACTCCAGCGATCCTTAGGGATTTCTTTTTCGTCAATTGAAGAAAGTAAGATACTTTTATACGTTTGACTGTTTATTTCTTAAGTATGTACTTGACTGCCTGTCCTTTGCGAAGAAGAACGTTTGTTAGTTTTCAAACGATCACATCAATTGGCCTACTTATACTCGTAGATATTCTTTCCTATTTTATAGAACTTTTTATATCGCAAAGTATTTTAATGTATAATTTCCTTCAATATAATTATATTACACAGGCGTAAGTAGTATATTTAACGATTCTTTTAATTCACTGGTTAAATTTAGATAAAACAATAAAACATTGGCAAAATTATATCAGTCTATTCAATTCTGATATTTTTGTGATAAGGTATGTACTAAAAAAAGGCAGAACAAAAGTTCGGAAGTAATAACTGATTATTACAAATAAATAGTTATGTACCAACAGTGCAAAAGCTAGTGTCTAAATCATAATAATTATTTTAATATTTATTATATTATTAATTGTACAAGTTAAACTAAATCACAGATACAAATTTCACTAGACATTGTCCCGTTCCAAATCATTTCATATCAAATCTGCCGGATCACTACTAAACGTTGCTCTCAGTTACTTTTGTTTTTATATCATGTTTGTCCTTGTTTTCCTTACTTATGTTGAAAGAGTGAAGACACAAACAAATTTACGAGTTTCTAAGTAAACGGACAAGACAAAGGGTAAGTAAGACATAAGGTCATTTTATCAATGTTTTGTGTGTTTACAACTTTACTTCTTTCATTTGTAGACAAATTTATAAAACTAATAACTTGTCATGGACAAGTAAAAACTGTATTATAATGTTACTGAAAATTTACTTTAGGTTATGATATCAATATTATAAATATAGGATCTTTGAGAATAAAATATTGAATTACAATTTTTAATTCTAAGAGAATTAGATTCTGTAAATATTATTATAGAAGTGTAAATAGTAAAAGGTGTAAATAAAATTATATAATTTACGTTTGTAATCTCTTGTCAGCCAAAAATACATAAGTGTTATCAGATTACTTTGAAGCGATCATTTTGAAAAACTATCGCTACCTTGATGATGAGTAGTTAACGAAAGGGTTGTGTATTAAATTATCAAAATGTAGATGTATTTAACTACGTTAATTAAAAATTTATAAGCATACAGAATAGTAATAAAATGATTGCGGACATTAATTTGTTTTATTGTAGTAATGTCGAATGAAAGAGTGATGAAAGAAATAAACAAATATGCAAATGGAAAAAAAGAATGTATCTCAAAACTTTGGACTAATTTTTAAGTCCTGCCCTCCGGAACTCTCAGTATAATCATACTATGAAATAGAAATGAAATATGTAAAGGCACACATTTTAGATTCTCATCAGAATTAGGTAAAACTTTACCGTTAAATCTACGAGTATTATAATAATTCAATATTTATGTCTGTGATATATCTTTTCGTCAAAAATACTTACTCGTTCAAAGTACGTATTACCAACAAAGATTTATAGAAACCGCTAGCCATACGCGGAAACTAAATTGCTTAGTCACTAAGCAGATTTCAGAGTTACGCCAAGATATTATTATTTATTTTTTTAAACTGTAAGTGGACTTCCTGAGCATAAAGCAAAATATCTAAATATATTAAGATATATTATTTATAGTTTAATTTTAAAATAGAATCTAAAACGAATCGGTAACATACACTAAAGAACTTATGAACCGATAGTCATTGTCTATGTTCAACAGTACACAGTAGAAGAGAGTAATAAATGATGATAATGATCTAATATAATATTTTGTTTTTTAATGCTGCTTCAGCTAGAAACTTATTACAGGTATAATTGTATAGTATTGTCTAAATTTGCTTATATTTCATATAATTAAATATATACCATTTAAGACATTTCAAATTTAATTTAAAAAAAAGTCAATCCAACATAAGTTCACAACAAAAAGTCCCCTAAAAGAAAATTCATCCAAGCGATCTAAGGAGAAAAAATTTCATTGTATTAAGTAATGTGACTGTGGAAGTAAGGCACAAAGAGTAGGAAGGGTCGGAACGAATCGCGTTCAAATAAAAGAAAGGGCAGGAAACGAGTATTTTCTGCATATCGCACACAGATATTATACTAATACTTACATTTAGAATTAGTGCATTGTTAAGATTTTCTAATATTATTTACTTAATTGAATTTTAAACACATACAGATATTATTATAAAAACACTTTACAAAGTACAATTTATACAATTTTTTACAACTGCAATATAGGTATATTATAATAAATTATGGAAGAAGAAGAAAAATTATCAGTATTTTTATAATAATAGGTATCAATATTTTGTTTTGTATTTAAAACTACTACAGATATATAGAAATCTATTATCTGTTAAAAAGCTTATTTATTATCCACCATCACACACACACACACCACTAAACATACATTATGCTGTTCAAGTACTGTGAGGTCTAAGTCTATTTATTGTCAAGGTTTTAAACACTTTAATTAGTATTGCATAATACTTGCTATACTTGCATCTCATATCACATGTCATCATCATCGTCATATCAGCCTTTAACTGTCAACTGCTGAACATAAGCAAGCCTCATGTAGTTGCCACACTTGACAGGCGGTGTGGCAAGCGCAGTCAGGGTTTATAGATGTTATAAGAGGGACACTGCTGCCCATCCCTCGCCCTCCCTTAGTCGACTCTTACGACCTACGGGATTGAAAGAGGTGGCTTATATTATGCCAAGATCATACAGCGATATCATAATGTAACATTATTTAATCTAACAACAAAATATTTTATGTATGCTATCGGCATGTATACTATCACAGTTAAAAATAATCTAATGAAGTTCCTTATATTTAAATCTTTATTCAGTTTTAATTTACAATTCAATTCACATTATTTCAACTGGAAGTTGTAACATACATTCATACATACACGTCAAAAGAATTCATTGCTAGTCAGCTAAAAAGAGACAATTAAATGTAACTGGTTGTGCAGATTAACATAAGCAACTTTCCGCTTGGTGTAGTACTTAACCAAACAAACCCAACTGTTAATAACACAAACGTTTCGTGGCAAATTATTTTGATATTACTTTGCTCAATTCAACAACACAAATACCTAGTACCTACTTGTTATTTCAGTTGTTTCAGTGTCTAAATTACTAATTATATTATATCTAGCTCTCTGTTATATTTGTTCCTGAATCAAGACTATCAAATTTAATTAAAAAAAGATATAATATACGGTGTAATGCAAATTGTAGGTTTGTATTTTTTTTATCAGAGGGAAACTGTACAAAAGTTGTCGCTTGGGTACTTCAGTCGTTTTTCAACCATGAAGTTTACTTGCATATAAGGGTAGGCAATATACATATACCAATATTTATATATTTTATTTACAATATCTATATGTTGGCCAAATAACCGATATGTTAAATATCACTTTTGTGATATATAACATCGAATTAAATAACCCCATAAAAATTAATATACATATCCAACTGGTATGAACGATATTGAAATGGATGATAAACTTTTTCAGCCCTAAATGTCCAAAAGAACCTAATATCATAGATATTAAATCGATACCGATATTACTCATGCCTATATAGTGCATGGCCATATTTTAGTTTAAAAGGATGTATTAGTGAAATTACACAGTAAGGAAACATAACACCATAATCTTAAAAAATTTGTTAGTTCAGCAAGTACTCGTATAGATCAAAATACAATGTAGTGCCTATGGTACCCTACCATACACCATATGAATATATGTATTCATCAGTCGTTAGATTGTTTACCATCCTAAGTCATATAACAGAAATTGATATAAGAAAAACTATTTCTGAATTATCATAACGAATTTTGAACCTCATACTAAAATAAAACTGTACGGTATGATCAATTTATTTAGTAATATGCAGATTGTCGCCGTCCTTCGACCTTTCTTGTGAAACTAGTTCAGTTTCATAAAATTTCGGCAAGGGATGTCATATAGCTCTATCCTAAAAATAGCCTCAGGCTGGCACTCTGTTGGTATGGAAATCATAGAATAACCTATGCCATCGATGACAATTATTAAAAAAGAGCTCAAGATTGATGAATGGCTCTTGGATGAGACTGTCATAATTTCACTGTTACCACTCTATTTAAATGAGAATAATTCTTGCTTTTTTTTTTAAATCACCTGCGTTTTGTGTGTAAAATGATGTTGCCACAAGATGTTAAGTCTTTCTATAATATGCGTCGACATCTTAGATTACTTAATGTGTATACTTTGCCAGATAGTGGACATCTATTGAACATTAATCATGCAATTAGATTAATAATATAGAAATAGTTATTATAATATTAAACTTATACTCTGATAATATTTGTAATTAATAGTATGTACATACCTAATTGCAAATAAATATTTATTACTTTTATTAAAGAATTTGATGATAACAATATTATACTTTGCCATTTAATGTTGCAGTCAAACCAAACGAGCATTCTTTCGTTACTGTATTGCATTCTTAAATAATATTGTAAAATGCTCTAAGCTAGTTTGTACATATACGAGTATACTATGAGAACATGACTAAAGAACATTCCTCGAATAAGTTCACTCGAAAAGGTGGTTGGCGAAGTAAAATAAATAACTAATTTCGTATCTTTGTTCGTCGATTTTTTATATTCATTCTTAGGAATTAATATACTACTTAAAGTGGAAGATTAATTGATATACAATTTATAAACAGTTAAAACAATAAACTGAAAATAATAATTTTATTTGATATTATTTTTAAATTCTCGATAAAAACAGACCACAGGACAAGAATACAAAAGTATTCTATCTGAAAATAGAATCACTCTTGTTTTGTTTTCGTGCTTGTTCATATTTTTTAGTCTTTAATCAATAGTCCTAAATTTACATGTTCTATAAGGTCTAAGACTTTTTGAGCTCTTATTCTATGTATAAAATACTCTTTGTTAATCTAATGTTCAATCTAACCTTCAGAAGCAATTTTTTTATGCAACATAGTATAACAAACAACCTGACGGCGCATCTGATAGAAAGCGGTAATTGTACCTATAGATATTTACAGCAGCTTAGACGTCATATAATATACTGTAACGCCCATGATACTTTTCATGCGTTGCGCCTCGTCGCCGTACCCACTAATTTCACAACCATCACCCATCCTTCAAACCAAAATACAGACATCCAAGTACAACTGCTTCATCGCAGAAATACGTATGGGAATATGAAATATATGCAGAAAAAAAGCCTTCTTCATAACTAGTTAAAAAATCAAATGTCCGATCTTTTATAATATCTCTATTATGTTCTAGTTAACGTTTTAATAGGTATATACTCAGGTCAGTAAGCAACTAAGAAAGGTAATTTTTAATATCTATAAAAAAAATTTAAAGAGAAAGTAAAAGGACTTACCTTTTTCTACCTTTAATGTACATGACATAGCTAATAATATCACAGCAAAAACTATATTAAATAAATTCATATTCAATAGTTCTTATAGAATTACAGGTAAATAACCAAACGTATTTCATCAAACGATCAGACAGTGATGGACGCGGCCTTCCCGAGGAGTGACCGATGACTCGTGGAAACAGATGGAGTGCGGTCGGACCGAAAATGCCTCCATAAGGACACGCCATTTGGTAGTTTTTCTCATAATCTATAACATAGGTATTTGCATATAAATAAAATGAAATCTACTACTACGTTAATACCAAAATTAATTAAATATCCTTAATTTTATGATCTTATTTTACGTATTTTATGTACACACAAATTCATAAACTTATAAAACTCAAACAGTTGAGTAACCTGGCTGTCGTTCTAAACTAAAATTTAATTCTAAATTGAACAATATATTTATAAAAAAAATATTAATTAAAATGTTTTTTAAATAAATTTATATAAAATTATTCCTATTCCATTTATTTTATTGCTTTTTTCCGGCTATGTATTATACAATGAAGGATAATATTTATCAAGTTTCATGTATGTCCAGTTTATTGAGCATATAACCATAATAACTTAATGTATTTTATTTATTTAATTATTTTAATATGTGGTTTGTTGTTAAATTTATCTTAATTATATAAATACTGCAGGTTACGAGACGGCAGGTCATAAATTGTCAAAAACTTGTGGTTTTTTATGATTTTGTTATTTTCATTTGTTTATACCACTGGGAATAATAAACTAGCTGATGATTTAGCTGATGATAATTTGATATAAATATACATCAATAGTACACATATAGTTGATACCTATTTAATATTTAGTAAATAGCTTGTACGATTAGTATACGTTGCCCATTTTTAAAAACTTAGTTAAATCCCACTACCTATCCCAATACCTTATAATCACTTAGTCCTACGTATTTCCAGTTTTATGTGCGTTATATATGTGTATTAATATGGTATATTTGTATGTATTTATGCGTATATATGTATATGTATGTATATATATTTATATGTGTATGTGTATGTATAAATATGTATATGTTTGGATGTATGTGTTTATTTATGTATGTATATGTATATGACTATGCTGTCACAGATATTATTTCTTACAAATCTATTTTTTTTTAACGCGCCACCTACCTATTTATGCTTTAATTCCTTCTACCCAAAGGTTGTCTGGAAGAGATTGCTTAGCAATAAGACCGCCTTTTGTACTACACTATACATATTGAAAATTGTTTTAACAAATCATGTTATGTTGGTGCAATAAAGTGTTAAATAAATAAAATAAAATAAAATAAATATACGCTGGCGGGGTACCAGATAAATTAATTTGTCTATCGTGACGAATTTATCAAAAACACAATTATTTCTAGGTGCTAACAATAATACCACTAACCCCTATAACCTATATATAATATAATCCCCTATAATCTATTATCTAACAATCCTTAATCAATTTGGTTAGAAACATTAGCCATAACCAACTGGATTAATATTTGTGCATTATCGATGTTTAAATATCATAATCATCATCATATCATTCGTTATTTATTCACTGCTGAATATAGGCCTCCCCTATAGACTGCCATAAGGTACGGTCCCGAGCCACCTACATCCACCGACTCCCTGTTTAGATATATTACTCTAGTATATATATAATTCACTGAGGTCAGCAGAGATCAACAAGGGAATATAGCCTATAGACATGAATTAATACCATTTTTTTAATGGCTCATCCTACCGAAAGGTAAAAAAAAAAAACAAGGGAATATATTTTATGTCCATATTCAATTTTAAGACGCGCATACGTTGCATTCGTTATGACCTACAAGTAGTTTTTCTTTATTTTCATCGTTTTAGGAAAGCAATATAGTATAAAATTTGTATCCGTATTTTGGTCATAGTCATGTGAGTAGTATGCCATTAACATGCCTTTCAAACGATAGTCCTCTTGAGTGCTGAGAGTTGAGTGCATTGAACTATCGATGTTCCAGAGAAAGTGCAATTAGCTTTGTAATGCATTGAGCTACCAACTACTATAACAATAAAGTACTATTATAAAGACTGTCAAATATCTTCATATGTGATCATTAACATTGTTTGTAAGATAACAAATTATCTTATCTACCTAAAACTGACAGGATTCTCAAAGTACAATTAGGCATATATATATAAATGAATAAAGATATAAATAAAACAGTAGCTATTTATTTGCTCACAAATTTATAATATTTTTTTATAAATAAATACGAGTATTTGTAACATGGTGGATATCTAAAATTGTTATTTAAAAGCATTCCCGATTTAGTGGAAACGGTTTTCATTTGTATGAAAGCTTACGCGATAGGCATAAGTGTTTACAAAAAAGTTTGTTGTGAATTCAGACCAAAAGATTTTTCCAATTTAGCGAGAAAGGCTCGAATGTCGGAGGGGTCACAAAGCGAATAGTAAAAATACATACCCAAAACGTGACCGTAACTTTGCTTACCCCAGGGAGACGAAAAGTCGAACATGACATATAAACGAAAACACCAACCGAGCCTAGAAAAATGTGTAAAGTTCCAATTTTACGACAATCGCAGTACAAATTTAAACACCTGGTATTCCTCAAAGAACTTTTAAACGTTCTACTTTTTCGTTTCGAAGTCAAACGAGTTCTTAATTGACTTTTATTTGTTTTATGTTTATTCATAGGTAAAGGAAATTAAATGTAAGTGTAGGTAATATACATTTATTTCACTTTAATTAGAAATGTTAACGAGACATTTGTTTTATAATTGTGATCCTAATTATGAGGTTATCGAGTACCTGTATCAAGCTGGTAGTAACAATTGTAACTTCTTGCTCGATAGTTATAGGTACTGCGGATAATAATAGACTCGGATGTTTAATAGTATGGTATATGATGATTACTATAATCTCTCTCTCTCTCTTCAGTCGTACATTCTTGACAGAGTGATTGTAGTTTTTATGATGATAGTGAATCGTCGATGAATCGTTGATCGTTGATCCTTCGAGATTTAAATCCTCGCAATGTGTCTCTATCTACTTCTGCTCACGGCCGAGCGAGAGCATTCTACAATAGACTGCTGTGTGGCCGTAGACTTTAGACAATTAGATGTTTCATACAGTTTTCATTCCGGATAATATTGCCGAAGTACTTGAGAATTCGTATTTGAACAGTCGACGATACTCTCTCTGTGATTTTCAGTTCGTTATTACTCTTATACCATACCATTAAGTACTAATAAATTATTGGTATACCCCTTGCTCAGTTGTTATAACTTTAGTATAATATTTTGTGTTTATATTTGATAACGATAATCATCAGTTATATTTAGTTATTTTTTTTTTATTAGTATAATAGGTACTACAATAATCAACGTGTCGCTTCCTCAGTTATTGCAGCGTCAGTGTTATTAGTTTATTATATATTTTCTTCCATTTTTTGTTTTGTATAACACACAAACACATCAGCATTATTATACCAATCAATTGTCCACTGCCTAACACTCTTAAATTTATGTACAATTACATTATAAGTAATAGTACTCTTTTATATGATATACCTATTATTTGTATGTAAACATTGGAGCAGTACATTTGGAAAATCGTAAGAATGGTTAAAATTAAGAATAATTCACCCTGTAAACATTTTACATTATTCATATAAATGTTCAGACAAACAAGGAACGATGGGGAAAAAAATAATTACTTTGCAGGATTTTGTTTCAATGAAAAACAACAAAGCGTAGAGTTCCTTTCACGAGCTCTGTATGCACATAACAATTATGCATGGTCATTTAGCTTTGCATAAAATCACTGCTACCTATTCAAGTTCCCAGAGCATTATCGTTACAAGTAGATTTTATAACAAAAAAATACTATGGAGAAGGCTATGCTCGAAGTTTCTTTGCGTGATAGAATCCAAAACGAGAATATCCGCAAAGGAACCAAAGTAACCGACATAGCCCGAAGGATAAGCAAGCTGAGGTAACAATGGGCAGGTCACATAGTTCAAAGAACCGACATCTGATGGGAAAGAAAGGTTCTTAAGTGGCGACCCCGTACGGGCAAATGCAGGGTAGGACGACCCTCACCAGATGGAGTGATGACCTCAAATTCATTGCAGGGAGTAAGTGGATGCAGGTAACTGAGGACCGTTCCTTATGACAGTATATGAGGGAGGCCTATGTCCAGTAGTGGACGGATAATGGCTGAAATAATGGTGATGATGATGACGAAATACAGTATACGAATCAATTATCTATTACAAAAAGAATTATTATAATCGGCTCAGAATTGACGTCTATAAACACAAATAGGAATACAAGTGAATTTATTACTTTCCAAATGTCGCTTGAAAATGTACAGTTGTTGCTACAGTGGATTTTACAATATCGATGCTTATAGACGACCGTTACCACTTTCCATCAAATGAATCGACTTCCTTTTTGCCATTCCAAACCGTTTAAAAAAAGTGTACATCAGTATATATTGCTAGTATACTATATATGTATATTATTTACCAGAGTTTGGTCGGATGGCTGTTCAGTGTTTGTGTTCATATAATTAAAATGTTATATTTATTATTGTTATATAGTTGTTATACAATATTTATTATTGTATTAATGCTTTCCTGGTTGGTCGTATCGGGAAATCGTAAATTTTACCTAGTTGATAAATAAATAAATTACCAAAATGTTGTAGAAACAGAGCCTTTTTTGCCTATATGTTAAAATGACAGAATACATTATGGTCGATAATTGTAGCTAATTGATGCAAATTATTCGAAACCCACGTTCGTACTTAATTAATTAAAACACACCTGTTCCAAAGAGCCATTGACGCTTTGTGTTTGTGGCACCTTAATTAGCAACAAATGTTTTCAGTAGATGTCAGATTTAGAAACCGAAACGTCTGTTTATTATTGCCAATATTTAACTTTTGTGCATATTATAATAAAAAAAGAAAATTCCTAATTTTTTTATAAAATAATTAACGTACACAATTTAAGATTTTCTAAATAACACCAATATTAATCTTAAAAAATACGCAGAAGTAAACTTCTACAATAAAATAACTGTAATCAAAATTGGTTCGAATTGGTGGAAGTCATCGAAAATAAAGTTACATTTAGAATGTCATCCAGTAATTAAATACATAGTGTGAAGAATTTATCAATAATTAGAAAACAAACTTATACAATTAGGGTATGTATGTATGTGATTATATTGTAGATTAATATGCGAATAAAACAACGGAATGCTAATACATAGTTATAATTTAAAAGTCTTATTTTGACTGTTACTGATTTCCAAAATTCAAATGGAAGCGAAGATATTTAGATATATGTAGTTCCTCGTGGGCGAAGCTTCAGTAAATAGCATATAATACATTTATATAACAAATATATAGCTATCACAATATTCGCAATGATATAAAAATACCATCAGGTTTATGGATAAGAAAGCTACGGACAAGTTGACTGTTCCGTTGTCCCACAGGGCCGGGACATCTATTTCGTTAGTTCGTCGAGTCACGAGGACGCTCGTTTGTCATCCGTCCCTTATTGAGGGGCAAATTTCGGACCGCCCCACGCCTGTTATCTCCCTGATATTTTCATAATTCTCCTTGAAAGACATGTTCGGGCAAACTTGATGTACGGGATTGTCATTTATGTTGTTAACTGTAAGACCATTTGATATTTACATTGTTGTTTATTTTGGAATATAAACGTACAGAACTTGTTGGAATTTTTACTTTAGATATTATTATGTTATATCGATACCATAAATCGGCTTTATTGGTTTTTATCATGAAATATCATTATTGGAACTTAGTATCCACACTCATCATAATTGTAATACGCAACTAGAAAGAATTTCCGCGTATTCACTCGTACCTGCACTGAACCCAACTTATCTATTCTCATGGATATTAATAAAATGATAGTACTTTTTGGTAAAGTATGGTATTTCCATACATTGTACAGGTTTCAAATAATTATTTTCTATTTATAATGGTAATTTATAAACTGTAATTTATACGTTATTCTTATGAGAGATAACGTATAAATTACAGTGTCACTTTAATTGCTGTGCTCATATATATATATATATATATATATATATATATATATATACTACATACGAGTATACTTTTCTTGTAAAGTGCTAATCATAAGTAGACTGCAATGAGATATGATGATGAGAGAATGAGAACTTTGATTATATTTTAAAATATACCTACTTATCTGTCTGTCAAAAAAGTTAAGAGGTTTAGTATTGATAAAAAAACTTTAGGTCTAGATTGTTTCTGAAATCGTTTAGTAAGGAAGGGTTAATGTTATTAAAAATAGCTTTTGTAAGCTTCTGTCAAGTAAAAACATCATATCGAACCGTTTATCTCTATCTATGCCTATAGTTATGTTCTATTTCTATTGTCGCTGCCACAAAAGAGGTCAGGCTAGTCTGAGAAGTTTCCAACACTTTCTAACTAAAATACCTAAGCCCCTGAAAATATATAAAAACATATTAAATAAAGTTATTAGATTAAAGTTACAATAACTTTTGTACAAACTATAGATAAAATATCCTTGTATCTTAATAATATGGTTTTGTTTTTTTATATAGTATACCCTATATCATTCCTTTTTTTAATTCAAAGTTCCTAACAACAGAGACTAGATAGATATTGACTACATCATTAAATTTAATTAAATGTTACAAGCTCATTCTAACTATTCGACAGCCACGACACAGTTATTTTTAACTAATGTGGCTGTTATCGTACACTACTCTACAATTGTAATTTTTATGGTTCCAATAAATACATTTTAATTTTTTTAATTTTTTTAATTTAAGTAAGAATTCACCCAACAACTATTACATACATTAATCTGTGCTCAAATCTTAAAAACATGGGTGATAAATGATGGTGATTTATAATGAATCATAAGTTATAATATTTAAATATCATAATCGATCTATATAAAACGGCTTTCCATTTCAGCTATTGTTTTGATTAATTGTTATACCTAATATTCCAATAAGTTCAATACAAGAAAATTGATTGAGACAAAGTTTCAAATAATAACCAAAGTTTAAAAGTCCCCAGTCTAGACATGTGTTTGTAGTTCATTGACCTAACATATTATTGCTTGTATAAGCAAGAATATGTTAGGTACATACATAATATACATATACAGGACAAAAAATAATTACAATCCTTTTAAGGGAGGGGGGAAAGGGATAGTTAGTAATGGAGACTGAGAATCCCATTTGCTAGCAATATACCCAACCAGGTCGACCTCCTCGCGGTTTCCCCTGGAAACTATCATGGTTAATTCCTGATGAATTCATCATGATGGGCTAACTGGCCTATTTTCATTCTCATCTATCACCCTTCACTGGTGCTTCGCCAGTGTATCCCGTTAGCGCAGGCGGGGTTACCATACCATTTTCACCCATCGAAAAAAATCCTTTTAAGGGATTGCGGTACCAGTGATAAGGAACAGTCTTTCCGAAGAAACTTGCGTCCAAAAATTATAAAAAGAAATTGTGCTTTGGTATAATGGGTTCAGCTGTCAGTTTTAAATTAAAAATTAAAAAAGCTCAATCATCATCATTTTTAGATCCATGTTTTAATGAAAAAATATTCAATTTCACTTTTAGAAGATTCCTACCTTTCTCTAGTATTAACAGTTTCTCTAATCTACCTCCGTTATATGCGCTATATAAATTTTTACAACACTGAATTTAACTAGAATTGTAATAGAACAAGGGAAGTAAAATAACGGAATGATGTAACACCTTTAAGCTATCATTATAATCATGGATTGTATATAGGGAAGTACTACCCTCATGTACTTCAGAGTAATTGCTTCCGATGTAACCAAGCCGCAAAAATTGGCTATTCACAGATCAGTAAGCCGGAAACCAAACTGATGAATCCTGTACTACTCGTAATCGTATACTACCACCGAGTACTCTAAAAATAAATTATTTTCAAAAAAATATCTTCAAATCGTTACTAATATTATATAGGTAAAAAATGAGTTTGTTTATTGATATTTTTTTTTTGATGGGTGAAAATGGTATGGTAACCCCGCCTGCGCTAACGGGATACGCTGGCGGAGCACCAGTGAAGGGTGATAGATGAGGATGAAAACAGGCCAGTTAACCCATCATGATGAATTCATCAGGAATTAACCATGATAGTTTCCAAGGAGAACCGCGAGGAGGTCGACCTGGTTGGGTATATTGCTAGCAATGGGATTCTCAGTCTCCATTACTAACAATCCCTTTCTCCCCTGTTTATTGATATTCACCTCTCGGAGTTCTAACACATCAACAAATCATCATGAAATTTTGTATAAATATATAAAATAAGAAATAAATTTATGTCGGTCAATCAATGATGTATTGCAAACACCACTTTAGACTAGCGTATATATACAGATTAACTTAATTACGATACTGAATACATACGTATTATGTCATTTAACTCTAAGTTAACGGAAATGTACGGACAAACTAACTAGCTAACCTAACTAACGGATACACGAGTTGATACTCTGAATCTGATTGAAGATCAATGTATTTAACTACATTGAGTAAATACTTCATTATTGCTTACAAATTGAATATGATTTATCTTAGTAATATAATAAATAGTAACTAAACGATGTCTGTACATCACTACATAGTATAAAAAAATGTCGCTTCCTGTTTGTCCGTCCCTATGTATGCTTAGATCTTTAAAACTACGCAATGGATATTGATGCGGTTTTTTTTTAATACATAGAGTGATTCAAGACAAAGTTTTATATGTATAATACATGCATAATATAGTAGAGAAATACTGATAATTTTAGAGGTTTCTAATGTGATGTGATGTAATGTGCATCCGCGCGAAGCCGGGACGGGTCGCTTGGAAAAAAATATTTAAGAAAAATTAATATGATGAGTCTTAATAAGAACAATAGAAGCCCTAACAATAATTTTGTCGGCATCACGCAAAAATTATTACACCAAATTGAATGCGATTTTCACTGGTTTGTTCCTGAAGGGCTAACTCTAAATTAAATATAATATTTTATCTTAATACGCCATCTATAAGTAATTATAACTAATTGCAAAATACACTCATATGAAGTTGCAATTAAATACAAGTCTAAAATATAATGATTTGAAGCATTCTTCTTTGTATTTTCATTCGCATATGAATGTTAACACATTCTCATAATATGTATAAATAAATAAACAAACGAAACTCTGTAATCTGCAGACTATCATTAACAGAGATTCTTAACCTGAACATTACATGTAACAGTCATGTTATTTGATAACTGTAGCAAATTTACTCATATTCCAAATCCTTCTAGCTTATAAATATATCTCATAACAGTATTGATGTGAAAGTTCAGATAAGTGGGAACATTGATCCCGGTATGGCGTATAAATGGTCTCACAATAAATCCTTAATAGAATAAATGTTTTTATACTTTAATAATATTTGTATATTTCAGCATTTTATTATAGTAACAATTTCTCTGATTACCTCAACAATTATACCTACCATACCAAAAATAACTTGGTAGTTATTATTATAATACATTAACATTTTGTTACTGGAATATTTTTTTATGTAGGTACTTTTTTTTCACAAATTGTTGTTTAAAATTTTTTTCTAATAAACAGTCCATACATTAAGACAACACGACAATTCACGATTCATGCATACAATTCTGTTAACGTAAGCTATACCTTTTCGAACTATATTTTCGTTTCAGCCAGTAAGCGGTTCGGTCTCGAAACATTTTTATTCAACGGTTCCTCTCACATAAATTAGGCTCAGTCCACCGTACCGGTGTCGTTTAGCTCGGCAGGGCCGGTGCTCTCCAGGCGAAGCAATACTATTCCATGTTTAATTTGCCGTTATCACTTTACCAGTCCCCCAAAAAAATCAACGTGTCCCCGTGCTATACTCGTATGATGCTTTTTATTCATATTAAAGTAAAGAAGGTAAAGTTTACTCTGATCATTATATGTATGATCTTTTTATTCTTGTAGAAACTTCAATTTCAATTTGTGTAACCACGATCTTGCAATCTCAGAACCATGGTCAAATGTTAATGGAATAACTATCTCTACTTTTAAAATAGACAGTAAATATCTAACCTTGCTTAAATATCTTAAATACTAATAAATCTTTTAATTCCAAACAAATAATTTGATAATAAATATTCAACTATATTTCTTAACAAAACTACTCTTTCTATCTCCGTTCTCTTTGTAGTGTTCCTATGTTTATTTTTATACCTACTACTGATACTAGAAAACGAGCTGTTTGCACATCCAATGGAAGGTGCTAACAGTTCACTGTGTAGTTTAATGGAGAATAGTTCAGTTTCTTTTACTCCAATATCTTTGAGGTACTTATGTGAATTGAAATAAAAGTAAATTGAATATTAATTCATAATATAGTATGCCTATATCGTTTGTACTTAATCCCATTTGAATCCATTTAACCGTGATTGTGTAACAAATATCTAAATATCTTTACTAACTTTCCCGTTTATAATATTAGTCAGTAATATTACCATTGCTGAAAAGTTAGAGAGTCCAATTTGTCAACACAACTGTGGCTCCAAATAACATGATATAAGCTATTACTAACACTAGTTTTTGAGAATAATGTTACTAATACTATATAGGCAATGATCGGAATTTAAAAATAATTGTACATACGTATTTTTAATCCGATATTTTAAATCTTTGTGAAAGGTAAAGACTACTTGCTTTAAAGCAATTAATGCAAAAAGTTCTTATTTTTTGACAATTTATAAGTTAGATATATTACGAAACTACGTTATAAAATGCGTAATTGTTAAACTTATGGAACATAGTACTGGTTTCTAGTATAAATATAACTTATTATGCTTAAAACTTAATTATAGTAAATTTGAAATACTTAACTAGGTTAAGGGAGGACAATGTTACTCAATATACTAAAATCTTTTAATTCTATCTATTAAAGTGAAATTATAAATTGGTAAGTAACTTTAAGTTTAAGTATAACAGATGATATACTTTAATAATTTTTAGTATGATTTATTAATTCTTTTAAAACTATTGGGACTTTATATACAATATATATATATATATATATATATATATATATGTATAATTTAAACAATTTTTATATATACATTTAAACATCTAAATATCTTTACAATTTTTTTATCTTAACCCAACTCACGCCTGCTTGAGAAAATTAAAATAAAAAGAATATTCTATGCATTAATCTAGAATCTAATTAATTTATATACATAATTTCAATTAAAATCAGTTTAACTATTAAAAACTCTTAATTGTTTAAAATGTATTTAAGATAAATTAATTATGAACAAGTAATGATCAAAGTTCTAGTGTCTGCTTAAAATAAATCATTAAGATCTAATTTTTTAAACGTTTATAACAACAAAAACCTTTAGAATAACAATCGCTTAAACTCCTGCACGTCGCGGCTGAACAGTTTGTTATTTTTGAATAGTAACTATCGAGAGACATACTTTTTGAATTATTTATCTCAGTTTTACTCACGTTTTGTGTTCAGCCGTTCGAGAGCGAAACTATTCGGGTAGCCTGGAAGAATAAACGTATATCTATTGCATATTTTATTTTTGCTGTTGCAATATTTTACCCTAATTCTTAACCGACTTTGATAAGTTTTCTCATGTTTTCGTCCAATATTGACTAAATACGAAAAAATCATAACTTATTACATAACCTACAGTTAATTGGAGCTCGCTGTTCTGATTTAATTAAAATTTTTAATATATTCACTTAGAAAATTCAATAATAATAATTGCAATAAATTGCTTGCAGCTTTAATAATTAATTTTGTTTATAATTATTAATTTCATTTGTTTACATTTTTATTAAATTCTATTGAAACAGGTACCATACATCCATTATTTAAATTGTTAATTTAAATTAAGAACTTGTGGATACACAAATAATTTAAATAAAACTAACGGATATTAAAACAGCCATTTACAGCGAACGTTACTGTTTGTCAGCTCGCTAAGTTACGTTAAACACAAAGACAAATACATAGAGTAAATACTGTAAACTTGTATGTTTAGAAGCGTTGAAGCACGGGCTTGTTTGTTTAATTCAAATTAAAAGCGAATAGGAACACGAGTACTAACATTTAATACATATAATCCCATTGTAAGCACTAGTACCATTAGCATGAAACGGCCGTTTGGACCACGGAACAGCACTCCGCTCCCGCCGCCCCGTCCCTACACCCGCTCCCATACCGCACTGTGCGAGTTACTTTTTATTTCCCACTACCCCTCATAAATTGGACTGAACGTCCGGTTGGCGAATAATTCACGTTTTGCTTTCCCCATCTCCCCACTTGTTACAATATTTACTGTCGTCTTTCAGTCAATTACGAAGGTTATAACCACAAATCGTTACGGATGTGAAGGCAGAGCCGCAATAAGGGCCTATTATTGATTTATTTCCAGCTTATTTCGAAAGTTCTTGTTACAGCCAGTTTGAGTTACCTATATGCCTAATTTGTATTAATATGAACTCTACATAGGTATTAACTTAATTATTTACTATAACATACAGTATCAAAATTCCTGGACTTATTGCATTTTTGTATAGTCTCAGTCATAATTTACAAGCTTCATTGAATCCCTCCATATACGATTTTCCTTGTGTGCAAAAGAATAAATAAATGCTTAATCGAATATTTGTATATATCTATTTATAGGCTTTGTAGGAATCGTTTCGTGGAATGTATTTAGTTACAATACAAACCTTTTGTCGAAGAAACTCTACTACATTCGTACGAAGTGATTCGCATCGTAATTCTTAATGCGAACTTACTGCTAAGGCTCAGAATGCTCTTTCTATTTCTATATTCCTGGAACTCTACCATAGGAATATTACACATAGTATCCTAAAATTTCTACACTGGACTTTGTTAAGTCCGCGGAAATCTCGAGAAACCCTTTCTTAGTGTACGCTGACGTCATAAAAGTTACTTCTCAAAATTAAACTCTTCTGACCCCAACGGTTATAGGTGTATTTTGATAGATAATTTATTCAGCCAGTCAACATAAATGTTTATAATCATAAATAAAGTATTTCTACTGCTTTGAAATTAGGAACATGGTAATTTATCGTATATCTGTATATATTTTCATATTAAACTATCTAAAAAGATACTTGATGTATACAAATCACAAATATTGACTGACTTGCTTTTTTACCATATTTTTTAATAATTTTAATAATATTATAATAATTCCTTCAATCGGATCACAATCTATTTCGTGTTAATATAAGACTTAAAATGTATGTTAATAAATAACAATAATTAATTCATATATCGCTGTCCACTTCCAGCTGCACTGGATTCGTAACAATGCATAGCGTTCTAGTGCTTCTGTAGTGGAGAATTTGGATTCTCTGCAATTACCTTTAAAATGCTGTTGTCGCTCCCGCGGATCCTACGCCATAAAGAGGCAGTTTTCCTTCTCATTATGGTGAGAAAACCGTCTGTTTGAACTTTCTCAAACATACCTGATACACTTCAGAACCGCAGGACCCTAAAAGCATTATTATATTGAATGCAAAGAACATTGTAGGCCGCCACTTATGAAACATCCACAGGCTGCACGTATAAAACGTTTGGCAGTAAGCCTTAAATAATGTATTTTTTATCATAGCTGTAACGTACAAATCTGCGGGACAGTATATTGTATCGAACCGACCACGTCCTTTATTCCATCTCAATATCATAGTCTCGTTCAAACAGTCAGTCACTATGTTTCCGATATATTTAAACCGTGACACCTTATTTAATGGTTCATTATAGAAATTGACAGAAGGCTTTACTCCTTTAGACCTTTATACCTCCATGAAACATTATGACCTTGCTCTTTTTAACATTATATTGTAGCCCGTTGGATACCGCACATTCCTCACAGACTCCTAGTAACCGGCGAAGTACATTAACTATATCATCTGCATAAATTATACTATTAACCATGTTATCGTGTACCGAACACCCAATTCCAATGCTGCTAGTTCCTCAATCAGTTGATTAGTGTACAGGTTAAGGAGCGCCGGAGAAGATAGATCTCCTTGTCTCACCCCATGCTCCAGACTATACTCATCCGATACTTATACTCACTTGACCACCTGATCTAAGGGGTAAAGGGATTGTATGTAATGAGGTCGACCTCCACGTGGTTCCCCTGGAAACCACGTGGTTAATTCTAGTTGAATTCGTCAGGATAGGCTAACTGACCTGCTTTCATCCTCATCTATCACCTCGCACTGGTGCCCCGCCAGAGTATACCGATAACGCAGGCGGGGTTACCATGTCTTTTTTTACTTTATCATCCATTAAAGACTACCTGACCGGGTTAAGTTGGTGATTATACCAATATTTAAATAATTCCACCAACTCACCAGGTGCTTTCATTTTACTCATTTTGGGCCACAAATTATTATAAATAACCATGTCTATTATTATACTTGACAGTATGTTTAAACGTGAAAACAGCAGTCCCATAGATAGCGCCGCTCTGAAACCAAATTGCGCATCATGTAATTTTAATTGTCTCTAAAACCGCTACTCAAGCATACCGTCAAGTACTATTGCCGCAATAGTCTATAGCAGTAATGCCGAAATTGGTCTATAGTTGTTTTGGTCAGATATATCTCCAGACTTATTTATTTTCTATAGAAGCAACTACAGTCGTCATTAACGGACACGATATATAGGAGTGCCCCACACATAAATTGTATAGTAAAGTTAGAAGCCTCACGAGCTTAGCACATCGTGTCCTGTTGATTTTCCTCTTGACATAGAGTCTATCTATCTGTATATCATCTGTTTACCAGAAGGAGACTTTGTACAAAAGTCGTTTGCTTGGGTACCTCTGTCCCATTCGTGTTTCAACCGTAAAACAGTTGTGTTTACATAGCTGTGTTTCGGTTTGAAGGGATATGGCGTGAACTTACAGGGTACAGAGGAAAAACACCTGAGTCCTGGGCGAAACAGTATACTCTGTTATGTCCATGGTACTACTCATGTCTATAGGCGACAGTTACTACTTTCCATCAGGTGGGCCGTCAGCTTGTTTGCCATTCTAAGTTGTATAAAAAAAATTATACTGATACAATCACACAGTGATTCGATTTTAAAGTGATTCCTGAAATAATAATAAAAATTTTAATATTTATAAAAAAATGTTTGATGATTAATATAATATGTATGTTCGAATGTTTATTACTTTATTACTCTCAAAAATGGAATTTAAATTAACCTTACAGACGGGCTATTACCATCATCATATCAGCATTTAACTGTCCACTGCTGAACGTAATCCTCCCCCTTAGGGGGTTTTGCCAGTAGTTGCTACGCTTGGCAGGCGGATTGGCAACCGCAGTCAGGCGTTAGAGATATTTTAAAAGGGACGCTGCTGTCCACCCATCTCTTGCCCTCCGTTAGTCGGATCTTGAGACGCCCACGGAAGCCACCCAGGGACACCCAGGAAAGGGACGAGCCATATCTTAAATTAATTAATTAATTATAAGTACCATATAATTGTTGCCTATAAAATAAAATTATATATATATATATATATATATATATATATATATATATATATATATATATATATATATATATATATATGTATATTATTTTTATATATTAATTATATATTATTTTAACACTCAATCAAAGTTTAGTGACTTTCATGGAGCTTATAACTTTATGTGTACATTTTGTTTCTAGGTCTTCAATTTGAATTGGCTACAAACTTTCCGAGCTTCATAGAATGTTGTAAAAACAACACAAAGTTTCGAACTTACAATTTTAGTCCAAATACCAGCCACCAAGTAAACCGGCAACTATTAACTTAATTAATTGACTTCTACAATTTCTGACCCAAAGTATTTCCAGGAATATTTTTGTTGTATTAGAAAAAATAACTAATTTAGCGCCAAAATTTTCACTTATAGAAATTTTTGTTTGAAATTAAACACATCCAACTGGAAAACTTTACCTGATGATACCTACCACGAATTATTATTATATAATCTCCCAATTATATATGTTAAATTTATATAGCAAATCTAATTTCAATTTAGCTTGATTAAGTAACAAACATTATAAACTTCACGTTTTCGCATGAATAAAAATGCTTTTATTTTTGTTTATACCAACACGTTTACTAGGTAAACAGAGAGATTTGAGTGCCTGAAGCCCTGACTACTAAAACGGCAAAGCAGTTTTTGAGTTTATTCATTACAAACATACATACACACAAAAACACAAATCTTTCCTCTTTATAATATTAGTGTAGATATTATCGTGATAATAATTCAGGTTACCAAACCCCATTTAATCCGCTAGGCTTTGAATTGTCTATCTACATTTATCCTAAATAGGTCTTGTCAGCTAACATGTAGGGACTACAAATTGTTTATTTCAAGCTATTAGCGTCGGTAGTGACAAAATTAATTAATTCTTTAGTACATTTACGTTAATTGTCCACTGCTAAATATAGACCTCTATTTTCAGAGGTTTCGCTAGTAACAACTATGTTCGACAGGCGTGTTGACCTTGCTGCAGTTAGGCTTTCGTGACGTATCTACTCAGAGTGACGCTGATGTCCATCTCTCGATAATTAAATTTCCCTAGTCGCCTCTTACGATACCCAAGGGAAAGGAAGGGACGGTCCATTCTATGCCCGAACCATACGACATATCATAACTCACTGCGACACGTTAGATAATAATAGCAAATCGGCAATACTATATTTGCATTTTGTATGTACAGATTCATCATTCTACCTAATAAATAATAATTATTAATAATCATAATTTTTCTGTTACGCATTGACCAGATACAATTTAAATTATTTTTCTCTGTCCTAAGGTTGCCTGGAAGAGATCGCTATTTAGCGATACGGCCACCCATTGTTGCCTCTTTATCTGGCTTTCATGTAATGAAGTTAATGTAATTAAGTATTCATTTTGTTTGTGTTTATATGTATATATGTACACAAACAAAGTGAAAACTCTTTATAATGTTTATCATTCTTTGAAGAAAACAATAGTTTTTATTCATTCATACATAGGATAGATTAGTGACTTATCACTGTCCCTTTTATGACTTTTTGGTTCATATCTCATTTGAAATTTGTTTTGAATGATTTATAATCTAATCTTATTGAAGCTATACCTACACGAGTTAGGAAATCTTCACTGAAGATGCTTCTCAATGGGTATCTATTCAACAAAATCCATGTCTATTCAACCAACCGTGTATCCCTTTTATTCTAATGAAATTTGAAGGCTTTCATCTTGCATATGTGTGTAAAATCCTTGATAACGTCCATGAATACTAAAACATTGGCGAAATTACGTTTAAATTACTCAAGCAATAAAATGTAACTGTCCCAGCTGGAATCATTTATGTCACGTATAATGTAGGGAGTTCCATAACACGAATCGTGAACAAGATCTGTTGTGTAGTATTATTACATCAGAACCATTAGTAATATTATTAATTAGAAATATACATGTATCTTTGTTAAATCTTGAATTCTAAACTCTGTCAATAAGTGATTTGAAAGACAATGAGATTCCCCACAAAATATGCCTATATATAATATTGCGAGCCAAATTTCACAATTTATTACCTATTGAAATTACCTATTGTAATGGTTCCCCACCCCTAAAAAGATTTTTCACAAAAGGGTAAATAAAGATCAATGACCTTTTTAACCCTAATCATGTAAATATTATTAGACACTTAATCATTTGGTCAAATGAATAAATATGTGATCGTCTAGTATAAATGGACCCGTTATGTACGAGTATGTAATAACCGCATAATTTTTTTATTAGTATATGTATGGTATTTTTATTGCCCATTACCTAGCTATTTGTACAATAATTTCAAAATTTGTGAATGTAGTGACGAGTTAATCTAGACACACTGGCGTCGCAGCAGCAGAGTGTAATATTACACGAACCATTTCGAGCTACTTTTGACCCCATCGCAACACGACATTTATTTAGCCTATATACATGAAATTTGGCAGTTATTAAAGGCCCTTATCTTTTTTAAAATCCCTATTTTTTTTTTATTTACCCTGTTTTTGGTGCAATAAGTACCAAAATGAGATGAGATATATGTATCATATATCATGATATTGGGTGTTTCAAAAGAAAGATGACATTTGTATTATTTCCAGAACATTGTTAAAGATCTTTAAGTCAATGTAACACTCACATTAATACAGGATAGGGAAGGAAACTTTGTACAAAAATTATTTGCTTGGGCACCTCTGTCCCATTCATGTTTCTACCGTGAAGCTGTTGTGTTTGCATGGCTGTGTTTCGGTTTGAAAAGCGAGATATGGCAGTGAATGTACAGGGTACAGAGGAATAACACCTGAGTCCTCGGGAAAGGGATTGTTAGTAATGGGGTATAATAACCCCATTGCTAGCAATATACCCTCTCAGGTCGACCCCCACGCGGTTCCTACTGGAAGCCATCATGTTTAATCCTTGTCGAATTCGTCATGGTGGGCCAACTAACCTGCATTCATTCTCACCCCTCATCAACTGGTACCTCGTCGGTGTATACCGATAGCGCGGGCAGAGTTACCATTCCATTTTCATCCAAAAAAAAAAACAACTGAGTCCTCAGGAATGGCAACACATGGAGTGTATTATGAGCGTATTATTATACTCTGTTATGTCCATGGTACTGTTCATGTCTACATGGGATGGTTACCACTTTTCATCAGGTGAGTCAGCTTTTTATCATTCTAAGTTGCATAAAAAAATAAAAAAGAACTAAACCGCTATCATATGGGATGGTAAAAGAATAAAGTTAATTATTCAGAAAACTATTAGCTAAGAAGACTTAAAGAATGAGATAATGCTATAAGCGCTCAAATTTTTTGTTGGAATTTGTATCCAAAAATAGGTTAAAATGTCTACTTCCTATAATGTCTGTTTTGAAGATAGAAGTTTCCGTATTCCGTAAACAATCTAAATTGTTTTATTAATTTACTGGTACTAATAATAGAACAGAGGTTTGATATAAGCTGTGATATTAGTGTCTTTATTAAAGTTTATTATTAAACGGGAAGTTTGCCCTGCAGACTTTCTGCTAAACGCCTTTCGCCTCTTCTCTGAACTAATTGAGTGGGTGATGTGGGTAAAAATATAAACCAATTTATGTCCAAGAATAGTTTTATTGAAATTAGTGAAGTAAATTTCATAAACACTTGTTACTTACTTAAATACTTATCACATTTTACGACAATTGTACTTAATTATCTTAATTGTAAAGGCAACAATGAAAAAGGTCGCATAGTAAAGGCAATAATGAAAAAATACAACCGACTTTATTTTTAAATATACTATAATTAGTTTAAATTAATTATACAATAAATTATCAAAAATGAGAGCACAGAGCAAATAATTCATTACGTTACATAAGAATCGACACTTTCTTTATTATAACGTAACTAAAAATATATTTTATGCAACCACCTAAAAGTATCAACGTAAATTACTATTCATAGTAATGTACAACTATTTATAATATCATTTATTTGGCCTCTGCCCAAAATATCGATATCGATATCTTAAAAGTTAGGTCTTTTAAGATATCGATATCGGTATTTTGGCTACTTTATAGTGTAAAATATTCTAATTCAATGAACTGATTTCATACAAACGTTTTTGTATTAACAATAACGCATACTTGAGAAAGAAGAATTTAGTTATTTTTAACACTATATTTTGTACAGGCAAAGCAGTTTTGTGCAAACAGCCATTAAAATAAACAGGCTGTTATAATAAAATATTACAGTGAAATATATAGATCGTATGCAAAATACATATTTTACAGTCATCATCATATCAGCCTTTAACTGTCCACCGCTGAACATAAGCCTCCCCTATAAAGGGAGTTTTGCCAGTAGTTGCTAGTTGTTCGCTTGGCAAGCGGATTGGCAACTGCAGTTAGTCTTTCGAGATATTTTAAGAGGAACGCTGCTACCCGCCATGTTACCCCCCCCCCCCACCCTCTTTAAGGGAAGGCTCATGTTCAACAGTGGATATTTAAAAGCTAATATGATGATGAATACATCTCAAAAAACAGAAAAATTCTCTTTATAATTGTTAAATACATCAAATAATAATAAATTTATATAATCATGGTTAATTATTTTTTGCAAAAGCTAGTTCCAACCTAGTAAAAAATTATAACTCCTAAACTTCTAAGAGTGAATAAATATTAGAAAATGAAACTGAAAGTCTACTGAATTTACAGAATATGAATAATTCCGGATCTAACAGTTTGATACTGACTAAAGGAGATTATTGCCGAGAGAGTCGAAGATTGCTCGTAAAACTTTTAACGATCGCACTAAATTACTATTGGAGCCGAATTACTTTCAACCTGTTTAATTTATTGTATTGACCGAATGCGACGCCAACAAAACTCTTTGTATTTTAACAACAAAAATTCAAAAAATCGTCAATGCTTATATCCTGTGTAGATAAAGGCCGTTTTGTACACAGAAAAGAAAACCATTTTTGAGTCTGCCCGGGCTTTTTAACTATAACGAAATACAATAGTTCGTTTAAAAAGCAAGATCTTGCATGCTATGAAACACTCGTACGAGTATATAGCACACAATGGGAAAGTTTGTTAACTAATAAAATGTTTACTTATGCCCAGAAAATAATTTTACTAAATAAATACATGTTTTATAACACTCATAGTTCTGTTAACAAACTGCTGTATTTTGTTTCAAATACAGGATATAAAGAAATAATATCTTAACCCTAACAAATGAAAACACATTTCAAACGCTATGGGTATTACAGTATATTCTGTTATATTCATAGTAAAAATTATGTCTATAAGCAATAGCTAACACTTTTACAACTTGTTTGCTGTTTTCAAATTGTACAAAATAACATGTTAACATTTTTCATTACAAAAATATTAATGATGTACCCTACCTAATTAACATATTATATTTTTTTATTATATTTACCCCAGAAGCGTCGGATCGGGAAATTATCGTGTGCTCTACACATTGTTGATTCACTTGTATGTACTTCTAAATGCATCTAGAAAAGAAACACTGTGAGATCATATGTTCATATCTACCGAAACAAATTAGTATCCATTATAGAATATACTAAAAGGCCGACAATAAAAATCGAAAACAAAGAAATGATGTTGGAATATTGGTTCGGAAATTTTTCCAATTAAAAGAATAAAATACAAAAAGTTTACAAAGCTTACTCCGCCTACCGTCGACAGACTGTGTAATATTTTAATGATTTTATCGCTTAATTTCAATGGGCGTAATCGCGTGTAAATTAATATTTAATTTACAAAAACGTCAAGTCTACCTTTCACGATTTAACGAAACGTAAGCTTGTCGGCAGGATATTAATAATTAATGTGATAATATGTTGTCTTAATTACTTATTCTATGTGTGAACATTAGTCGTTATGTAGTACCTTTAATGAAATAGTGATTCTCGCGATTCCATCCACCAGGAACTCATCATGTCCCAATTTCATGACAATTTCAGAAAATTCCTTCTGTTACATAGTTCCAATTTGAATCCTCATATAGAGTAACATTAAAATCAAGTAAATCTTATCTAATTAATTTTTTTTTTTTATTTATATGCTTTTGTACATTCACTTATAATTTAAATATTAAATTATAACAATATGCACACAGGCGGATTTATCTCTTAAAGGGATTTCTTCCAGTCAACCTTGAGAACCCGTAACGGGAGAGTATTTACAGGGTTTGTTTATAAAGCAAACATATTATAAACAATGGTGCAATAGTAATACCTTAAATAATAAAAAAAATCTGTATCAAAATTTAAACTTTTAATTTTACATATTTCAGGAGAAACTGTATTAGTGTGTAGAGATATAAAGTGTAGAGAGTATGTAGTCTAGAACTCCTTGCAATATTTCAATTATGCTAATATATAAACTATAATAGGTTTCCTCTGACAGTTCATGAGCTAAAACTTAAACTTACCCTTTAAACTAAATCACAGTACAGTTGCTTTAATAACATGTCGCAGTATTTGTTTAAACACAACAGGTAATAAGATATATATATATATATATATATATATATATATATATATATATATATATATATATATATATATATATATATATATATATATATATATATATATATATATATATATATATATATATATATATATATATATATAAGTTTATTTATTTGTATTTAAATTATATGAGTGTGTTATTTTTTAGTCCTTTCTATGAGGCTGGTTATTACTAAATGCAAAATGTTTTTGAGTATTTTAAAAAGACCAAAAAAAATCTAAATAACCTGTTTCTAATCCAGCCAATGATATTTTATTTCTTACTTTGATATAAGCTATTTACTATTATTTTTTACCTTATTTATATATGTACTCGTTAAAAAGATTTTTAATTTTTATTACTAACCTTTTATCGTTATTAATACTCGTAAATCGTTTTAGTTTACAATTATTGGAATAAATCTGAGTTCTGATGATTGATTTATTGTTTACAAATTTTGCTGTCAGAGCCCATGTGTACTTGAAAAGGATAATAGGTACCCATTTATTCTCCTGATGGATTTGTCTTGGACTTCTGCTATTTGTATCGTCTTAAGCGGCGACATTGTGATGGGAAAAGTTATAAGGAGTAGGATTGAAAAGTTCCAAAATAACTGCGTAGGGCAATAAGACGCGAACGTTTTGCAGACATTTGTTAAAAAGTTGTGTAAAGACTTTTGTAAGACATAAGTACAATTTTATGTCAAATGTAACATACCTGCCCTTTACAGGGTGATTCAAATATACAATAATACTAGCAGTATCAAGTGGTTATGGCAGTGTGAAATAAGATAAAAAATATCCTAAGTGTTAAATTACATTACTGATTTGAATGTATGGTACATCTGTATACCAAACCTTCAAATCTTACTAATTAATAAAACTGTAACTAAACAATATCTGTACATAGGAAACAATTAAGAAAAATTTATATGAGGAGTTTTAATAAGAGCAATAGAAGCGAAAATATTAATTTTTAGAAAGTTTGAACAACTACTACATCAAATTATATACAGTTTTCAGTACTGTCTTTCGGAAGGTGTAACTTTAAATCTGGTATATGTTTTATCACTTTAGTCTTTATCCATTTGCCTCCGTCGTTTTATCTTCATCTAAAAGTGGTATATTTTATTTATTCTCATGCTTCTGAAATCTACGCATATAAAGTAGCGAGCAAAAATTTAGTTTAGAAATAAATAAGAAATTTTAATAAAATTTAGTATAGAGAACCTACGTACATTAAAACATAGGATATATTTGAGAGCAAAATAGCAATATACATCTAGTGCAAAATAAAAATAGGCGTATATTAAAGTTACATTCGCTTATTTACAAAAATGCTTAAAATGTTTTTCACGAAGCAAGACATATTTAGAACACGATTAAAACAATATAAAATGGTTTATTTAATGTTGAATAGCAAAGTAATGACTATGAGTAATGTCTAATATAATTTAATGAAAAGCAATTCTTTAATATCTTATCTTTATACTATAAATAATGAATAGATTTTATTTAAAAAAAAACTTATATTTATTTTAATGATTCGTCCTGTAAATACTCCATTTGAGTAATTGATTATAATACGTGCTTTTATAACAACATTCTTTGAGACGTTATTGACTTAGGTCATTCTTTAAAAGGGTACAGTGATTTTAATATCGTATTAATAGCATAGTAATAACTTTAATATATACTTAAGTATATTTGTATATTTTTGATATAGTCAGATTACAATTATCCTATTTTTTCTCTTTATTATGTCCAAAGTTTAGACTAGTAGCAGCATAATATTAAAAATATAGTTAATCGCAACAATGCTTATCTTATCCATCGTACTCACGAATGGATGCTTCTTATAAAAATTGTTTTTTTATCCAGACTATTATGATTAATTATAAAATGTAATAATAAAATAAATTGTACGTAAAACATAATATAATATATATTGTTTCTATATGAAGAATGATAAAAATCAGTTTCTTGAAGACAACGTTCCAAATCCCACAATAATATTATACATACAATGGGTTTCTTTAATTAATATTATTTCCATTCTATTCTAGTATCACAGAGTACACTAGTTATACAGGTATATGAGAGACTAGTTATACAGGTATACATAGTTTACATGTAGGTAGACATGGTAGCTACTTATTTCACTATTAATTACTATGAACTTTATTATTATTTTATGAACTCTAGCCGAATTAATAAATTGCTTACGATATTCTCATTACATTCTTTATACAAATATGTGAAAATACAAAATACAAGCCCACATTAACATCAACAAATACTCGTATTTACAATAACATACCTACTATGTTATATGACATGTTCCTACATAATAGATGTTCCAAGGATCTTTCGTTATAACTATTAATCATAACGAACAAAAGCTCTATTCAGTTTTTGTTTGTGATTCAAATATAATTAGATTGTTTTTAAAGGTTTCGTTTATTTTTAGAAATAACATTATTCAGACAACAATTGCTGTATTTTTCATTACAATCAAAAACAACTGTAACACAAAATATCTAAACATTTTATAATAAAACTTTTCTATTTATACAATATATATAATAAAATTTCAACTAAATTATTTCTGCACAAGCTCTGCTTAGTTTACGACTAGATGGTGCTGTAAACTATTTTCAGTAGCACTGTTTATTACTGCATTTTTTTAAATGCATCCCAAAATAGCGTAGAAATAATGTAACATATTTTCTTTGTTCAGTTTTGCTATGATACCCTTAGTTCGTTTCATTTAGAGTCCAAAAATATATGAAGATTTGACGATCTTTCTATCATCTTTCTTTTTATCATCGATAATTTATAATAATATGTTCATCTTTAATTTGGCATTCTTTAGGTACGGAACTATATAAAATACCTGAAACTCTTTTAAATAGCCGTTGACACTTTTTGCGATATTTGTATAGATAACTAAAAATTGTATCCCATAAAAAAACCGACTTCAATTGTAAAAAAAACCATTTAATTTCCAACGAAAAACTTTTTATTTATTTTGTTTTACAACAACTTTGAATGGAAGACAAGCTGACGGCCCACCTGATGGAAAGTGGTAACCGTCGCCTATAGACATGAACAGTACCATGGACATAACAGAGTATACTGTTTCGCCCTTGATACCCCCCATGCATTGCCATTCCTGAGAACTCAGGTGTTATTCCTCTGTACCCTGCTACTACTACCGAAACACAGCCATGCAAACACAACTGCTTTACAGTTGAAACACAAATGGGACAGAGGTACCCAAGCAAACGACTTATGTACAGTCTCCCTCTGGTTAAACTACTGAACCGATTTTTATAAATTTCTATGGGGCCAATCTGCAAGTATATCCTTTTAAATAAAAAAGAAAAAGAATATTAATAAATGTAACAAACATAAAAAATATACAACTGAATTGAGAACCTTTTTGTATTTAATTGTAAATACACGTAAATTCCCTTTTTGTATTTAATTGTAAATACACGTAAATTCCCTAGTCATTTATGTTCGCGATTTCAATTCATACAATGACTCACGTTCTATGAAATTTCTATTGACTAGTACATCTACATTACAATATATAACTACCGTACATAGTAAAATAGTAATGTTATATTGAAGTGAAATAGACCTGTGCTCTGTCCATGTTCCCGTACCAGACGGGGACATGGGTAACCACAATACACAGGAGTGTATATTGAATGCCTTTCACAAACGTTGGACGTACAATTTTAGATAAGTTTGTTCGATAATAAATACATAGATATACCAGATAGGTTACACATCTCTGCCACAAAGCTATGAATATATGAAATATACAGCAGCTTAAATAAATTATAATAGGTAGGTACTTACTAACCGGTATGGTAATCCTTATTCTTATCTATTACTTATAAATGTCCTTTTGAGTTTTTTTCTTTTTTTATACCACTGAAGTGGCAAACAAGCATACGACCCACCTGATGGTAAGCGGTTAACGTAGGCTATGAACGCCTGCAATACCAGAGGTATTACGCGCGCGTTGCCGACCCTAAAAAAAACCTCTTTACCCCCCTTTTGAAGAACCCCATGCTGTAATCTCTTTAGTAAACCTCGGCAAGGAGCTCATTCCACAACCCCAGCGTTCGTGGGAGAAAACATCTCTGAAACCGCGTTATACGCGACCATTTAGGCTGTAGGTTATGAGGATGAACTCCCTGTCGATGGCGAGCCGTACGATGATAGAAAGTGGCCGTGGGCATCATATTGAATAATTCCTCTGAGTACAATCCATTGTAACACGTAGAGTGATGCAAAATCTTTTCTAAGACTTATTCAACACTTAAGGTTCAAATGAATACACCTGGAATTCAGCTCGAAGGTTTCCAGGGGAACCACGTAATAGTTGAGCTAACTGAGTATAATGCTAGCAATATTGACTGACAGTCCAAATTATTAACAATACCACCCCCCCTCATCCCAAGATAGTATTTTAGATATATGCATAATTAAATCTTCTAAAATTCTAATTATGCCAATCACAAATTAGGATAGTAATATTTAAAAGATATGTATTTTGACCATAATTATTTTACTTAATATAAATTATAATTAATGCTAGTTGCTGTATTTCTGTAGTTTCTTTTTTTGGGCTTTCAGCAAAAAACTAGAGATTTTTTATCCGAGATTTACTTATAAGTACAGTTTAATAATATTTGTGCAAAATATTAATTAAATCATTGTTCGTTTTCTCAACTTCATATAGATCACTCGATAAATCAGTTCACGTCCATATAATTCTAAGGTATAATTATTATTCAGTGCAAACAAAAATATTAAAATAGAAACTATTTCATTATTGTGAAACATTTTCTTTTTGTTTTGCTTTGTTTTGTCTGTAATGTTTTTCTTTTGTTCTATATACAATACTTTCACGTCAATGCACGGCATTTTATTTTAATTTTATTTTTCTGGGTTCAAGTTTCTATAAAATTTATCAATAATAAAAACCAATGACCAACAAGGAGCTGAGCAACTATAGGTATCTATTTGTAACTCAAAATATGTAACCTCGAACCTCAGAGTAGTAACGTGTGTGTTGTATTTTCTTCGTAAAACAACTGTATTTGCGAGACAGACTCGCATGTGAATGCAGCTGACAATGGCAGTGTAGTTTAGGAAACCATCTGTCCGGTGCCCAATGCAATTTGTCATTGCGTATTAATTCATTATGTGTCCTGTACTAGACGTTCCTGCAAATTACTATAAATGTAAATTCCAGTATATTACCGGAATGATGTAATTTACTGTCATGCGAGAGACCAATACGAAATTTTCATTGCATATTATTTCATTGTATGCACTGTTTCTAGATATCCTGCGTATCGTATCATTATTATAAACACTAAAGTTTGCGAAGATGTATGGACGAATTTTTGTGTAATCTTTCACGTAATAATACTGAATGGATTTAAATTAAATTTAGTACGTGTAGTAGTTTATGTCCTAAATTAACATACTATAAACTATAACTTAACATACTACATAGCTATAAAAAAAAACGTTATATATTGATTCACACGCACATGAAGATAAACAACTAGTTATTAAAAAATATATATTCAAATTTATAAATAGCTCTATCATTACACTACTGACTCGTCGACATAAAGCCTTGTTTACTACTAAGTTCATTTATTATGAACATACACAATCCCAAACATGAGCGATATAAATCTGATATCTCTCCCCAATTTTGATCTCAACTGCAAAAATGCAGAAATATATACACGCAGAGATATTTACGTATTTAAAAAAATTTCGCAATCTTATGATGAGTACTTTCGTATTATAATATTTTTTTGTATTATATTTAAATGTACATTAATATAATTTAATATGTATTACAATAGGAAAATACCTTAAAAAATTGAAGCATACATTTTTGCTACGTTATTATTAATAAAGGGAATTAATTTCTATCTTGTTGATATAAAAAATAAGAACTTTAAAATGTCTATGATAGACAGTTACAGGATTTCAAAGGAGATTGCTAAAGACCATTTTTTAAATAAAACGCTAGTAAGAAAATTGGTTGTTCTTCATATTTTTCGTAGTTTTAAAAATGGAAGTCGAGCTTACCGCCTACGCATTTAATAACAAAGATCTACAAAAATCTGTATAAACATGGAAATAGGAATATCGTTTAATTTTTGAAGTTATGACAATTTAATAGTTTATTCCACATAACAAAACCAAATATAGTATTGAGCCAACACAAGAGTTACTAAAATAATTACCTAACATACGCACCATCGAATTAAGAAGCTTCGCCTTTTAAATTCACTTGGTAAACGAATAAGTAAGCAATCTAATTTATACATAACAATTGTGTATTCAGTGCGTATAATATCTATATACACGTAAGTTTTCTATCATTTCTCTTGTACTTTTAATTATTCTGCGCTTTAGTCTAAATCTATAGAAATTCTTTATATAAATCTTCTTTCAAAAATAAGCACTCCATATTCATAAGAAACCAGTTAGTAGTGCCAGGTAAAATGTTTCGGAATTTCCATCGTAAAAATAAAAGGTGTATACAAAAAATGTGCTTTGAAGTGAAAGTCAGCAAAAGGAGTTGATTATTTACTTTTACGGTATTTCGAAGAGAACCGTCATCACTATTTCAGCTCTTTTTATATTTAATTTAACACATTTTAAATTAAAAATGCTAACGTATATACATATATATTGAAGTAGGTATTTGCTTTATAATATAATTTTAGCCAGTGTATTATGTGTAACAAATAAATGGTTCATAGTGCTTAGAAACGCAAATAAATACAGCGCATCTGATAAAAAGTAGGAACTACCATATAGACATAAACTGCAACATCAACCTCATAGAATGTACTGTGATCTGTTCTGATCTCTTAGCACTGAAACCGATCACTCTAAAAATTGGTACACACGTACTATATGGGATGTAGATAAACGTAGGCTTCTTTATCCCTGTCAGGCGGATGAAATTGAGGGTAAAAACTAGCGAATATATAAATTTATAAATTAATTTTAAAATGTGTAAAATATATTTAATAATAATATCATATTATTTCATAGTTCGATCCTAGGATCGATTTCATCCCATACCTGTTTTCATTCATGTTCGGTCCATTTGAAAATTATGTCGTTGAAAATATATATATATATATATATATATATATATATATATATATATATATATATATATATATATATATATATATATATATATATATATATATATATATATATATATATACATAGGGAAATAAATCGATAACGCAATATGATGATAATCCATCACATTCAGCCGTAGTTACATTTCATCTGTTACCAGAAAAATCGCTCAATAAATATATAATAAATTAAATTGTATATACTTACGGGTACTAATATCGTCTCGTTATTTATTTATTTTTATTATCAATGATGCAATTAATTTAATTAAAAGAACATCTTTGAACATTGTCAATCATATTGAAAATTGCAATGAAAGAAAATTTTACCAAATAAATCGTGCTATAAAGTAATGTAAAAACAGTATAACATATTAGAACCTCTTGATATCTGAACAGACTAGGGTGTCCACGTTCGATAAACTAACATTTATGTATTTATGACTTACAATTTTACAAAAAAAAAATTCCTTAAAATCATTAAGCCGTTTGCTAAACGGCTAAAAAAGCTGTCATATGTTCATATAAACGCTTTAATAACATGCAAAATAGTTTATGCATATAGTCACATAATGAACAAATGCTCTCATACATTAATTACTCTACATTAAACAAAAAATGTACTTAAAGTACTGAAACGTAAAGTTTAACTTCTATTCTTCCATCACCTGTAATACATTTGTATCTGTAAAGCTTTGTATGAGTATTTGTCGTATAAATGAATCGTATTCCTTTAATATATATATATATATATATAAAACCATAAAATAAAAATTGGAGCATTAGGGTGAGATTGAGCATGAGCTAATGCGTAATGATGGCATTTTCCTTATAACATTGTTATAATTTGTGTAAGATATCTAAACGTGTATAACCGAGTTGTAACAATCACAATATTACTTGTAAATATAATATTACGTTCTAGTTGTAATACTAGGATGTGTACAGAATTATCATAAATACCGTTTACCTACATCCTAGTGAAGTAATAACAGTAATTAAGTTAATAATATAATAATAAATGATTAAGAAAACAAACTGTTGAATTGTTTAAAAGTATTTTTACATTAGTAACGTTTTTCTGAGTAACAATTTAACGACGTTGTATGTGTGCACTATTATTTCATAATACACAGTATCAATCTATGTGATAGACAAAATAATCGGCGTGTCCACTCAGTCCGAAGTGAAGTTATTAGTCAAAGTTCACAGCCTCTCTACGTAGATAACAATGAAACCGAGCACTCGTATCATGACACGTCGCGGGACTCGAAACTCCTCGATGATAAATGGAAAGCCTACGTGATTCACTACCGCCACTGTATCTAATGCCGGCCAGCCCGTGGGGGGCACTGAATTATTTTTATGCATTGAAAGAAAAGAAGGTCGACTTTGAGTTATTGGCTGGAAACAATTGTATAGATTCACGGAATTGCGACGAAAACTATTTCCTGGATTTGTCATTTTCTTCCATAACGTACTTCTATATCAAATACTTGTATAATTATAATGTGGTCTTTCTTCATCTTCCTCCGTTATTCTCCCCTGTTATTATGTATGTATTATGTATATATTTCTTTATATGTATATATGTTTGTATATATTAATATTTATATAATAGTGCACTTCCTACCCTTTGTCTTCTCAATGTCATATATCCAAAGGTTGTCTGGAAGAAATTTCTAAGCAATAAGACCGATTTTTGTATCACTTTTCAATAAAATTTACTGTACTTATCATTTTTAGATATAGTGCAATAATAAAAAAATAGTAACATAAATAAATACTTTTATATAGTCGATAATACAAATAGTATATTTGAATATTGTAGAGCTATATTTTCATATTTTGGTACAAATAGATAGTCTTTTGGTTGGAACTACAGGCACAAATATTCAATTAACGATGTACAAAGGAATGCACGATACAATAATTAGTGCCATGTCGTAGAGAAGTAATTAATAGATTGTTTCTGCTATGTGGCATTGCAAATAGGCCAACACTAAACAATATTTTTATCTTCGCAGTTATGCATTCATTCATAATTTAAGATTTTCTTCCACTAAAATCCAACTTCTAACGTGTTAAAATTATTACAAGCATAATTTAATTCTGATTATTTTTTTTACAATCTACAGGTTATTGATAATATAATAAAAAAAACCGGGAAAAATAATGAAGATAATATGTAACGTAACCTACACAAAACTGCTATTTTTGAATACACTTATAAAACGTGCCTGTGTTCCTTAATAAAACAGAGTATCTCATTTGAAACTGAAACTGTCAGGCTGCCGTAGAACTTTCTTTCGCGTCAAAAAAGTCGTTAACAAGATTAAGTCAACTTTATATCTTTGTTTTTCTGTGATGAATGTACTACTATTTTAAATGTTACTATAATAATCCACTTGACAATGGCGATAATTACAACACATAGGGCACACCCACACTTATACAGCAAAATCGAAGTCACTGGCAACTTTTTAATGGAATTATTCGTATATACCAACAATAGTGAGCGTATTGGGATACTGTAAAGCTCACTCAGTTGATAAAATAAATAAATAAATATACCATATTATTTCAAAAAACATTAATAAGAAACATGGGTCATAAGAAGACATAAAATGTAAAGCTTCTCATACTAATTTTATAACGAAATACGCCATGTAGTAGTTAACTTAGGAAGTTCAAAATTTTTATCGATTTCGACTTATGTGGCTTGTGGAAAATTTAATTTTACTGGTAGAATAACTCTTTTAAAGATATATACATACAGATATGTATCTGTCATGTCTGTCTCCCGTTGGGGTAGGCAGAAACAATGGAAGATCAAATGCTTTAAATCAAGCAAGTCTCTTTTGCATCCTTCATATTCATCAATCTTTTAAAGATGTATTTAAGATTTTGTTTTTAGTCTATAGGTATAAACATCATAGAATAATGGCACAGTTAAGTTTACCAAAAATAAATTTACCTATTTTTCAATCGACTTCAAAAAGCAGGAGATGCTCAATTCGGTTGTATTTTTTTTTTATGTTTCATGACTCCGTCAGTTCTAAACCGATTTGCAAAATAATTTCTTTGTCTGAAATAAATTTATGAATACTTACACATTAGTCCCATAGAATTTTTACTAAAATCGGTTTAATAGTTTAGTATTTAGATCAAAATAACAGATCTTGTCATAATTTAAATCGGTTTTTTCTGGGACACAATCTTTAATTATTAGGTTAGGTTTTTAAAGTTTCAAGTATTTCGTTTATTGTTGTGTTAACAAGTACACTTTCCGCACTTTAATCTTATCCATATTCATCACCATTCATTCAGAGAAAGACATCTCCCATACATTTTGCAGTGATTATTATTTATTATCGAGAAATTAAAGAAAACTGATATTATAACAAAAAGCACTGTGGAGCAAATATAACAATATATTCACTATTTATGTTTATAGAACATATTATTAACTTCAGAAGCATGCAAACATCGTCTGATGCGATAAAGACATTTCCGAGTGTAACTTCCCGATGTTGCTTGCACTCAGTACTTTTGTTTAGTTTCAGTAGTAAATAACCAGATTAGAGATGAGGGAACATGAGATTGACATGTTGATAGACTAAATAACATAAAAAACTTTGTAGTGTAGACATGGAAATCTTCCGCGTAGTAGTATCACAGTATAAATAACTTGATATTTTGAAAAAAAAAGGAACTTATATGTTTAAGGTATAATGCCATACCGTTCTTCATGTTCTATTATTAAGGTATAAATATCATATTCGTGTTTAAAAATCTCTCAGAAGCGTAATGTTTATGTTACAAAATACAAACAGCACGAATATTTTGAACAAATTAAATGTTTTTAAACTTCATTTAAAAATCACACTGCGACCCTCGTCAACCACCCCGTGCTTATTCGGGTTTACAAAGAGATTAAGTGACATCCATGAGTAATTTATATGTGTAATAAAGAGATGTAAAAACATAAAGTATCGAAATATAATAGCTTGAAAAATAAATTGTTAATAACTATTTATTTTATTGATATTAAAATAACCTACTTAATTCTATTTAAAAGCACCTAGAATACACAAAACATGGAATGAATTAATTTTTTTTTTATTTCAGACCGAGCATTTCATTCTTATAACATATCTGCCTAAACATTTAAAATTATAGATACAAATGAAATATACGTACATATTCAAAAAGGACTGTCACGCTATAATATTTCGTAAACTAATTTGCGTGGCGCTTGTTACACTAATCACGGGACAGGATAAAGGCGTTCATTGTCTAAGGGACAATGGACAAAGGTAAGGCCCCATTCAACCACGTAGTGCCCACTTGCTGCATGACAAATGGTCGTGCGCCGTGTGTTTCTCACCGGACATGACCTATGAAGACAATCGCGCTAACGATGCAGATGGCAGTATATTCATTGCAGATATGGCTTTACAAGTAATTGATAAACAATAGCCTGGTCCTGTGATGATGAATAAATAAATGAAATTGATTTAACAACTAAAATGCATATTCGAATAGAAATTCAATTAGGTAAACCCAATTAGATCAATTAATATTGAAATCCAATATGATTAAGATTTACGGCAAATTAATGTTGATACTGTAATCATGTATAGTAAGTTAATTAATATCACGTAATTACAGGAAGTCACAGTAGATCACAGGTGTAACCACCTGTGATGTATTGATTTTTTTTCTTAATAATGTATAAAGTGTATCTTCTAGTATACTCTGGCTCCATGTTATCCTCGCATTAGTACTTATTAAATATTTTCAAGCATTTAGTTACTTAAATATGAAACACTGATATACTCTTATGTTTTTCTTTGAGTGGGTAAGACAAGAAATGAAACATATAGTTCCTACCTCAACCATTCATCCACATTCTCTATACACAATTATTAATGTAAAATCTCAGTCAGCCAAATTCTACGTAAATAAATTGTTTATAAACAAAAATAGAACTAAGGAATGAAAATCATATTTTGATAATTAATATGATTATAATATAATTTAATTTAAAAAAAAATCAAAATAAAATTTTAGCCCGCATCTTCTATCCCTTGCCGAGCCAGAGCTTTTACCAGTAGGGCTGTCGCGTTGTTTAACACCTGTCTATCAAGAAATAATTAATTAGAATTTATTTTTTATACAATATATTTCTGTAACAATTTGCAATTAATAATTATCAAGCGTCTAATCATAAAATTAATGGATACCTGCCTATAAAGATGGAGCATTTTTTACACTTCCAAGATTAATGTCTAGGGAAAAGATACTTAATCTTGTAAATTCATACCTTAATACGAGTATATATTTAGAACTGAGGTGGTAAAAAAGGATACAATCCACAGGAATATAAACAATTACTATAGAATAGGTAAATCTATGAACGCCTACAGAAGTATTGCGTGCGCATTTCATGTTTTTTCCATGGTAGATACGGAAGAAACATTTTTATACTTACCCATTTCTTATTAAAGAACTTCGAGAAAACATAAAAAATATATTTGAAAAACAATAGAATAAAACTTTACTAATATAAATTTGAAAGTTTGTAAGAATGTTTACATGTTACTCAATCACCTGCAAGTAAATGGGTAGACGGATGTTAATTAATTTTAATACGAGTATATAGTATGTGTATAAAATTCAGGTAAATACAAGATATTACAAAGAATTTGTTATTACAGTTTATCCGAATTTACGTGAAAGAAAGTAAAAAATATTTTTGTAAATTTTATCAAGCTAATAAAACTATCTTCTTCTAAAAAAAGTAAATACTCTTATAATAATATACTGCTATTTGAAGTAGTAGCATAATTTTAGGAGTGTGCGAGTGACACTACTGTACGTCAAGTACTCGACAATTTGAGCGAGGCGAGCGTCAACCCGGACGTTTCCGGTTCCGTCGCGCGTCCGTTCCAACCGTTATTATTTTTATTACCCCTACATAACTTCTTATAACGTTACAACATAATAATAACGCCCGAAAATGCGGCAGCCAGGTAAAGCCGATCTCGCACAAATTGCGCCATTCTTGCTTATGGTTATTTTGTAATTTAATTGACTTTTTTTCTTATATATATATATATATATATATACGTAAAGAATATTAAGGATTTTTTTTATAAGTATGTAACGTTCTCTTGTACATAATATTATGTGATCATCATAAATCTAATTTGGTAATAATAACGATGATTTTCAGATTTTACACCGAGTTTTCAATTTGATTCTACTTACTCGAACTTAAAAAAGAGAGGTAACTTTTTTATAGTCATCACGTTCATATAATTCATAATCATTGGTTATAGTTTTTACCACGCGCGAAGCATACTTTTCGTATATATTTTCTGTTTTTTATTTTATAGATCTTTATCACTATTATCTTTATCCTTGGAAATAAAATAAATAGAAATTAACATATTTCGTTGATAGTAGAAACCTTTTCATCAATAAGATATTTAACATGCAAATTTATTAAAAAATACTATGTACATGATTAACCAAATATCTAAATGCAATCTCCTTTACATTTTCTCTGATCATTTAATTTACATGAGATTTATAAATTATATAACTGGCAAAGTTACACTAAAACTTCAAAACTATTTAAAAATGATTTAATTACATTCTCAATTTAAGCCACTACAAAAAGAACGTCTTTCGCCTATGATTTTTGTGTCCTTTTTATGTGATAACTTCAAGAGTTCTGAAATTACTTAAATTATCTTTTTTCAATCAAAAAGTTTTACTCGTGTTTTAATTTAATATAAAATTTATTTCAAAATTATCTTGTTATCTTCAATTAATCTAAATCATATTCTGGGACAACATGGTACATACATTAGGTATATGCTGTGCATTAAAATAACAGACAAAAGAAAATTTATATTGACGTCTGCAGTGAATGAAAGTAAAAACACTTAAATTCGTACAATAGGGACCCTCCTAACAATCAGTCAAATAGATTTAATTTATCTCGGAAAATTTATTAACCAAATCATTAGAGACAGCGTACACAAAATTTTCATTTCGCTGTATACATAATTCAAGTATATTTTAATATTTTTTTGCAAACTTGCTGTGTTCTTAAACATAACTTTTAGGATGGCAAATTTTTTATTTAAGGAAGCGAGGCTCTAGAAGTTTTTCCAGAAAATTTCCCACCAAGTCACTGCAAGTTACTAAGTTGAATATTAAATGTTTCGTTTCACTTTGCTACCCGTTCAGATGAGATAGATACAATACTTTAAGATTTACCAAGCAGACGTCTCTCAGTGGGATACAGTCAATTGCATATTTAAAAGAAATTCATTTGAATATTCAACTTAGTATTGATACTTTAATTTATATATTAAACAATACATCCTGTACAGTTGTATATTTACTTCGCATTTCGATCTGTCAAAGATACGCATTTAGATAAAACGTGCTACCATGGTGTAGGATATCACTCGTCTTTGTTTATCTACACAGTCACCACTCAAAGTCATGTTTCACGAACATCCATCCAATCATGGCAATGTATGGCAATTAGTGTATCGCATTCATCCAACTTCCAGTATTCACTATTCTATTCAATTTCATATTTTTAATTTTCAGTATCCGATTGTGTACTATACAGAAACTGTACAATCTGATTCCATGTCCAACATCACTTATGTTTATATTGAATTATATAAATATATTTCCATATTGACAGGCTGTTCGGAATATAGTTACAATTCAGGTTATCTTACTTTTGCAGTTTTTTTTCTATATTCCCTTAGTCGCCTTGCGTTATGAATCAACTTTGACTTAAAAAGTTTACCTAGCTTGTACTCAAGTTCACAAGATAATTGATAATTTTCTTAATAAAAACATATAAAAGTTACGTCAACAAAAAAGAGATAGTTTTTACATGATTAACAAACATAACGTTCGAACATGATTTAGAAACAAGTAGAGTCGGCTATGTGCACACTCATGGTATTTCAGAGAGGTTCATAGCCTGTCGAGTACTACTTACGAGTAAGTATATAAGTCTCAATGTAATTTTACTCTATCATTTGATTGATGTTTATATAAAAAAAACAAATGTTACTTATATGATAGATTCTGTCGTATTTATTATATTTATTTATATTTATTCCTCAAATATTATTAAAAAAAAATCAGACAATCTATTGTAACGGTTCGTCATATGTGTAAAAATACATTTAACGCCATCTTGTGGAGAAGTGTTGAACTTGCAAGAAATTTAATTAATAAATTAATATTTTAATGTTTACAGAAAAATGTATAAAGCTAGAAAACGATCTAACAAAATTAATATTATATGAACGTCCATTTAATATTAATTTATGATGTTTGATCGTAGCCATTTTGAACATCGATTTAACAATGCATCAAGCATTGTTAAATCGATGTTCAAAATGGCTACGGTAACCACTTACCATCGGGTGGGCCGTATGCTTGTTTGCCACCTCAGTGGTATAAAAAAAAATTTTACGTCATAATGGATCTGAATAAATAAAACTACTATTATCATAAGAAAATCATATATGTTACAAAATTTATAAATTAGAATATTTAATGCATTTTGAGTAGGATTTAGTGAATTTCTAAGCATACAATAAGGACTTAAAATTATTTTTTTCTCTGTCGAATTTTACAAAAGAATATGAAATTGGAAACGTACTACATTTTTGCGTGAAGAGGGCGCTTTGCGTATATAAATTAATAGAAATTCATTGATTATAAGATATTTTATGATAAAACAAGAAAGCATTATATGTCTATCTGTCTCATTAGTAATAAATGTTATCATAGATTAAAATTTATATTATATATTTAATGAATTTGATAAAACTATGATATTAGTATATGTTTTGATTCTGAATGATTTTGTTTAGGAATAATACATTTATTATTTATGAAGGTAGTTGGATGATATAAAGCGTGGTATTTTAGTACAAACCAATAGAAATAGAGCACATAGGTAACCTAAATTGGGGATAACCTATAGGATTGAATTGAATGAAGTTTTTGGGAAAAATGAACGAAGGATAGTGACGAAGGAGGTTAGTAAAGTTTTAGCTGCAGATGCGGAAGAGTTTAAAATCGAGTTGTTGCAACTGGTGTATTAGTGAAAAAAATATTTCAAATTCTGTGCAACTTATATATATATATATATATATATATATATATATATATATATATATATATATATATATATATATATATATATATAAGTATTAATAATCATTAATATTTAAAACAATTTTATTAACAAGAGCCTTTACTTTACCTATTTCGCCATTAGTTACATTCCAAATGGATTTAATTTTATTTTCATAGTTATTAATTATTTTACTTAAGTAGAGGGACTTAGCTGTTTTGCAAACCCATTTAAACGTTTTAGAATACGATTTTATACTCGTGAAACAATATACTCGTATCTGTTGTATGGTTTCTTTGTTCATATAGTTCATAAAGTTTAGCCCTAGATTTATAAATATCAAACGTGGCCCTATCGCAAAATTTTCTTTTTACATCAGTAGTAAAAGTTTTTGTTTTGAATGTAACAGCACTGTAGTACTAGCATCACATTCAATTACTTTGAACAATTTTTCGCGTGCATCATCCGGATCATCCTGTGATATTTTTGATCATTTGGGTAACACACAATAAATTATTGTGTGTAACACAAAATAATTATTTTTTGACGATCTCACTCACCCGTCTCACGGACAAAGCAAGAGAATGAATATTGTTACCTGAATTTTTCCGTTTATGTGCGTTATCATCCGCTAACAAATGTTTGCTTTGGTTCAAAGTGAACAGTATTTCACAAACCTTTATAATCTCTGATTTACGCACCCACCGTACTGCGGCCGAACAATAAAAAGCAATTTATTTTTTCCCGCACACTTTTTTCATTAGCAAACAAGAATGACGTGTAAAACAAGCGCTCACTCTGACGAGGGTCTCCCTAAATAACCGAAGGGAAGTAATTATCTGCTTATGTATGTATCCTATATTTAAAAATCTTGAATGAACGTTACATTGAATTGATCTAATTCATGTTAAAATATATACACTCTTACGCCACATAACTGCCAATTTTTGTCAAGAAATTTCTGCCAAGATTTCATACAATAAAAAATAATTAAGTACATTATGAATAAAGAGAAACAGTTACTGGCCGTTTCATAATTATTAGAATGTTACTGTCCTGAACTCAGTTGTAGTTGTACTTACTCAAAACACATCCAATTTTTCACAATAGCTCGTCGTTCGAAACTCCATAACAGTCAACAAAAAAAAAGGTAAAATAGATTACAAAAATTTAAAGCAATTGTAAGTTATTTCGTAATAATTCTTTATTCGTATGTTAAAATTATGCCAAATCAAATTTGTATTTTGATATTCATTCCGTATTAATCAATATACAAAAACGTTTGAAATAATATATTATATTTAGTAAAAGCAATAAATTTGTGTAATCGACTAATAAAAAGAAATACCTTCAAAAATATTTACCCATTATCACTCTGAATACTTTATAAAACCTATTTCGGACCAAATAAAATTGGGTAAAAGCCAGCAAAAGAAAATGAATACGTTAAAATTGGGAAGCCCCAAGACAATCAATTTATTATTATGTACGAATTTTAAAAGTTTTCCTTTTATTCATAATGTTATTGCGTTAAAAAATTTAGGATTACTCGTTTAAATAAATGTAATTAATCGTATTCTACTAATATTCTAAACTAACTGATGCTCATGACTCTAAGTGTTTGAAAGTTTGAATATACAAAAATAATAAAGGAGCCTGTAGGTACTGTCCAGCCACTTATTTTAGCTATTTCGTTTTCTGCAATCTATGATACCTCTATATCTACTGGAAGATAACTCGAAATTATTAGATGATCTTTTATCCATGGCATTCAATTATTATCTACATTATTGTTGGGTTTTTGTTTTCTATAGCTTTCATCATCGCTTTGTGGTCAGATAGATATCTTCTTATAGAATATATTTCAAATTCCTGAATTATCCCATTGTTTCAATTTTTATTTTCTGTACACGTTTTATTTGCAGGTCTTTTTCCTCGCTTTAATCGCTATACTGAACCTGTAAAATAATATATATAATATAAAAATAATAAAAATAAAATTTAATTAAGTACAACTCAATTTACATTTTAATAAAAACTATATTATTCTATTTCAATTCCATATCCTAATCTTGTATAGTCTAAAAATATATAAATTAGGCAAAATTAAAATTCCTAAGATAGCTCTGGCGTCTGAAAGTACAAAAATCACGCAATCAGCCTACAGGAAAGTTTTGTACAAAAGGCTTTACCCGTGTAAGGACGGAGAAAGAATACTAATCCCGTACAGTGTCGAAGCTAAGCCCAGCATGACGGGCTCTGGAGAATAAAGGAGTCTCACAAAACAGTTAACAGATAGATCATTCAAACAACTACTTGTATATCTACAAACGAATAAATCACCTATTTCATTACTTCATTGGGCATTTAAATATTTTATTGTAAACTAACAACCCGCCTTAGCTTAGACTTACGATCTTATTTATAAAAACGTCTAATACCTATCTCATAAGTTTATTTTTTCTCTTTCTTTTATGCTACATTCCCCATTTAAAAGAAAGTAACAAAACAGGGTCAATATGGGTTGTCAAGTTATGGCCACACTTATAAAACATATTTAAATGGTATTTTTAAACTTCAACGTAGAATTTTAAGACCTATTGTATCTCCCAAAATTAAGATGCAGTATTATGACGATGATACTGGGCTTTTTCGACATTGCAATATTTTACCTGTACATCTACAATTTAAATACACATTTCTTAAGGAAAAAGTTTTTTAACAAAAAAATATTGGAATGAAATTCATCATGCTGTATACCATATACGAGGGCGGTCGCACGGAAGCAACTTAGTACCAGTAGCGCTCGCGTAAATAACTGTTATGGTGAGTGTACGGCTGACTATCTAGTTCCTCGATTTATTAACGAACTACCCACCGATGTACGAGATAACATTACTATTAGCAACATCAAATGTAAATTAAAACGATACATCTTGCATGATTTTAATACAATTTAAATAATTTGAATGTATTTAGTATTAATATAAACCTACGTGGTTTCTGAATGCTAATGTAACATAATTTCTGTAACTTTGTATTTTTATTGATAATAAAAAAAAATAGATTTTAGTTTTTATGAATAAGTGGTTAGATTTCAAGGACTCGATATGCCTGTAAGGTCGGGATAATTGAAATTTCTCATAGCACATCCTTGAACCGGAGTCAAAAGGACCAAGCTCGTATCTAAGTTTTATAAATTAAAAATAATATTTCCTTGTTACTGGCTGCTAATATAGCTCTCCATAATTGAAATAAAAATTGTAATTAATAAAGATTTTTTTTTAATTTATACATTACATAAAAAAAACAAATCTTTATCTTTACAATATTATTTAGACACAAGATTGAAACAAATTAAATAATTATATAGATTAATCAATCCAACAATCTTGACTTCTGGAATCCCTATAGGATAGACCCTATATATATTTCAATGGCAACTCATCAATAAATTTGACAGTACAAATTGAGCGACTTGCGTTGAGTAAAGCCACTTCAATGCATAAGCTGGGATTAACAGTACCTTGTTCTCTAAATTCGGACACAGGGGAATTTATAAGCATTACATCACGTACGACACCCATTTATCATTCCAGAAATATCTTCGGGACGTCCCGAGATACGCGTGTCTGTATGTGGCTATATGGCGCCATCTTCATTAACCTTTAGGGAAATGGATATACAGTCAATATATATGAAATTGGGTATAGAAGTACTTATATCAGGGCAACAACATGATATTATTATATATTATATTCTTAAAAATTCTTCAAAAATGTTGGACACAACAGCTTCTATAATATATGGCTTATATATAGCTTAATACCAGCATGGCATGTATCATTGCACATATGTATAGATTATAAGTGTACAAATCTTTGAAATTTAAAATATTACTGTAGTCTATTTATTGTATAACTAGTATTGTAGTTTTTATAAAATTTCTTACTAATAATAATATATTATGAATACGCATGTCGTGGCGGCCTTTAATTGAGGCAGCATTTTATAATGTAACCATATTATCATGTATTTTAAGTAGATATAAATGTATGCTTTGTTGGTTGTCCTTAAATAAATAAATAAATATCAGTATCTACCACCTTTCTGACAGCAGAAAATAGATCTGGTATAGTTTTGTACTCGTCTTTGATATATTTTTCTATCGTGAAATAGTTAAATAATGTATTTAAAAATAATTACTAAAATCAAAGAATGTATCATTAAAACCTGCTGGTTTGATAGCAAGTTATGTTAATGATACATCATCATCATCATGATGTCAGCTATTATCTGGCTACTACTGAACATATGCTTTCCTCATAGTCTACACTAAATACTTTGGCTACACGTATCCTCTGTTTTGTAGCCTTTTAATATTTCATTTCTCTTTTACTAAATTGTAAAAAGCTATTTACGTATTCGTCACAACCTATTAGAATTCTTAGAAAAGTAAATTCATTACGCATAGCGATAACAAGATTACAGTTACATCAAAATCATACACATTAATAAAATACTGTTAACATAATAAGTATTATATACCTGCCAAGTGTAGCAACTACTGGCAAAACTCCCCTTATAGGAGAGGAAGGGGATTGTTAGTAATGGAGACTGAGAATCCCATTGCTAGCAATATACCTAACCAGGTCGAGCTCCTCGCGGTTCTTCCTGGAAACTATCTTGGTTAATTCTTGATAAATTCATCATAATGGGCTAACTGACCTGTTTTCATTCTCATCTATCACCCTTCTCTGGTGCTCCGCCAGCGTATCCCGTTAGTAGCGCAGGCGGGGTTACCATACCATTTTCATCCATCAAAAAAAAACTCCCCTTATAGGGAAGGTCTATTCTCATTCGGTATATGTTTTGCACTAAGATTACAGGTTATATATACAGTTAACGGCTGATATAATAATAATATAGTAAATGTTAATACAAAAAGTAATGATATTTTACTAACTTACGCTAATGGTATTCAGTTTTATAATAATTAGTAAATAGGCCAATTAAATTTGCTTACTTAGCCAGAAAAAAAAATGGGCAAAATATCTGCAAGCTCGAAATTTGGTTTTTTATTGAGTTAAAACAACTTTGTAAAAAAATCCACCTCTGAACGTAGGCTCTCTAAAAAGAAGAAGTTACAACTAAAGTAATTCTACCAATTTTGTTATACTTTTCAATATCCTAGCTAAAATCTGACCAAATTATACATGTGAAAATATACATGCTTTAAATGAAGCCCTATTTTCTTTCCTAAAAAGTTGGAGTACTAAAAAGATAAAAAGGAAACCTTATGGTGCGACTTTGTCCATCTGTCCGTTCATTTGTTACAACGTTACATTTCAGCAATATAGAAAGGCGAACCATGTTTGTCCTTACTAATTTTGTGGCTTCCATAAGCCAAAAATTTTTTTTTCACATTTCAACCCATGTTTCTTAGGAAAAATATTCTATTATAAATATAATAGAATATATATAAATAAATAAATAAATATTTTTTATTTATTTAACACTTTATTGTCCTTTTAGGACTCGTTGAGCACTAAAAGAATAACAGACGTATTTAAGAGAAGGCGAGGCCGGATGAGCAATGCCTACGCCAGAATTATTTAGTGCCCACTCTAGGATGTCTATGCCTAGTCCCCCCCCCCATTCAACCTATCTTTAAAAGTTTTTAAATACACCAGTAATACTTATGATTAATATTGCAATCAGTATCTATATTTTGTAATAGTTGAAGAATAATTTAACAAAATCCTCAAAGTAAACATATTTGTAAGGGAGGTGTGTTACTCATAAATATATTCTAACCATAAGAGCTATCTCTAATTATCGCGTTTCTAATTACGTATATATTTGACGTCAACGAATTTTACTGAATAATGAATTAATCTCGTTAATTATTAACGCTACATTAAAAATACAGTGCCTCCAGCCATTGAAACTACAGTCTTTAGAAACACGTTCTCATGTCATTAATCCGCGTAAAATTTTTGTTCTGTTTTCCTCCCACAATAATCTACTTCCGATGTTTGTTCCTCGAGCCCATTGCGACTTTGAATTAGGTTAGATTCTAACTTTGTTCGTATCAATTAATTTGATTTCACTGATTTTTGTTTTGTTTGTTTATTTTATCAACTTGTACTCGGTTGCAAAAACAAATAGTTGGATGAAATATGAAAACTAGCTCATCGAAATCAATAGCCATAATGTTCCAATGTCGATGAGTGCTACTCGTACATTTTAAAGAGGTGTATGCTTTCTTATTTGAACTATTTACTTTATGTCGTAATAGCTTTGAAGCAAAGTATACACACTTAATTATCATTATATATATATATATATATATATATATATATATATATATATTATATATATATATATATATATATATATATATATATATATATATATATATATATATATATATATATATATATATATATATATATATATATATATATATATATATATATATATATATATATATATATATATATATATATATATATATATATATATATATATATATATATTGTCTTCATTAAAGAAGCTTTATTAAGTAAATTTTAAATATTGTGAATAGTCATCTCAGTTTTAACATAACCCTTCGAACGTCGTTCAGCAACAAAGTTTAATAAATATATGGATGTTATAATCACAGATTATATAATAAATACTATACTACAATACTTATATAAGTACCTATATAGGCACTGTATATCACGAGCTTTTATTGAATATCGATGGAAAAAATTACAAAAAACTACTGATACCCTGCACTATAAACTTTACTCCAGTCAGTTTGGAACCAGAACAAATGCAATCTAATAATCAAATATTGCATGATAAACTTACAACAATAAACCATTTTTGTAAACTAAACATTAAACTAGTGTTACTAGTGTTTCTTATTTACTAAACCACTAAGTTCTAACTATTAGTATATTTAAACAAAGTCCACTCTTAAAATAAATTAGTCAAAAGTGGTAAGCATAATATAATATACGGATACGGACCCACATTTGTTTAACCATTTTAAAGTGAGCCCACTTGTAAACACAAGTCTACGAAATATTCCGACGACAAAAACAGGACACAACAAGAGCTTTAGTTAATGTGAATCATATTTCATTTTGCAGGGCGGGATTGCCGAGTTTACCGTCGAGACATTATATTTTCAAAGTAGATTTACAGTGCATTAAAACGAATGTTAATAATAAATATTATAATATAAAATGTAATAAATTATTTTGAAATAGCTCTTATTAAATCAACATGTCGAAAAAGATGTCGTTAGGCAGCAGCGTTCATGAAATTAAATAAAACAAAAATAAAACAGTTGAGCAAGCAGAGTAGTAAAACGTTTGTAAAAAAATCTTTCATAAAACCTTATGGGTAAACTCCGTTAAATTCAACAAAATTGTAATAAGAAAATAAGTTTTGTGAGCAAACTCAGTTAAGTCAATAAAATTTTAACGCGAAAATAACTTTTTACACTCCAAAATAACCTAATTTTAAATTATGTTAATATTGAATTGCAATAATTACGATAAAATTATAACCAAATATAACTTCAATTCAATGTAACAATATTATTCTGTCCTCAAAAATTTATTTGCCAACCCATTGTCTTTGGTAAGAAAATAATCCTTGGAACAAATTGCATATTTTGTACAAATGGGAGAGCTTGTACAAGTTTAAATTACAGCAATTTTTGCAATTGAAAACATTTATAAGAGTAAACGAAAGCAACAGGGGCAGCTGTATAAAAGGCACTCGGTGCGGAAAGTAATGCGAATAAGTTTTTCGCACCTGCTCACTCTTGATGTCGCTCCCAGATCTCAGTATTCTTCGCGTGCCCACGTACTATATCAAAACACTTGTCATACCACATTTCAAGTGGGTACGTTGAAGGCGAGGATATTTATTATCCGACTTTCGAAGAAAAGAGGGCGTCACAGTGTATTCCGTAAATACCATGCTCTCGTTCATATTTATAGACGTTAACGCTTTCCATCAGGGGCTAGGGGAGGGGCATTAACTTAATGTTATTTTGTATTTGTAAAAATATCCCGTAAATATACAAGTACGTTTGAATTTTTGTCGCAACGTATAGCCTGCATTTACGAATTTTTATGAATATAGAAATTTATCAATAAAAAAGATGCCATAAAAGTCATATCAATTATAATTTTTTTCGAACCAATCTTGCTGTTGGCCTCAGATAGTCTTTACAGTTTCACCGGGCGCGTGTGCAAGAGCGAGTGCAGATGCCACTCCAAGCCCGCGAAAGGGGAGCGTCAGAGTGTCGACTCTTACCGGTGGACTGCGGCGTACGCCTAAGGGCGCCAGTGCGGCTCGGACATTGGCTTAGGTCACCGCACTTCGACCTTCACCATAGGACGGACGGACGGAGGGTCGGTTTTTCGTAACAACTGAAGGGAAGGGGTCGTAGAAATGCACTCAGGCATGATCACACCGACATGGTGTGTCGGGGGTCTTCGTCCCCGCTGGCGGGAACGGTGTGTTGGTGTTGTTGCGCGAGATGAGGGTTCCGCATATGGGGGAAGAGGCATTTGCCAATGTTATTGGATCATCGGGATCTAAGAATGCATGCCTCGGGTGACAATGAGTCAGAAAGCGAACTTCTCCCTAAGGAGAGTGTAGGTAATCGCTTTGACAATAATGAATTCGGATGGAATTCAGCTGCAGCTAAGTAGCATCAAGATGCTTCTTTTATGGACTGCTTGATTGTGGAGATTCTGAGATCGCGATGAAGATCAGCGTTGCGCAAGAACCACAGGGCGTCCATGGCTCATCGCAAGAATGTGTATCTTCTGGAGGCAATACAGATAAGTAGGAGAGCGCGGGCGAAGTCGACGCTAGCGTACGTCGTTACTGGCCTGATACAAGGCATATACAGCTTCACCTTCGCGTTGAGCAACAGTTTGCTGTGCTTGTTGAAAAAGGAACTGAGGCGGCTCAGTATAAAATTGGCTCTGCCTCGGACGATCTTTAGATAAGATGCAAACGTCAGCTTCGTATCTAATGTGACAACGAGGTATTTCGCCTCGCTAACTTCAGGGATGGGCGTGTCGAATATTTTGATTTGTGCGGGGGGTGTTGCGCTGGGAAAGTTGGTGAAAAATACAGTGGCGCTTTTATCAGGATTTACTTAGATACGCCAATTCCTAAACCAGCGGTCCAGCATGTCGGCCGCCTCCTGCAGTTTAGTGACCACAGCGTTAAGCGACCCGCGTAAAGGACTATATCATCAGCGAAAAGAGTTAATTGCACTCGGGGCTTTCCTGGAATGTCGTTGGTGTACAACGAGTAAAGAATGAGCGAGAGAACGATGCCCTAAGAGACGCCGGCTCTTATGGGACACGCGGTGGAGCGCACGCCGTTGACGCGATAGCGATAAATGCGATTCGACAAGAAGGCCAGTACGATGTGCACGAACTTTTCTGGCACTCCTATTTTGTGCAGCTTATAGATCAAGCCACTGTGTCAGATTTTATCAAAGACCTTCGCCACGTCAAAGAATAGGTCATCTGTGACCCCTTTGGGTCTAAAGTATTAAGCGTGGAGGATAGATTCTACTATATGGTGGACTTGATAGACAGCTGAGTGTTTGACTCGAAAGCCAAACTGTTTATGAATCAATCAATTGTAATTATGTTATGCAGTACGTATATAACGGTATATATACTATACATAGAGCAGTGTAAGATGACCCCTCACTAGATGGAGCGATGACTGCAAATGCATTGCGGGGAGTCTGTGGATACAGGTGGCTAAAGACTGTTCCTTATAGCAGTCTACGCGAGAGGCCTATATTCAGCAATGGGCAATTAACGACTAAAATTATAATGAAATATATATATATATATATATATATATAACAGGGTCAGGCAACTTGATATTTATTAAGAGGGAAAATATAAAACTAAAAATTATTCTTAGTACGAGTAACTACTTATTTATATAAGTGCGAGCATTACGTCTAAGAATCTTTAGTTAGAATAACAAAATATTATATTTTTACCTTGCCACGATCGACTGAACTGATAGTCGCTATCGACCGGTTAGCCACCCTTGATATATATGTTAGCGACCGTATAAACTGTCAAATTCTACAAAAATAAAAATTACGAAATTGTTTTAGCACTTTGTTACCAGTGTTATTTAAGATAGCCCTTTGTTATGTTTACGGCATAAAACCCACGTACCCTTAATGTATTTACAGTCTTTACTATAAGAGATTCTATCCTTTGTTAGTAACACCAGTCAACATTTTTTTAATAATTAAATTGGCAACACTGCTAACGCGCAAGATAGATTTTCCCCGTTTTTTTTTATTATATTGATTCATTGCATTACATGTCGTGTACTGTTTTATTTAACCTCTAATAAAAATAATAAGTGCATTATTGAAAAGTTTACGTCGCACTATCCAGCAAATTACCTACCAGTAATTATACAGTCTACATTTGATACATGCATCCTTAATCTATGCCTAAGAACATCCACTTGATCTCAGACAATGCACTTCACAGTCAAGTAACTGACAGACACTTGATATTATGTGGGCGTAAAAAGGTAGTAATCTAAACACACAAAAGTTCTCCGAATTGATAAGAATACGTGCTCAAACATTCTTTACCGTTTTTAGTTGGCTTCATTCCCGATTCACGCACTTTAGTTATTTCTAGCCATTAAAGAATATATATATATATATATATATATATAAATTTTATACAGCGATTAGTTTAACAACTTATGTATATAGTTTCTCCAGTTTTCCCTTCACTGCTCTGCTCCTATTGATCGTAGCGTAATATAAAGTACACTGTAATCTGCTCAGGAGTATGAAGAATAATTGTACCAAGTTTCGTTAAAATCCGTTGGGTAGTTTTTATTTCTATAAAGAACATTCAAACAGGCAGACAAAAATTTTACTGATTGAATTTTTGCACCCCCTGATAGTTGTTTTGTATATATATTCCATGTACAGAATTGACCTCTCTACAGATTTATTATAAGTATAGATAGATTTGTCTATAAAGGAAAAACTGACTGAATGGTCAATACACATTCAAAAATCTAAATTATTACTATAATAAACATGAAATTTTGCTTACATAAGTAATCTCATATAAGTGAGCATAACAATAGACTTAAATTCCCGCAGGATTGGAAAATAACGGGTTCTAGTAAACGAAAACAGCTACTTTGATAAAATTTCCATAAAAGAATAGAAGAGTATTGGAAATTCTCATAGATGCTCAAGACCAGTAAAGCTTGATGTTAATATACTCATTCGATTATAAATATTTTTAAATTGGACCTTTACTGCTATAGTTATGAAGTAAAAGACATATAAAAAGGAAGAAACAGTTAAAGAATAGAAAACAATAAATACCAATATAAGAACATACTCATTTCATGGAATCAGACAAAAACAATAAAAAATATATATTACCCATACAATACTAGATTTATACGTAACTTTTCGACTTTTTTTATGAGCTAGTATAATAAGTTTTTTTTTATTATTCTAGCTCTCGAGAACGTACGGGTAATATAAAATTCTTGTAGCTAAGTGCTAACTTATTACTTTAAATAGACTCCTGAGGAAATAAGGTATCAAATATATTATGTATAATAAAGTTTACTATGAGATATTGTACTTTTTAAGCATATCTTAAAAAGGAGCACGTTCTCCATTAGATTCTTATTCATTTCGTAATAGAAATTAATGTGATATTTGTTTCAGTCATATTTTATTAGTTTATTATAGTTAAGCAAAGAGAAGCCATCTCTTATTGACATTCTACAAGAAACAGCTACTTATGGTGTAACTAGCTCCATTTTAATGGTTATTTGCTTTTCATTTATTTTATATTCATTTTGTTGCCATTAAATGATTTATAAGTGACTTCAAAAAAGAGAATATTATCAATTTCATTAGATTGTACATATTTTTTTGTGCATAAATTTATCAAGTGTTATAAGTGTTGTGCATAAGTTTATTTATCAGTGTTGCAAATTTACCTCATTAATCTTGAACTGATATTTATTATTCATTATTATCACTACATAGTATAAAACAAAGTAGCTTCCCGTTTGTTAGTTCCTATGTATGCTTAAATCTTTAAAACTACTACTATCTACTAAATATTAAATAAAACTATGCGGTTTTATTTAATAGATAAACTGATTCAAAAGGAAGGTTTATATGTATAATACTTGCATAATATACCAGAGAAACACTGATAATTTTAGAGGTTTCTAGTGTGCGCTATTTACGAGTAGTATTAGCATTGCACCCGTACGAAGCCAGAGCGGATCGCTAATTTTTAATATAATAGTTCTACCTAATATTGATTCTACATAATATTCAATGTCATAAATATTAAAATAAATTTTACTATTACAGAGTAAATAAGGTACAAACGAGTTGCTATAACATTAATAGAACAATAGATTCAAAATGTAAAATGCCATTCATATCCAGTCGTCAATCACTAGCATTCAAACACACGAGTATGATGGATGAGCCAACTAAATGGCTTGAATGCCTATATTATATATATACAATATATATATATATATATATATATATATATATATATATATATATATATATATACGTCTACGTAATTATTACGTTTAATGCAATTAATTTCAAAAACACAATTTATTACGCTGCTGGCATGTAAATTAAAATAAATAAGTGGGAAAATATTGTATCAAATAATATTACACATATAATAACATAATCAAAACTTACAAAAGCGAAAAAATGTCAAAACTATGTTAGGTTGGGTTAATGTTTTTGGTTAAGATTACTTACAACTGCTTTTTTTTTTCAAAACTATCCGGATACGATTTTGAGGTGAATATTTATTTAAAAATAATAAACGTTTAAATCTAAGAAACAATTTATTAATTACTATTTGTCTATTTCAATCGAATCATAAACATTACAAATCTCCAGTATTTATATTTAGTTATATTCCACGGGGCTAGCTCGTGATAAGGTAATTTTTGCGCCAAATTTCATTTAAATACGTTCAATCATTTAAGTGTCTCACTATTATTACGAATTAAAAAAAAATATTCACTTTTACAGTTATAAAATGCCAAATTTTTTTTATATAATCGTATCTACACACATTTCATTTGAATATTACCGACTTAAATATCATTAATATATCACTTATTTTGCAGTCTTATTAATTCATATTTATTTCATCACCAAATATAACTTAACATCTACTCATAAAGTCCACTTTCGCCTTTCTATTTCCTTTATTATTGGCTAACCCAAAATTCAAGGGTCTTTTTTTATATAAATGGTACGTTATTTGAGAACTTTCAAGCTTACAATATGGACACAAATCAATGCTACTACAAATCGCATTCAGTATGGGCGAAATTGGTTTGCGTGTGACGTTAATAGGATTATTTATTATGTAGATTTATCCATTCTTCACAATGGGACATTATTGGATCGTACATCAAAAGTTGCGGATGTTCAATGACTTAATATTAAGATCACAGTAATATTCTCATCATCATTACCGTTATTCAAATCATTTATCGTCCAATGAGGAACGTAAGCTCCTCCATAGACCTTCATAAAGAGTCATCCAAGCCAATCCAAGCCAATTCGTCGACAATTCATCTATCGATTCTATAGCTATATATAAGTTTATTGCCAAGTCCATCACTGGATGATTTCAAATAATTGGATATATAGAATTAATTATAACTAATTCTTTTTATTATTATGATGATATTTGTTGATAATGTTTTAAATTTTATTAAGTTACAATGCATAAGAAGCTGAACATGTGTAGATAAGCATACTTACATATTAATTCAGCAAAGTTGATTCCTCTTCATAAGTTTCGTATGCAGAATTATATCAATGTTTGAACAAGTTTGGTAGTAAAAACTTTTGCAAAGTCATATTAAGGAAATCTTGCAAATACCCTACACCTGTTCCAGCCAAAACGTTGTATGGTGTAAAATAAAACGACGTGGCCTTCACTATTTATATTTCCACGGTATCTGTAGAAACGCATACTGGATTAGCCAGTATATGTTATTTAAAAAACTACAAATTATATACATTGTAACAACAGCAAAAATTTTATAATAACAATAGAAAAAGAATACCTATAAGCCAAAATTATTTTAGGGTTATATGTAGGTACAAAGGGCAAAATTGAGCCCTATTGCTCTCTGATGTCTGTCCGTCTATTCTTATATCCGATCACTACCTCGTAAATAAATAAGTTACTTATACAGAAATATAGTATTATATGTAGAATGTTGGTTCAAAATTAAACTTTGAATTTAAAATTGAATTATTTTTTAGATTACATAAATATACCTATACAAAAAAAATTTGGCTTAATACAAATATGTAAAAGTTCTATGATTATTTATTTTCTTTATCTTTAAAAATAAAAATGTGGGGGGGGGGGGTTAACAGTAAACGTAGCATTTCGGAATTTCTATATACTATATATAACCGTTTTTATACGATACTAGTTTTTGCCCGCGACTACGAAGTCGCACGTGCACACGCACGAGCGCGTGGATTTTGGAAGTAAGTATATATTTTTTCTCTACACTCATAAAATGTACTCTAAATTCTTTTCATTTATTACAGTTATTACTCAAAGCTATTATTATAAACCATTAATAAAAATGCAATTTCCTCGAATTAGAAAAAAAAATAAAACGTTACATTAAACGTAGATTCAGTATCTTTAATGCAATGTTTTATCTTTTACTTTCAAGGAAAGAAAAAAAATACAAACCATTTATTTGTCTCGAGCTGAGAAAGCTCCAGCGTTAACTCTTACTTAAAATGTTGCAAAACTGAAAAACGCAGCACTATTTGTCATAGCTACTTTGCGTCACAGACAATAACTTCACGTTGAGAAATCCCGCGCCACCTCTTTGTCACATTTTGCAAAGAAAAAGTAGTCCTCTTATTCATTTTGTCGTCTGCTCTTTCTGCGGACAGTGTAAAGGGGAATTTATAAATATAGATTTACCGTCCATCACTGGCATTGAAGAAATAACTAGAATTGAAGTATAACACTTGGACTACTCTCTATCTCAGCATCGCGAATAAAATCACTAACATAACCAGCCCGTTATAAATTTATTATAAACGTGTAAATAACTTGAAATTTATAAGAATGAATTGTAGCATTTATATTACAAGAGAATTTACGACCATACCAATAATGAAAAAAAACGACAGACCATGTAAAAAACCCCTAAAATGGTTTATTTATTTCTATCAATCAATAAATTCACTTTCGTTTTTCATTCAATATATTCTGAGGAAAAAAAGAAAAAGTAATCTCAAGGATTGGGCTCGAACACGCGAAAAAGATATTGGAAGCCATCCGCGAAATAGGAACGCTTTTATTCTGTCAGAGATTATCCCTCATATATTAAGAAACAAACTTTTGCGGCCGACCTTATAATACATTTTGTTGAAAACAATCGCTTTGGGCTTTGAGGGGTTTAAGAATATATTTGTCTTTTCATCTTACCTTGTTATTCTGGCCGTTGTCGAGGCCTCTTTCCCGAACGTGTTATACATAAACCTTTTCTTGTGAGTTGTGAGTGTACTTTGATATGGAGAATCGGTATATGACCTTTATAATCTGTCAACTTATAGAACCACAGTCATCTACTTACCGATTAGACTTCGCAAATATTTTTATATTGTTATAATATAATATGCAAATCAGTCATATAAACAGAAAAAAAAAGTAATAGTTATGCGGAAATGTTACTATAAAAAAACTACTTTGTAGGATTTTGTATATAATATGTAAGACAATGTCGCTCGACAAACTGAATATAATTATTATTGATTAAAATTTTATTAAATAGATTAAGTACTTATAAAAATTGATTCCCAATTATTAATAACACTAATCTTAAGAAGCAACGCGTAGATATTTTAATTTTAAAGATAGATTTAGACAAATGATACTTCAAACTCGACCTCGTTATGTGCATTTAGTTCATAGATTATCTAAAAATATGTCACATATAGATAAAAAAAATTTTTTATAAATAATAATCTATTCAATAAACTTTACAAATTAAATATTATTGTCTAAAAGCGTAAACGTACTTTATATAAATAACCTTCTGCCCGTCTTTAAAAACGAGTACATACCCATGATAATCTTCTGCGTATCTTCAAATACGATAATGTAATAAAGCGAAAAATATTTTAATAAGTCGTAAACAAAAGCGTAAGAATCATTCATAGTCAATATCGGTTCAATATTTTCATTCAACTTGACTATTTGTATTCATAGGGAAATTTCTCTGTATAGATAAACGGATAAAAAGGGTTTCCACATTATATTGGGCCCTGACGAATGGAAGACGAGCTGAGCGCAACAAGATGGACATATCCACCCCAGTCTGAGTACATTGTATGTTATATACGTGCACATACAATCCATTTTGTGAAGTGGTAATTCGTCTGCCCTCCTGGTTCGAAAAATAAGGCCGATTCATCTGACAAATAGATATCTTTGGACGAAACATGTGTGCTTTTATCTGTGTAATGTCATTGCTATTCCTAAAACGACAAAAGAACTGATTTTTTTGTTAGGATCAGTACATTGACACCTGCAGTTTTATCCACGTGTATTGAGATAAAAAGTAGTATTAACATATGTTTATTTAGGATATGTCTATCCATGTGTAAATTTATTAATATCGGAGTAATTCACGATAGACGTGGATCCAAAACGGCGAAACTAATTTAAAGGTCAATAATAATTGAAATAAATGTGGTAAACCAGAACGGCTAAAAGAATTTTATGGATCTGAAATAAAAAGGTAATATCTCATTAGCGTCAATAACTAGTTACCTACAATGCTTACATGAATATGGCAGTTGATATACTTTTGCATTCAAAAGAAGTTTAGTCATTGTTCATAGATGTACTCGTATTTATCAATTAGTTCATCGTTGATTAGTCTAAACCTTGATAAACAAAAAAAGCAAAAAGTCGATTTGAAATGTAATTTTTAAGTAAGACAATTATTAATCTATGAAAGCAATTAATCATGTAATTTATGGTTATATAAAACGCGTTTAATTTAAGGAGACGTTAACAATTTTTGAATTATGTTTGAAATATTTGATTTGTAGATGTATAGTAGTAAGTATAGTAGATGTATATGTATGATGTAGATTTACGAGCAAAGAATTGGAATAAAATATATCCTATGGATTTATACAAGATGTTAAAAGTTGCATAAAAAAATACACCGAATGTTAATCAAATCTATTCAGCCATTTGCAATTTTGTTATTGTTTTTGTTAGATTTTAATGCTATGGATACATATAAAAGATATAAAATAAGAAGTAAATTCGTTAAGGCAATTCGGCAAGAATTTATATTTTTTAAATATGATGTAACTTTCTATTTATTTATTTTTATTTATTTATTCTTTATTGCACAATAAAACTTTGTACAAGTGGCGGGCTTAATGCCATATGGCATTATCTATCAGCTAGCCATTAGGTAAAAACCGAAAGCGTATGAAGGGCAGATGTTCTATTGAAGCGAAGTGGTGTTTTTATAAAAAAAACAGCGGACAATATTTTAAAAAAGAAACCACAGACAAGAGAGAGCACATACTAATAAAAAAAATACGGGAGTTGCCACCTTCTAAAAATAAAACAACCAATAAAAATTGTTACCACCTATGAACACTATATTAATATTTTTGCAACTTTATTGAAACTAGCTTTATACTATAACAATTTATTTAAACTTTAATGCACAATAAAATTCTATGTATATTTGGCAGATTTAACATCAGATAATGTTATCTATCAGTCGAGTATTGGGCAAACAGAGAAATAAGTAGATGGTGCATTTATGAATTCAGGAAAGATAAAGTAATATAAAGTAATATTTAATATATTTATATATTCAATATATATATATATATATATATATATATATATATATATATATATATATATAATTATACATATAAAAATACATACATAAATAAATACATGAATATACTATAACAAACTATTAATCGTATTATAAGAGCAAATAAAACAATCTACGACTCAGAGAAACCAGAACCAGTAAGAGATTGCTAGCAGTAAGAACGCCTTTTATACTACACTATATTTATCGAAAATTCTTCAACAAATCCTATAATGTTGGTACAATAACGTAATAAATAAATAAAAAAATAAAGGTTCAGTATTTAAGTATATACATATAATTTTCGTATTTAATATTATAGAGCGAGATATTCTAAAAATTGTACCTACCTATTTCACAAGTACGTAAACAATTGTGCTGTTGCTATGAATAGAACAAAATAACCTGTAATATTTTCTCAACTTATTTATGTGACAGACATTGACAACCGTAACGTGGTCTAAGCCGTAACCTCCTTCACTTTCCGTTTCCGTCCACAAAGCCGACAGACAAAGCTCCAATAAAATGTCAGAATTTATAATTAATTTAAAAACAGAATATTTAAAAAACGGAAATTTTAGGTATTTTAAAAATAATTAAATAAATTTCAACATGAACAAAAAAGAATTAAATTCATTTATGCGATAACAAAAATGAAGACATAGCATACACGAAGACAAGGGTCTTAAAACTTTATATCAATCTGTATGTTTACCGCCAAGTAAAATGCTGCTGACATGTGGTGTTCCAGTGTAAAAAATGACGAATAACTATGAGTGACTCAAGGTCTTTATATCACATGAGTTACCAATGCGCGAGTGATACACAAAAGTTTTAATTATATTTTATTTTTCAATTGCATAATATACCTTCTCGTGTGGTGTCGCCATAAAATAGGCCACTCTTTCTTTTCCCTTGAATGTCGTAAGAGGCGATTAAGGGAGGGCAAGAGATTGACAGCAGCGTCCCTCTTAAAACATCTCCAAAGCCAAACTACGGTTGCCAATCCGCCTGCCAAGCGTGGCAACTACTGGCAAAATCCTCCTAGGGGAGACTTATGTTTAGCAGTGGACAGTTAAAAACTGATATAATATTGATGATGATAATATACCTACATAATTTTAAGATACCCACCATTTGTATTTTTTATTTTAACCATACTAACTTCAAACAATGATTATTTTTTTATTTCTAACTGTGTTGAAACAAATGTGAATTTGACAGTGTCCTAGAACAATATCAATTGGACGCAGCCATTTCAATTCGACTAGAATTTAATATTTTTTTCTAGTTTCAAGCCTAGTTTATAAATTTTTCGTGGTCTCGTCGGTGGAGAGCTACGAAGAATTTATATTCCGCAGTGCGACTCATAAATTTGAGTGAACGTCCTCCAGCGGCGGTGGTTGTTCTACGTTCGCGTACATTGCAATTTATGATTGTACAGTTTAAGATTTCACAACTAATAAATAAAATAAGTAGCATTTTTCTTATGCCACACGGGACGCATTCTTAGCGGCTCACCGAGGTCTTCTAATGGAAAAGAATATGCCACTACCTTTGAATAGCGCGCGGGGCTTTATAAATATACAGCTCTGTGTTTGCCTTTCGACATTCTTATTTATTAGAGAAGTTTGGAAAAGTCCTTTTATATCGTGTATCTATAAATATTCAGCTATATATAAATATGGTTAGACGTATTATGTAAGGTAATTACAAAGTTTACTTTGAAAAACTTTTAAAAATAATAATCTTTTAATGGTATAGGTTCTTTTAATGGCTTTTAATACTGCCTATTTACTATAACTAACTTCTAATTTACTCGCACACATTCTTATCATTTATATATGGAAAAATAAAATAAAATTAAAAGTATTTGAAATACTTGATTATTCTAATCTTTGCCATTGAATAGACCTATTGTCCACCTACCAGTGTCCTGATAAAATTTGTTTTATGGTACCATAATTCTCTATTTTCATCTAAATCATATATACATATTTGTTAGATATAATGAATCAAATCAAGCTTTCAGAAAAATTTCTGATAGCTCGATAAGAAAGAAAATGTCAATAAACATAATTACAAATGTAATGGTATCAAAGTTTATGTATAACTTTTACGAGAGAAGTATGAGTGTACTTGACCATTTGACTTTCAATTGTCTGCCTAGCCAAAAAATACTCTAATTGAAGATAGACACGATACAAATGAAATGAAAGCAAATAAGAACGTTGCAAAATACCCTTATATTTCAATCTTATTTTTCCTTTTCAACCTTTTATATAAACGAATAAACCATACATGTGATGTGTCTGTTTCGATAAATAAAGAAATATTTAGGTATAAAGAATAAATTTAATATGTAACTATCGCATAAAATATAATAAAAAGGACTGTAAAAAAAGCTTTCAGATATGCTGGCATGAACACGTTTGAAATTATATACGACTACTTAATAGAATCTAGAGTAGAAGTGATTGGACAAGTTGATCGACGGCAGCCTCAATAAATTTACAGGGTCTAAATTGCACATATTTATCCTAAAGGGAGCCCAAATTAGAAGTATTGAAAACAACAAACCTATATAAATAACGTAAAGGAAGCTCTGAAGATATACCAGGATAGATACTATCAACAGTTTCTCTGTATTTTAAATAGAAAAAAATTGAATTTCAAAAATAAAAATCTTTGCCTAAATGGCAAAGATTTTTATTTTTGAAATTCAATTTTTTTTTTTTTTAGTTTCTACTATTTTGTACTATGTTAGTTTAGTTAAGTACCAGTAAAAGATGATAGATGCAAATAAAAGTAGGTCGGTTGGCCTATTGTAATAAATTCGACAAGACTTTTTGGTAGGATGGTTTTAGTAGGAACTGCGTGGAAGTTCATCTAATAGAGTATATTGCTAACAATGGGACTGTTAGACCCCATTCCTGTCAATCCCTTTCCCTCCAGATATAACATGTTGTCAAACGTTCAAAAATAAATTATGTACTCATCAAAAGCAATAAAATTTTCTAGCTTAACTATTATACTACTAGATTATCTGGCGGAGTCTAAACTGATACAAATCAAGGTATCCAATTAATACTCGTATATAATATAAAAAACACGAATCACAAAACTCGTTCAGGGTAATCTCCGAATCCGCTCAATCAATTTTAGTGAGATTTTATAAATATCGTTTGTTCTAACTTAAAAGAAAGAAAGGTTTATATTTTGATAAGAAACAATGGACCTAGTAGCTGGCGGTAGCAAAATAATCTTTGTCTGGTCAGCTAGTAATAATATAAATATTAAATAATAAATACCTTCTTAAAGATACAATATGAAACAAATCAAATAGAAAAAAGAGAGAAACCTTCACAGACTGAGTTGGTAACTAGCCAAGCAGAATACTCATTGTCCCGTTAATAAAAATATTTAAGAATTTCTGTAGAAGATCTGTAACGTGATTTATTACTTGTTATTTATTTTTTGAAAGTTTTAACGTAGACAAAACCGATTATAAAAAATCAATAGTACTTACCAGTAAATTGAATAGATTTTTCTATTCCTTTTTATCGACAAGTAGGTATGTAAGTACTTAATTTTATAAAAGAAAATGTCTGCGTTCTCTACATTATTACGTAACTGACAAAAAAATAAAAATAATTGCTTTAAGTATATTTTTAACTATATATCTATAATAAATATGTAAGAAATCCTCAATTAATTCATACAACAAGGTCCTGTTCTTGACGCTATATTTAACCTAAACATCTCGACAATTTTAATAAATGTAAAATTGTTGGTTTGGCTTAGATTATTATTCTAAAATAAAGTATCAGAATTTTTTTTTTGTTATTATATTATCTTAGACTGCCAAGTTTATTTAAAATACTATACTCATTTTAAATTTCAAGTACCTGCTACATCCATTAATTTATTGTAGTTACTTTTCCACCATCAGTTACCCTATAGTTTGGCTAATAGAAAACGCTTATAATGTTAAATCCTCTTACACTACGATTTACTGGTCAGTAAAATTTAAGTTAAAATTTAAATAATTTAAATAAAATCTATAAGTGCATAGTAGTTATTTTATAACAATCTACGTCACAAGAGACTAACTCAGCCAAATATACAGCGTGTGACGGGTGAGATCAGCACCAAATACAAAAATATTCACTTCCAATGGAAATTGAATTCCATTGCGTCAGATTTACTTGTATACCAACGTGTACTGTAGTTGACAAATTGAATGATATGTTACATGGTTACACGAGTTTTGCGGACGTGACCCTTTTAAATTGTTATTCTAGAAAATTTATGTTTTGTTGATTTATGTCTATATTCACACTATTTATAACTTATTTTGCTGGCCTACTAAATAAGGTTTTGTTCCATAAAAAAAAAAATCACTTCAATATTAACAAAAGTGAGTACTGTGAGACTAATATACTCTTTATGTATGCAATAAAATATTTTTAATAAAGAACATATCAAAATTGGTTTAAAATTGGCAAAGACCTCGTGAACCACACAAAAAATACAGTCAAATTTTTAGTAAAAGTTCTCAAAATCTTCAATCTTTTAAAAATATCACTGATATATGTACTATGTAGATAGTTACAGCTGTTTATAGGAAGCACATTCTCTTTAAACCTACATACACTCTATATTGACTCCTCAAGTCAATACACAAGATATGGATAATTTAGATACACCTCGTTTTCCTAAAAATACATATCGTAAAATATAGTCTGCTTGCGGCAGGTAGAAAATAAGTAGTGCATATCTTCATTCATACAAAAAATATTATAATAATGTCGTTAAAGCCTGGCATGTCTGACCCCGCACGTAGAAGCCCGCAAACATGAAAATCCACAAATCCACGAGTCACTTAGGCAAGATCTTCCCGCATCCCACGTCAAGGGGTCCGGCGGTCCGCACGATACTGATATGTCATCTTACTTCCCATTATATAGGTACTACTATGTATTATAAACTAGCTTTTGTCTATAACTTCGTGAAATAATAATATATGAAAATTGGAAAACAAATAAATTATTTCTAGATGAGATTTCAAGACAAAACACCAGAATTTAAGTCTGACCTTCAAGAATACAAGTGTGAAACTTATGCTAAAATAAACATACGGATAAACAAACCCCTCATATAAATATTTCATAAATATCCCCTATGAAAAGACATCGTCTAATTACAGTTTTATATCTAATGCATCATGCTTAAATAGCTGAACGAATTTAAACGACATTTGGTATACAAATAGACTACTGTATAAAACTAGTTTAATAGCAAATCTGTATATATACATATATACGCATCATACTGCATACCGCATATCTTAAAAAAAACAGATTACGAGGATATGGGTGACACAGTATTATTTGAATGGTGTTCATTTGCACAGGTAAGGGATAACGTTTTTAATACAAACATTAGAATATTTAAGTTTTTAGAAGTAAATAGGTTCCAATAAAAGAAACTGGGACAAGTAGAATACACACTCTGAGGAATCCATTTCGTAACAAGTTTAATAAAAAAAACTTCCTTTACTTGAGCTGTACTTATGGATTTTCCTTAATGTCAAATTTCAAGATTCTATAACAACCAGAAGTGCCCCATAGACATTCATCACGCTCCAGTTAATATGAGAAAATTTAACGGGCCGTAACTTTTTATTAAATTGAGTTGGAAATTTGAATTGTATTTAATTTTTACTTAACTGCAACGCCTCTATCCTACGGGATAACTTTTGACACAATCGAGATCAAATCGAGAACATATAAAGACTTCAAATGAACGCTCCCTTACCTTGTATTTGACGTCTATACGGTACGATTTCAATTTGATTGCAATTCGATTGTATCTTCTTGCTAGTGGTGCCAGTCACATTCGTCGTTATTGCTAGCCAGGAAGATACTTCTTAGCAATAGATATAGCCATCATTCATAGCTTCACTTTTGACATAAATTTCAGATTTTTATTTGTAGTTTTTAGTCATATAAAATTTTAATTATAACCACGTCTGTAGGTCCAAATACTGTTACTAGTTTATTTTTGAAAATTATGTGAAAGTTATAACATTGATTACTTAGCTTTTAGGTACACTTATAGACCGAAATTTTATATGTGTGTAAATTTCGACAACAAATATCCTTCATGTTAAACTAATAACTTAAAATACAACATTAAAACAAGATGTACATAAATAAAAATCGATATAAATTAAAATATAACTTACAATACACAAGAAATACAAATTGTAAAAATGATATCAATCTTCTTAAATATTGCACAGATACTGACAATTTGTCTCACCAAACACTCATATAAATACGGTTCGCTTACAATAAGATCAGGGAAAGGCAGTGAGATGTATTTGGAAGCTTCCACAAAAAGTAGCCATGAATAAATTAGGTGAATACCTACAAAGAAATAACGCCGTCTAATTTAAAAGTCACTCTTTTCTCTTTCGCAGTCGCACACTCATCCCTTATCACTGGGATAACTTGGGTTCCAGAAAAGGGTGTGCGATTTCCGTCGACTTGAAATAGGTACTTTGTGGTCGCTAACTTGTGGCCGCGATGCGTAACCATACGTGTAGGGTATATTTACGATACACTTTATTATTTCCTGAAATTTTAGCACTTTTATTATACTTATACGTAATACAAGTTATGTAGAACCATTTTAACTTTTTTTCTTAGACTTTTAATTGTATATTATAGTTACCACCAGTTACTAATTATACAAATGTAAGTTTTATTAACTTTATTTAAATTATATAGTTAATATAATTCGTATGAAACATAAACATACAATCAGTAAAAATTTGGTATAGTTGTTTCTTTTTGCTTTATAAAACTTCAAGTCTTCGTAAGAGTCAGCAAACGTTCTCCATGAACGTTTGCTGACTACTGCATTAACCGATATTTTGCAATAGTAATTCATTTCGCAAAATATCAACTACCTCTCTTATCACTAGTATCCTTATTTATTTATTTATTTATTCATTAGTACAAATATGTGTACATGGCGGACTTAATGCTAAAAGCATTCTCTCCCAGTCAACCATAGGGAAGTGTCGGAATACTCGAATGCGGTGATCTTTTATTAAATAATTTCTTCGTATATATCAAAAAACAACTTTTTGTTATCTGACACCAGATTTGCGACAATTTTCGAAGAAATTGGATTTATTGAAGTCTACATGATTTCTAAAAATTTTACACAATGCACGACAAATATATTGAACTTAATAAGAAAAAATAAATGCAAGTGTATTAAAAAAAAAAACAAATAATTAAGTATTATTTGTCCGGCATGTTGTTTTAACTACTGTAGTACATGGCAGTAAAATATTATAGAAACAAAGAACTTACGAAAAAGTATTTTCATCACAGTCACACTGACGCAACACTAATTAGGTCAAGCGCAAGCTTCACGAACTCTAAGCCAGTACCGCGCCCCCTTAATGAACTGCTCTAACGAAACAAGCTTTTTTTAGCACTATTGTACTTACATACCTACTCATTGCATTTACTGCACTAAGTTTGGAGAAATCTTTAATCAAGTATCATGTTTACTAAATTTTAAACCATATAAATATTACGTATACAGTATAAATTATTTAATACACGAACACATTAATTGAGGAGGGAAGATATTTTTAATAACGGGGCCTAAAAACTCCATAGCTCTATACCGTATTAGGTCGACCTCCTCTCAGCCTTCCTTGAAAACTATTATGGTTAATACTTGTGAAGTCATCGTTTCATTCTCACCTATCATCCCGCCACCTACCTCTCCAGCGTATACCAATAGTATTGGTAAGGTTACCACTCCATTATTATTTATAACAAAAAAAAAAACTTGAATTGTCACACTGACATATTTATATAGACCAAAATTGCCACAAAACGAATAAATTTAAAATACACTTATCTAATCCATAAAGCCTATAAGCCACAGTATTATGATTTGTGCTGACGCTACATCTCACCATTATTACTCTATCCAGATGCGTTCATTCAACCATTTGCTGACTGAGAAATTATATTATTAATCTAAAGAGGAACTACACCAAATAATCTTAAACTTTGAGTACATGATATTGTCTTAACGTGATTAGTACGTATTATCCAACTGTATTAACATTATTAAAGCATATTTTAAAAGACCCACTTACGCTGATGCACCAAATTACATTAATAAAAAAATATAACAATTCAGAAACTACCACATGTATATCTTTAGATTTTAAGAAAATAATAATGTTAAAAATTAACAACGTAAAATATTTTTTATCGTGAAAACTGTTTAATTATTTTTGTGTCCTATACTTAAATTTTAATTAAAATTGATTAATTTTATAAAATAATATAAGATTGTTTATTATTATAGTCAAATAGTATCTACTTAAAAACGGTTTTAGTATATGTTAAAAATAAAAAAAAATAAAGCAATACATAATGCAACCGCATGTACAACTTTAGTTGGGACATTCCGGTTTTTCGGTATTCTGTCTTGATGTCCCCAAGGGAAAATTTGGGACGTAGTACTGTCTCATTTTGAGAACACTGAGAAATAATTGTTTCACAAACGACGCGGAAATGTACTAGTAGAACAAGTTTTCTTCTTAATGAACAATTTGTGGACAATTGCAAAATTGTAATAAAGTTGAATATTAAACAACCTACTTTTTTAAAAATTTGTTGGGTTCATAAAATAAAGATTTACATAGGTTATTTAAAATCTAAATCCTTCTATTAAAAATCGATCAGAGAACTTCTAGAAAAAGAACACATTTTTCCTATCACTTTTTTGTAGTTATAATTATTAAAATATGCTGTTATGAAATCAGAAATAAAAAATATATGTTCACGAACATATGATGGAGTGGTCAGAGGTATTTGTCGATGTTTATGTGTTGTTAAATATAAGACACTATACATTAAATAAGGTGAATCTACCATAATCACTATAATTAACTTATTTTGGTTTATTAGAGGTGTTTTTATTATATATGAGATAGCCATAAATTTACTTAGATATATAAAGTAGTATGCTCCCTTTCCATCCCATTGTGTCATGTTTATAACATGATATAATAATACAAAAAAAAATACAAAACGTAATGTTAGATTTAGATAAATTATACGACTTCACAAATAAACCCTTTATTACAAGACATACTTTAAAAAATAAACAGTAAACAATAATTACAACTCTATACAAAAACTTCAACACTTAAAGTAAAAGTAACTTATATAAAAGAGGGATAATTTTATTTATTGTTGTTGGGACAAAAATTCACCCGATCCGTTTAAAATGTGTTTTACATTCCACAACAATCTTCTCACCAATTTTAACGAGCGAATTTCCTCCCCAGATCTACTTCATCCCAAGTTCTCCCAACTTTTCCATTAGTACTTTGGGCACAACTTCCCACTTAAAATTCAACTTAATCGCGAACAAAATATTCCCTTCCTTGGACTCTGATGTATATTATTTTATTATGCGGAAATTATTAACTTTTTTATAATCGCTTTTTGTTATTGACATTCAGCTATTGATGATTCAAGTATATACAAACATTTTTTTTTTTCTTTATAATTATAGCTATTAAAGCCTACACAATATTCAAAACAGTACATAACTTTTACATTTTGGTAATCTTATCGAAGCAGTCATTTAATTCTAAGGATTTCTCGTAAGCTAGGTAGCAACTAGGATTAATCCAGACACCTACCTACCTTGTTACACGAAATGCTCAAATTTCACAAGGGAATACGAAATGATTAGGTTAATGTTAATTAATGGTTAACAGAGTGATTTGATGTTACTTATGATTTGTACCTTAATCTCTATTTGTATCATAACACTAGTAAATTAAATGACTTGAACATAAAAAACAAAAAACATTTTAATTACCATGATACCTATTGAAATTACTTGATCATATCACTTTTAAATACAAACAATTCAAACACATCAAATATAGAAAGAATTCTTGACAATATATTCTACAACTCGTCAAAAAAATAGGCAAAAATATGGCACATTATACTTTTAAAGAAACACAGTCAAATCCTGAAACAATTTTTTTTAATCGATGGAAAATATATAAACTTTACCAAATAAAAAAGAAACCAGTAACTCTAGGAAAATTTTTAAATACCTACAGAGCACACAATTATCATGGCATCTATGGTAAAATCATGGCAAAATCTTGAAAATTTTACTAATTAATCCCATTATTAGAAATTCCATTAATTGGAATTCAAAGTCTTATTATACATAATATATTACAATAGCAAACTGTGCTGTAATAACATCTAAATTCATTGTAGGGATACACTAAAGTTCTGGGTCGTATTGCCTTACAATGTTTTATCTATATACTTACATTTATTGCGTCGAATCTACTAGGTAAACTGACTAAAATCAACACAAATTCGAATAATTTCTAAAACTACGCCTAAATTACACATACACTTTAATCTATAGTTACTAATATCATTTCTAAAACAAAATTTCTATACATATTATGTCTAGTTCAGACTGCTTTAATAATTGCTAAGTAGGTAACGTGTCTGAACTACGAAATATTTTTAGTCGAGTATTTTTTTCAAATTACTCGTCACTGGACTGAATTACTACGGCAGTTTAGTTTAGTTTTAGTTGTTAGACTTTAGTGATTTATTATTTATTCGTTGAAATACAAAACTTACAAGTAAAATAGACGTATTGTGTGGAGTCAGCGGTAAACATACGATAAGCTAAAAGTGAAAAATAGAGTGCAAAGTTTACAAATCACATTTTCTTTTTATCTGTTGCTTCCCTAGCTATCCTAGCGGTAGGGTGTTCGCGACGTTTCCCATATATCAACCAGTCCGCTTTTAATCTCTCAAGCCCTATTTATTCGCATTTATTTCAAAAATATTTTACACAAGAATTTCTCCCTTGGAAATGGTAACATTTGCCGCGTTCAGCTGATTTGTACTGCTTCTGTTATTGTGGTTTATTTTGCGAGAACAAAAGGAGCTAAAATATTTCCAGTTTGTCAAAAGACGGCAGTGATAAATTACAAAATACATAATATCAAAGCTATAGTACTTAATACACGAATAAAATTTATTAAAAACAAGCAAATATTATTATTATAAGTAAGTACTATTTATTTATGAATAAGTGTAAAATTAATAGAAAACTTAAAAAAGAGTCAACACTCAAAGACGAGTTTAAATCTAACCAACACTTATCTCTCAATTTAATTTTCCAACTTACTTTCTGGTGATAGAAAATATTATCAACAAGCCAAATAAATCCTGGCATTGACAATAAACTATCACCATCTTGAATTGACGGTAAACTAACATCATATCATCATCATTATCATATCAATTCAAAATGGTGATTACAGAATATATAAATAAGGCAAACAGTGAATTCTTTTAAAAGCGATTTTATTGCTGTACTATTCGTGTGATTTCATATAAACAGTCTGTTTTAATTATCGATTTGAAAACAAGAGCTATTTTTAAGATCTTTATTTCTTAAAACACTATTACGCCCTAAATTGAAGTACCTCAACGAGGTGTAAGAAACTCATAAACCTCGTTATTATTGTGGTGCTGTCTATGTAGCGCTGTTACCACGACGAAACTGATAAAGCAAATTTCCAATTTTTACACACAAACAGCAATACAAATGCTATTACAAAAAAAAACTAAACGGAGGGAAAACAAACGAGCAATTGAGTTTAGCAAGAATATTATGTTTCTTATATGACTTATTATTTCATAGCAAATGTTAGATAAGCCATAAAAAACAAATTTAAACAGAAAACGAATATGTAATAAGAAACCTAATAAAAATCAATATAGTAACTATTGTATGTACCAATACTCGCGATTCGCTGATACCTAGATAAACCCTAAGAGGTCTTTGGATACAGCACATAAATGTACCATGTATTAAATAAGTATATTGAATAAATTATTAATAAAAAGGATTTTGGAATTCATCACCCTAAAGGGTTGGATTACAAAAGAAGGAAAGTTTGGAAGTCTGTTAATTTTTAATATGAAAACAACATAATTGTTCGTACTCAGGTTTAACATTTTTCCTAATTTTACTACTGAACTGATATCGCTTTTCTTATTATTTACATACGCTACTAATTTCATTTAGTACTTATAAGAGAGTACAATCTTGCCATTAAAACATAATTACATAATGGGAAAAAACTCATAAAGCTGTTTTACTCTATAAAAAGTTTTGGTTTTATTAAACCCACAATCTTAATTACTTTCTTGTCCCTGAGCTCATGTTTATGTTTGCCCCTGAGAATATTGGGGAAATTCGTTGCTCTTTACAAGCATATATAGTACAGTAACACGAAATCGCCAAAAATGAAAAGAATAGAATATTTATTTAGTTATGATACCGTTAGTGTTTTTGATGCATTTAACGGTCACTTTATTTTTTATTTTTTTTAGTTGCGATTTTTTTTGGAAGTACATGTCTTAGGCAGCAGTGTTATCTTGTCATAATTTTTTAGTAAATTAATTAAAATTTTGTTAATTAATATAAAATTTCTGATATCGGTCTTCTACTTTTTCTGTACAATTGTGAGTTGACAGTAAAAATATACACCTATTAACATATATGACATAACACAGCCTACTACCCTAATTCGAGATAAATCGCATATTTGATAAAAGTAAAATGTATAATAATCTATACTCACTACGTCTAAACATGAAAAAGGAAAAGTTTTCAGAAATTCCGCCTCACGAGAATATACTCGTATAATGTTCTCGAAAAGTATAATCGAAAATTTTAAATGTAAAGGAAAAAATTGTATGGGCCGATAGAAACTTTGTACAATATTCAGAAAAGTAAATAAATAATATATGTTAGCCCCATAACGTGAGAACTTCTTCATGTATACTTACTGAATAATAATTCTACTCACTACATATGTAGTTAGTATCTGTTTGTAAAGAAAAACAATATAATGTATTTTCTATATTATAAAGAGTCTCAATAATTAATAAGCTGAAACTACTGAAGTATTAAAAAATCTACTATATTACAATAAAAGAAAGATTTTGGAAATTTCAAAATTAAAAAAGGGATAAAACATTGTTCTCAAGATAAAATAAAATACATTATTTGTATTATATATATCACTTAAAATATTAGTTTGAATAAATTCTAAAAGTTCACTAAAAGTAAGCCACATTATTCTAGAAAAATAACAAAAATAGGCTAATAAAATATAACAAACCTTTTAAATAATCTAAAGTCTGATTACACTTCAACCATTATTTTATTTGTACATATAAACAGGCCTTTCATTCACCAATAACATTTTCGTTAAAATTTGGAGGACTACTGTATAAATGTTTATATTTCACTAACATAATCATAATACATGTAAAATATATAATACATAAAAACTTTTTCCATTTGTTTTTCTACAAATAACAATACATTTTTAATTAGCTAGCTAGTATAAATCGCTGGTGTCCAACATAGCAATCGCCGGCATTTACACTTAGAACAATTCATTGATATTGAACTGATTAATAAATAAATACTTAATAATAATATATTATCAATTTATAAAGAATCAAGGAGTTACCAATTATGTTACATTTGGTTCTTTTTTTAATATATATTATTGTTATTATGGTATTGGCTTTTGGTACTTTTCAATCTTTATATACATGACATTCCAAAAACTGAAAAGCTAAAAAGATTTCTTTGCCATTTCTTTCATTATTTTTCTATTATCAGATCATGAAAATTACAATCAAGCCTACAATAAAACTATGCGGTTTAATTGTAATTTTAAATAATTGATTGTATTTATCATTACAGAGCAGAAGATTCTCAACAATCTGAGACAAACAAATGCAGACGTTGCAATCAACATACAAATATACATAAGTGTTACCGAACTTTTCGGGAGACGATTGTGGCATTCTACTAGTGGACATTGCCCACATTATGCAGGGTTGTTTTATGTTCGTAAAATATGCTTTTTTTATACAACTTAGAATGGCAAACAAGCTGACGGTCCACTTGATGGAAAGTGGTATCCGACGCCTATAGACATGAGCAGTACCATGGACATAACAGAGTATACTGTGTCGCCCATGATAACCCCCATGCGTTGCCGTTCCTGAGGACTCAAGTGTTATTCCTCTGTACCCAGTGCTCACACCAATGCTGGTTCTTGTTGTATATATTATTACTTGTTAATTATATTTAATTGTAAGTAAAAATGCTGTCTGTTGACTTAATGTAATATTTTGTTATATTTAATTTGTTTTACAATTTTCTTTTTTATAAAAGACTACATCTATCAATGTATTTTAAAGGTTCATTTTGAACATATTCCACTTAGAAAAAGGTGTAAAAGAATTTATAAATAAAAAAATGCTTAAAATAAATTATTAACTTCTACAAGAAATAAAAGTAAACAAAAATATTTATTTATATAAAATTAATTACCATATGATGTCAAATAGATCAGCTTATTGATAGGCCTTGAAAAGATACCTCTAGTGGTTTTTATCAAGGCTGACCTCACAAGATCATCATCCCGGTTAGAGCATGTCTCAATTACTTTTCCCTACAACCAAACACTGGAAGGAAAAACCTCATTTGTACCTATAACAAGGACACCATTCTGTATATTTTTCCTAACATTCATCCATTTAGGACCACTTTGTAACTCTGCTAAATACTGTAATTTCCATTGACGCCAAAATTGTTTCTTTATTACTGTAATTCTTTGAAAAAGTGATAATCGATTGCATTGAATATGCATCATGTTAGGCTCAGGTAAATTCATCAGGGAGTTGCCTAATTCCCACATCCTTGTAAGTTATGGTTTCTTATCACACAACGGGCAAGTTTCCGAGGCTGGAGAAGTCGATAGTTGAGACGTCTTCTTAATATGCGAATAAGGCATCTTATTATATGCATGAGTATTCTTATCCTTGACATTTCCGAACGCAACTGATCTATAGTTTGTCTGCTTAATTTCCATGCCATTCCTAAGGAATTGTCCATCATGTGAGTGCACTGCACCAATACTTACCAAGAATATTAACAGAACTATATGTAAGTAAATACTTATTAATAATGTTAGTATATCTGCGTGTAGTTTTTATTGCTTATTGACTGCATTTTTATACTAAATTACTTATATAATATAACATGAGTGCAAAGAACCGACATAGAAAATGCAACATCATCAAAACTCAAACGCAATTGCAAGTCTATCATTTAGATAATAATTGCTCATAATATAATCAATGTCCTACAAATTTTAAAATAACATCTTGTTCTGATTTACCCAGCACACCGTAACAATAGTACTTAATATAAATGGAACTTATTCATTCAACGTAGCTCTTGACAAGGCAATGCGTAAACGAGAGATTTATCATATAAAAAACAACAAGGGAAAAGTTCGGAAAGTGTCTAAAGCAACTGCTATAATACTTTTCTATATTTAGTTTTTTTTTATAGAGACAGTGTAAATATTCAGAAAAATATAAATTTGTACATTGAACTTTTCAAGTTATTTGATATTGATTTGACTCTAACTGTACAGAGCTATTTTTAATTGTTTTTCCGTATATGCCGTGCTCCATAGGCAGCAATGACAGCCTGACTTACAAAAGAATACAACTGCATTGCATGTTAAAAAAAGTACTTTGAAACGAAAATATCTAGGTATTGGTAATTGATTTTCATTATTATTAAATGCACCTAGTATATACAATTATAAATAAAAAGAACTTTATAAGAACAATATTACAACAATAGAATTTAAAAAAATAAAAATTAAGATTTTGTTCCACAAACAATTTTTACTAACAACTATTAATATTATTAAGTATATTCTTTATATATACTACTGTTATATTTTACGATAATTAATTCAATTTAATAAAAAAAATAAGTTTACTAGGCAGACTTTTTTTATTTCCAATAACTTTATTTTCTTATAACGTAAAAACAACTTTAATCTATAATAAAGTAAGAAGCACTTAGGTATTTTTATGTTTCTCACCTGAGTCTCATCACTCTTGTTTTGGCACGAAACAATTATTTTATTGTTTCATGGTCCTATATCCACACTTCTGTTATTAGTATATTAAATTTGTTTTTCCTTTTGATACATACCTATAGTTTATGGCATATTATTAAGTACGTAACTTGAATTAAAATAAGATCAATTTATATTATTACAAGGGCTAGATTATATAGTCTTTAATTAGCTTTTCTTACATTGTTGTGTCTTCTTTTAGTCACTTTTCATGACATCCTAGGTATAAAGTATGATAATACATTGTATACTTTCTCTATTACCACATGGAAAATATTTTGTTATTTGACCATAATGCGTTGAGAACGCATTATGGTCAAATAACAAAATATAAATACAAAATATTTTTGCCTTTTGCTTTTATTTTGTAAGAAATGAAAATTCAACTAATATTATAAATGTGGAAGTTTGTAAACGTGTGCATGTTTATTGCTCATGATTTACAGGGAAACAAATTTGAATGAAATTATACAGATGGACCATATTTTATAATTTAAGATCATAATTTTCATTATAATCATAATTTACGCAGACAAAGCAGAAAATAACATCTAAGACAAATTCTATATTATGGTTTTACTATATTTCAACAGTTAATCGCTAATATCTCCTAACTCGAACACCCAGGCTGTGGAATGCTCCCTACCGAGGTTTTTTCTAGAGGCTATTATTTGGGATTCTTCAAAAGGGTGTATTGTAGTTTCTTCAGAACCGGCAACACGCACATGATATCTCGGTGTTACAGGCATCCATAACCTACAGTGACCGTTTACGATCAGATGGGCTGTATATCTGTTCTCCACCTTCATTATCATCATCATCTTTATACTCTTTACCCAATTATATAAATTTTGGGGTCAAAGTTATTATGTTTTATCCATATTACTCAACCTTTTAGCTTTTAGTGTTACGACACGCCACCTGCCTGACGTCCACTCTCCCTCTCAACTCAAGAACTCAGTCTCAACTCTCCTTGTAATTTTGTTTGTTGGTGGTATTCGCTACCTACGTTTCATAACGTATCATTCCTTCATAGGAAAGTATCAAGAAAAAAGGAAGAATACTTTAAGAGTGAGTACAGGAAGTTAATAGACAAAGAATGAAGGTTTTATGGGGGAAAATAAAAAGAAGACACTATATTTACGGAGGTACTGATCAGAAACTGTAGTGGCTCGGAAGGCCAGAGTAGCATACCCGTGTGTCCTTACTCTAGAACTGGAAGGACCACGAGAGAAGAGCATTCATGATAGTTTGTGTTTGTTGTTTACCACCTTCGTGGTATAAAAAAAAAAAAACAAATATAAACAAAATATGTAAGTTAAAAAAAATCCTACAACTATTATATAAATGTCAGTTAGGAGATATTGGTATTAACTACACATACATCGATTTGTAGTTGAGTTGATATTGTTAATTAAATCTATTATCTACTGGATTCGCATTAATATTTCTTGTCTCTGACGCTATAGGTAAATAAAAGCTTCAGTAGATATTCCGAATGATAAGTGTGTTTGTAAGGCATGGAGCCCACAATTTTTCCAAGCAATTAATTTTCACGAAGCATTTGATAACACTCGTGTATGTGTACAAGAGTTGTATTTATATCCCCATAATAATGGTATGTTTTTCTTGCTTTATTCTCAGTGATTTACTTAAATCGTTTTTTACGTTATATCCGCACCATTTATTTGTTTAAGTTTGATATAATCATTTTATATTTAAAGGTATTTATTGTAAATAAAAAAAATACAATAATTGTCATTACATCTATAGACGGTATGGATAAATTTAATAACAAACCATCGTATCATAACATCACACTAATATATAATATGGATGTAAGTCTGAAATAAAAATTATTATTATTATAAGACCACAGCACCGCTATAAAACATAAGAATTTAAATAAATGAAATAAATTTTACATTTAATTATTTAAATTTCATTAATTTAAATAAATCTATATTGAATACTAAAATTATATTTAGAGATAATATTTAGCGAAAAATTCTATATATATGTAAACCGAAACCGTGTAAACCGAAAGCACTGGTGGGGTTATCATTTCATTTTCAGTCACTAAAATATACAAAAAAATCGATACAGAGTATAATTCCGTTGACTTTATTCATTTTTTTTTTAATTCAAAGAACTTTCTTACAAAGGACACTTACCTACCGTCTTTCACAAAATAATAGGATTATATTAAATGGTCTATATTGTATTTCGAAGGGTATTTAAAAATCATCGTATCAATATATTACCGATACTTTGATTTCATTTTATTGATATTGGCTGTAATTGTAGACCGTTTTAAAAGCCGTACAATAAAGTCCAGTTCAACTGCGTCGTTAGCTCATTAATGAAGATTGATGAGCGCTCTTTGTAACGTCACACCCTCTTCGTTTCATGTCGCTTCTACTTTGAATTCTATACCAACAAAGAAACGGAAAGCTCCTCTGATTCACTTTTGTTTCTCATTTACGCCTGTTGCCGTAAACGTAGAGGTATAAGCGCTAAGAGCAAGGACTAAAATCCAATATCTTCAGACTATCCTAGATTGACAAATATTGATATTTAAGAAAAGACGGGGAGCTAAAGCGACTGCCTAATATTCATTCTCAGCAGAGAAGTGTAATAGGATTTCTAATAGTACCTACCTATCCCCTTGTGATATAATCTTAAATAGTTTGGAGTCACATTTTGCGTTGGTATTAACTTAATGCACTATGTTATTTTAACCAGTATTATTATTAATTCAAAATAATTCAAAATCATGATATTCGAAGAAGAAGCCAGTTGAATAGACTACTAATAAGAACGAAATGTTTTCAACTAATGATCTCATACATTCAAACGAAATGTAGAGAAGCGTAGAGAAGATAAAGCGTTGATCTCAAAATGTATAGCATAAGGTCCATAGATACAGAAGCTTAGGATAGTTTCTTGTGGCAGTCTATGACAGAGTTTGATTGTTTGTAAGAACTTTCAAGAAAAAAATAAGTACATTAGCGGACTTATCAAATAATAGGAATTTCTTTCAGTCAACCGAAGTACCCATAAATAAATATAAACTGAGGTGCGAAAATTTACCGTTGAACATCTACGTTATTCGTTATTATATACATATGTCCAATCAATCATCATTATCGTAATAATCCATTAATATTCCTCTACTAAATGCGAAGTGAAATCATAGCTTGAAACGCTTGCAGAATAAATAACTTTGTTATCCGTCACTTTCAACACATTTGTTATTTTATAAGTTATAGGACATTATAATTTGCTTAATTTGCCTGGCAACAAACCCAAGAATGTGGAGGCGTCACGCTTACTGAAAATTCACTCGGCACTGCTAGCGTCACCGTTGAACATCAAAAACAGATGTACCTTAGCGTTGAACCGTAGAAGGCCACAAAACAGCGCTGCATATTTATAAAACCAAAGTACAGGAATGTTGTAGAGCGTATACAAAACAGACACATCCCCACCACCCCCATTCCGTACCCCGCACTTCTAGATGCCGTAGGTATTTTCAAAGTTTCACGGCCTTATTTCTGACGTTTTAAATATACGCTTATTTTGAAAAGCAACACCAAACGGAGCGAATTTTTCATCATCCAGGCGCAAAAAATACTTTTTAACAGTATTGTAACTAAATATAGACAGGTAAAATTGTGAATATCAATTAGTTATAGTATTTTTAATTGGAGGAAAATATTTCATAAGATGACAACATTGAAAAACTACACTCCAATTAACTTATGATTTCAAAAGCTCTTGTAGCTATTCTCAAGAATGCTGTCTAAAAGAGAAATCTAAAAATTTCTTATAAGCGCGGTCTTTTGCAACTTTAATAGGTACGAAACAAAATAATTTTCTGTTATAAAAATCTCCTCAATTATTCTTTTACTTCCATAGTTATTATCGTATATTTAATAATATGTTTCGATTGCTTTTCAATATATTATGAATTAAATAAATAATTACATTATAAATTCAATAAATATCAGTTTAATACTGAAAATATTAAAAACCTCTCAATTAACTAATTTACCCAAATTAAAGATTTTTATTTTAACATTTACTATTAATTTATTTAATTACACTATAAAATGTTAAGCTATTTATTGATATCTTTAACTTTAGATTTTCGTCTTCCGCGCTAAACATACTGAGAGAAATTATTTATTTTGACTTAGCACTGTTCTTCTTCTGTCAATGTTTTTATTGTTATTCTATCTCTAAAACAATTGCTTTAGAACAAAATTCAAAAGTACCTACGTATAGTTTGTTTCAATAGACGTTAATGAAAATGTAGACAAACGAATAATTAACGTGACTCAATAGTCACGTTACCGATTGAGCAGTTCGATGGTTTTCAATAGTTACAAATACAAAATCGAGTGATTGAACATTTCGATTTATTACGATGTGTCGATTTTCAATTTCGACTTGATTGGATTATTTTTTCTTTAAGTTCTATTTGAATAGACTATATATAAAATACAGTACTTACTTTTCCCAATATATGAGACTTGAATACAGCACTCATAACAAATAAGAGCTTTTATACACGATTGCTTATATATTTTTGTATATGAACTATGTTCAGATCTTTTTCGCAACGGGTAACCTATATTCTGCGCATTGTGGCATGTTGCCGATGACCGCTCATATTTTGTTAATTTTTAATATAAAAACATTGTATTAAGTAATCACTTAAAATCTTTTTAAATCAAATTTAGTTTAATAACCACAATTGACACTTTCTAGAACAAAATGTTTTGTAGAATACTTATATTTAGTTTCTGTATTTTTCTTCAATGATTTTAGTAAGTTACTAAAACCTTACCTTACCCTTAATACGCAGAATGTAAATGGCTTGATGGATTTTAATACATAAATGGTGTGTCGTTATATTCTTTTTAATTGTGGGAATGCTTTCATGTCACACGACGGCAGTAGTAGATATAAAATAAATATGGCGGCTATAAAATTATAGCAATAAAAAAAACCAGTCTATGTGTTTGCTTTTTTCATGTCCATTTTTTAGTGCCATTAATAGCTCTACTTTTTTGTTTTTAATATTCAATAAACCCTGATCGAAACTATAATTCGTCCTCAAAACGGTCGCTGTGTCGTATATTATTATTATGTAAGAAACAATGTGGTATATGAAACACTATGAATACCATACTAGAGTGTAGTCCCATTCAAGTAAGAAATAGTATACTATGATGTACTACTACTAAATTAATAAGTATAAGTATGAAATAAACACTGATGTGATTTCTTTTTAACCAAATTGTGGTCATAAAAGCTAAAAGAGATTTAAAAAAAAACATTATCAGTAGCAACTTGTACCTAGTATTTTATAATTCCTAAACATGAGTACAGACTTCCAAAGAGAGTAAAAGTAGGTAGCAAAGACAGGCCTTACTTTATAGTTAAGTGCGACGAGGACGGTGTCTCCATCAATCTTTTGTAATTAGCCAGTGACGCGTCTCAGCTAACACTAATGACGAGAGGGGCGTTTGCGATCACCACACCTAAACAACATAAATTATTGCGTCTTGTAAACAAACCATCTACTTCTTAGCAAACAAAACTGTTATCTAGTTTAACTTCTGTTTTAAGAGATGACGACGTTTCTACAAATTTATCAATTTTAAGTGCTATTACATCGTGTTTTTTATTGATATTTTGTTCGATATATTTATAAAGCAATAGTTTCTTGTCCGTTCTTTCTCACTCAATTATAATAGTGAATTGATGATATTTTATACTAAGTTTAAACTATACTCCAGCAAAGTTTATAAGCTAAAAACGTCCCCTGCTATAGAATTGTTTCAACGATATTTCAGAACTATGATCGTTTGCAAAGTTTTCAATTTATTACACATTATTTGAAGGCTTATATCAGACACAGATTGATATTAAAGTTTTGTTAAAGTTAATATAATATTGTAAAGGGTCTAAGTGTCTTAGGTTATTAATAAACTTTAAAGTCTGTAACTTTGTTACATTTAATAATACATCTTTTCTTCCTGCAAAAATCTTTTAAGAAAATAAACAAAATATCCAAAGAGATTCCGTTTTTCTTATATGTCTAATAATATGTCTTCATAATATCAATTCCGATAATAGATTCGAACAGTTCACTTGTGGCCCTCAAGTATTATTTATAATATTTTATATATAGTATTTCTATTTCTTCTTCTGACTAAAAAGAATATTTCTTATAATAATATCAACTCATCCACATATCAAATAACTTTACCATTATATCGATACTGATATATATTTCATCGGTTACTCTAATATAAATATATAGTTATATTAAAATATACAAGTTGTGTGGTCCCGGCATAGAATAAGCCACTCCTTCCTGTTCTATGGGTGTCGTACCAAGCGACTAAGGAAATTTAATAGTCGAGGGATGGGCAACGGCGTCTCTCTTAAAACATCACCAAAACTTAACTGCGGTTTTTTTAATGAGTGGAAATGGAATAGTAACCTCATCTACGCTTTCGGTATACGCTGGCGGCGCACCAGTATAGGGTGATAGGTAAGAATGAAAACAGGTCAGTTAACTCATCGTGACGAATTCATTTAGCATTAACTATGATTGTTTCCAGAGGGAACCACGTGAAAGTCGATCTGATAGAATATTATATCCCTATTACTAATAATCCATCCTTAGCCTCTTAAATAAAAATGTTCCTAATTAACGAAGATATTATGTAACACAGATATACATAAAAAATACACGTCGAAGTCGCTTAAAAATTTAGATCAACAATCAAAAATGTAGATCAATCACCAATGCAACATGAAATCCGATTACGAAGTGAACTACCGGGAGGTGGTGAATGGTTTGGAGAACATGCATTCGCGTGTTCGCTGACAGATAGCAATCAGAGAGGGGAGGGAAGTACGCGTTGTTTCTAATTAATGGTGGCGAATCGCGTGAAAACGACCCATTTGTCTGAGCAACCGTCGGATGTTCACAGAAGAATTGTAAGCGATACAAATACCTTAAATGTCTTCAAACACTTACCTCGCCGTTCCCACTGAAATTTCCACCCTCACGATCTACAATTATAATAAACGTGATCTAGATTGTGAGTACATTGTGTAATGCCGTTTTATTTCGGTGAAATCGTGGCAAAGTTTTTACAGCGTAACGATAACGACAGTAAGATTACTGGTAGTCAAACTTGCCAGGACTTCATCTTTAATCCACTTTAGATTACAGAGATAGATAATTAAGTTATTTCTAATACTACCGTAGAGCTTATACCATTTACAATTAGAGGCGCAATTAGCAAACATCCCTGTACAAAAGTACCTAAAAGCCTGCGCACATTATAGTTAAGACTGTCGTTAGTTAGAAGTATTGCCCAATGAGAATACATGAAAATGCGCTCACATCATCTGCATATACTTTCATTGGGCCAGTAACAACAGTTTGATTATAAAGCTGGAGTTAGACTAAAACAGAAACGGTTTACGTATTCTTTTAAAAAATGAATGGTCTTAAAAATATAAAGAGTACAAATAATATCTTTGAAGTAAACAAATTATAGGTAAAAATAGGAGAAAAACGAAACGAGGCTTCACTCGCATGGTCTGACTCTACCTTAATGTACTCTTGCTGCAACTAGAAAGCCGTATATCTGTATGTACTGCTCTATATTATAACATGCTACGTATATCCTGCGGCTTCATTCACGTGAATTAATATATAATGTTAGGATATAACTATAATCTAAGAATATAACCTACTCGTGTACCAAATTTTATTTAAATCTATTCAGTAGTATTTGCGTGAATGAGTAACAAACATACATTATCCCTCCATTCTATATTCCACGTTACAAATTTTTCCCATTTAATAAATAAATAGAATAAAGTGCAGTATCTTAATAACTTGTAGGGAAGTCACAAACAATAACACGACGTAACATATGGTGACGCAAGACTATTTTCTATTTTACTCGAAATTGATTCTTTGAGTAAAGGCCACATAACGTGTGGTTATGTCATATTGTCGATGTGAATACGCAATATACGGAGTAGATTCGCCTGTATTTTTTTTTTGTATATTACGCAATTTTGTCACTCCGTTACGTCGTAATTCAGAACCGATTTCGATCATTCTTATTGCAATCCTTAGGGTTTACCGCCATTTTGTTTTAATATTAATTTTATATATATAGAAGTTGCTTTTTTTCTTTGAGGAACAATAAAACACTCGATATGATACAAAATCTACTCACAGACATATGACCCCGTATTCTAAATTCAAATATTTAATGTGATATATATAAAGCATTTCTTTGTTTATTGAGAATTATTGAGAGCTTTACATTTTCGTTTTAAATTAAGAATGGTAATATTACTAAATATTTAATTTTTTAAACTATAATCGTATTATTTTTGGAGCAAGATCTACCTGTTTTTGAAGTTTTCAAGGACACTAAACGAGACACAAGTGTAACTAGTTATAAAAACTTCATACTTAGTCGAATACATATATAGTATATAAGTAAAGTTGGCAATACTGTTCAGTATTAAGTACCAGTATCATAAACATTATATTATTTTATTTATCACAATATCATCAATTAACACGATCGTTAATTAATCTTTTGGTAGACCTCGATGAAAGAAATAACAAACAATCAAAACGTTCATATTTATAACATTAATTGGGTAGTTACCCCATTGTAAAAATTATATTTTTTTAAAGAATTAGTACTCACAGATTGTACTTGTAGATAGGTAGAGAAATCAATAATTTCTCTAAACTTGAAAGATAATTTTAAAAATTGTGTATTTTTTGAAAAATTACTCCAGGAAAGAGTCTACTCTTTTGGAAATTTTTAATATTGGAAAATCATATAATATCTTTTTTTTTGCTAAAACAGTCAAAATGATAATGACCGACCATCTAACAAACAGAGAGCAGTTTTTATTTGTAACTTTCGCAGGATTGTTTGTTAGATCACGTATTTCATTTTCTGTGCGGCCTACGAACGGTGATTATGCAAATTCGACCGCCCCTTGTGCGAATCACATAAATCGTTTCATATTTTATCACTTTTTTACATAATATATTTTGTATAAGCCAACGATCATTCAACGCGCGTCAGCACTGTAAGGTCTCCTCATTAACCAAATGATAAATTGCGAAGACATTTTCTTTAACAAATTATCTCGTTTACGATGAACGTGATGTTATGAGTGTATATGAAACAATTAGACACAAATATTATTATCTATTAAATATACTAGTATTGATTATTTTTCTTTAGGAGCGAAATGTGAAATATATGTTTATACGGGTATATATGGTATTGTATTGTATAATCTTTATTGTACACACATACCAGAAGGAGACTGTACAAGAGTCGTTTGCTTTGGTACCTCTGTCCCATTCGTGTTTCTACCTTAAAGTAGTTGTGTTTACATGGCGGTGCTTCGGTTTTAAGGGTGGGATATGATAGTAAATTTACAAGGTACAGCGGAATAACACCTTAGTCCTCAGGAATGGCGGCGCATGGAGGTATCATGGGCGAAACAGTATACTTTGCTATGTCCATGGTAGTACTCATGTCTATAGGCGACGATTACTTCTTTCCATTACCTGGGTCGTCATTTTGTTTGCTATTCTAAGTTGCATAAAAAAACATAATTTACATTCGACGTATTAAAACTTAATCTACAATGACGGACTTATCCTATAGAGGGATCTCTTACAATTCAATCTTTGAAAAACTGAAAGTGAATTATAAAAAATTCAAGAGTGCAACCGTGCAGCTAATGATAAAACCAAATAATACCTAGTTAAAATTAAACATATCATATCTATCAAAAAATATGTATGTATATGTAGTATGAAGTACATGAATATAATATCAACACGATATTAATCAACAGCAATTTTCAATTATTCAGCAGTCGACAATTAACGTCTGCTATGATGATGATGATTTATGTATTACTGCTTCAAGAGAAAATATATATATAATGTTTATTTTGTGAAAAAGATAATAATAATACTTAATCACTTAGTGTGTCTGTAGACAAAGGTAAGGATCTATAAATATTAAACTATCAAATAGATTATAATAAAAATAAATCATAATAATGAATAAAATTGATACGAGATTTAGCTTTTATGCTGAATAATTGTTTTAAAATGGGTGATGATGGAATAGTAACGCCACCTGCGCAATCGGTATATGCTGGCATGGTACAAGGAGCAATGATAGATAATGATAAAATCAAGTCAGTTCGCCCATCATGACGAATTCAAGAAGAATTAACCGCGACAATTTTCAGGGGAATCGCGTGGAGGTCGACCTGATAAGGTATATTGTTAAGAATGACAGTACATGACTATCCCTCTCCCTCCGATACTAAATAATTAGTCTAACATGTAATAAACTGTTATATGTATATGTATGATAATTAGTGATTAATACTTCTAACTCATTAAGTATTAAAAATATATGCATATTTATATAACTTCAAAAACGTCTTTTATGCTGTATCCATAACCAATCTCTTATTATAAAAAAAAGTGTTTACTTAAATACCTACAATTATTATAACATAGTAATATAAGTTTTTACCTATTTAAACATTTTGCGTTTAATTTACCCTCTTTGTATTAGAAAATTATTATTGTCTGAAAACCTCTTTGAAAACACAATTATCCCTAGTTAAGAGAATGGTGTCTTTTCTTATAGCAGTAATTACATCGCTGTTGTAATTATTATAATTGCTTTCGGCGACATATTAAGTTAACTCCTTTAAGGTACATATTATTATTACAGGTTTTTAAATACTTGTAAAATTTATTACATGAATAAAATCATTATTATTTTTGCGAAATTTATATTAGTAAAATACAGAATTATTAATAAACAAATTAAACATATCATTCTATTAAAATAACATCACTACTATAGTCGTTTGTTTTAACGATTCTTTTTAATACGTTCTTAATAGACTTTATTCATTTTTTTTTTTCATTTACATATTCATTCTTAATACTCAACTTAATATAACCATATTGACTTATATTCACCACAAACACAAAGTGATCGTATGTATATTTATATTTTGATACTATGAAATAAACTCTTTTCTTTTATATAATAATAATGATGATTCTAAATGTATACTTAGAGATAACATTTCATGTTGTTATATTTTAACATTATGTAATAAAAATACATTATCTTCTTGAAAAAAAGTAATAATTCACCTTCTTCGTTCTCATGAGAATTCTTAGAAAGCCCTTTTTAGTGTTCACTTGCCTCGTACATGTAATAATAAAATCATGTACGCAATTTCATGCTCGTGTAATATTGTGTGTCTTCTATTAATCAGTCATTGGTCATAGTTTTATAAAGTATATACAAACATACTATTATATAATTACTGAATAATAAAAACTAATATATTTATTATATATATATATATATATATATATATATATATATATATATATAAATAAATAATCCTACCGATTGAATGCTATCTTCATAAAGCACAACACACCTTCATAACACATGCATAAATAGCTGTTATAAAAATTTTAATACATTGCCTGTGAAGTACCTCCTCTTAACAATGAGGCTCACAAAATAATGTATAATACCCACTTAGCGTCGCGGCATCGCTCTCCCTTTGCTTTGTATAAAGGCATATGATGAGCTTCAAGAGGCATTCTTATAATACACATCAAAGGCTTTACTCCAGTTTCGATACGTAAGGAAAAATGAAAATCCTTACAAAAAATATTAAAGATAAACTATCTACATTGTTGCCAGTACTCCCGTACGGGGTGCTAGAGTCGTGGGATGATTTAGACCCCAAATTATATCACGCCATTCATATTTATTGGTTAAAATTTTACGGCATGTGGTACAACAATTTCTCACCTTTAAACATTCTTTTCTGGATTCAGATAATATATACTCTGATCATCTTATGGCTGGTGTGTTTTCTGCCCGGAATAGGAGAGGTCGTTTATTTGCTGAAGCGTAAGGAAAATATTGGCGACATTGCAGAAGGGTAGCTATATCTATATACTTGTAAACTATATTAAGTTTACTTTTATGTATTATATTTGTTTCTTATCTTAATTATAATGCATTTTTACTAATAACTATTCAACTTTAAACTGCAAAAATTTTGTAATGACTTCAAAATTGTGATTTCGTTTGATTACAGATTATATTTATTTTTAAGCGAAATGTACACATATTTTAAAATAGCTGTGTTTTGGTTGAATAAAGATAAAGTGATGAATCTAATAAAATATTTGTATTGTGAGGAATTTAAGCCTGTGGAGGCGGAACACAAAGAGTTTATACGGAAGAGTATAAAAACAGCACGTTTTGTGATGACATATTATTCCACAATGTGCGTTGGCGCGGTTTCAGGTAAAGTCTTTTAGGCAATTACTTTAACAGGAAATATATGAAACACAATTTAAAACCGTTTATACTTAGTACACCGTTGACATTTTATTGAAATTTAATATTTCTTTATATGGATATTCGTCATAAATAATCAAAGTTTATTCACAATAAATATAGTGTAAAATCGAAGGCGTTAACCGTACGTAAAACTAAGATTATGTCTGTACTATAAAATAAATTAGGTCAAAAAGAATTTCTGCCCTAATTTATTTACGGCAGAAATTCTAAAATTCAATCAAAAGTCATCCCATAATAACTACTGTATATAGTAACTTTTTATAGAAGGCGCTAAATTTTTATCAATTTATACATTAATTTTCCTTTGGGAAAAAAAATCAATTTCACTAGTAGAAGATACCCCTGAAAGAATGAAAATGATTTCGATTTCATTGCCTAAGTAAAAACTCTAACGTAAGAGTAAAAAATTATTAGATAAATATGTGGTTTTATTCAAAAAAATATCAAAAACAGAACAGAAAGATATCTATTCTATTGGTTTACTTCTCTATCACAAAAAAAATTGTTGAATATGTAACGAGTATTTTATTATCTAGAATAGTAAAAACTGTGCGAATCAACTTGATTCCTCCACTGTATTATATAAAATTGCATTGTTCTCCTCTCTACGTGTTCCATTAAAAACTATGTATAAAGTACAGAATTGGCCACAATAGCTGCACCTGCTGAATACATAGACACCTTTAAACATATTGGTGATTTCATGTAGGCAAATAGTGTGTATATTTGCTTGCATGTGATTACGACTTCAGGTTATGTTTTGAGTACGATTGAGTGCCTTGTCCGATATCCGGTTGCATATATAGATGTATTCGGTTCTACATATCTTAACATTCAGGTTACATGACACTTGAAAATCATGTGAAAGTTACTCCAGTAAGAATTACAATAAATAATAAAATATCTGTCAAATAAATATGCAGGTGTTCATAGGCTACGGTAACCACTTACCATCAGGTGGGCCGTATGCTTGTTTGCCACCTCAGTGGTATAAAAAAAAATTACTTTTCAAAAAAATTTAATATATATTTAAATAGTCTTAATGAAATGAAACCACATAATTCATCTGAATATCATAGAAAAAATAAAATATATTTTAATTACTATTTGATTTGATAGGTGCTTTCACAAACTTCAATTATCAATTTATTAAAACGTAGGTAGACGATTTTATTGAACTTTATTGGTTTTCAGTGGGAATAATAATGCCAATAACAGAAAATTTCGACATTTTACCAACGAACGTGGAATATCCATATTTTAATGTTTACACATCACCCGCCTACCAAATATTGTACGTTCATCACGTGAGTATATACTAAAATAAATAAAATTACTTTCCCTTTTGGTAAAAATTTTATGAAAAAAATAAACGAAAAAAACTCTGTACGGAATTCGTAGAAGCGAGAAATACGTTTCACCTTATAAAATCCAATTGCCATTTATTTACTTTATATATTAGCTGAGTTGTATATTAAATTACGTATATTTATTATATTTATTAAGTTTTTTCACAAATCATATATTGTATAGAATGAGTATGATGGAGATACCAGAAAACATATGTTATTTTTGATTAATATTCTTCCTCGATGGTACAACAAAAATAAATTAAAATTGTAACTATTGTATTACTAAGTAAATAAAAGAAAAACTTGAGACTGATAATTATAATACTTTGTTAAGATTAATTCATCTGTTAAAAGGAAAATCTATTGAAATATTCCAACATATAAATCAATTATCAGAAATTTTCAAAAACTTAACTGGAGAACAAAAGAAATAAACGCCACTGAAAACTATACATTTAAATAAATTGAGAAAAAGAGTATAAAAACATATATAAATAAAATCAAAATACAAATATATAAAAAAGGCTGACCAAGTTGCCAACAACAGGAGAGTTCTCGACTATTCGCTTATTTTTGTTACCCACTCACACCATATCACCAGTTCTAAACCAATTTTATTGTTTTTTGCAATCGATAGATTTACCCACATGTTAGTTGTATAAAAATTTTATTCACGATTGAAACCGCAATTTTTTCTGCATTGCCATACTTATTACCTCAATATAACATTAAAATACTATATTATATTATAGCTATAGTAAGGGTAATATTAATTTTAATTTGTTGACGTTTATTATAGTACATATATAAACACTAAAATAAACTATTAAATATAACTTTCTAATACAATTACACTTCTTAAAATAAATTAGTGTAACTTTATAAATATCTACAAACGGTAACCCAACGGTGTACTCGTATATTAATCAACAACTCAAAACGGCTGAAGGGATAGTTGATTTTACACCGTAAGTAAATCCTACCTGGTAAAATCTACCTCTTGTCACTATTAGCCTTTGCTAGTTATCGATCGTTACAAATGGAAGATTGCTGGTACAAATAACCCAAGGAAGAATTTAGATAAACCAATAGTAAATTTGTGCTTGGCCAATATGAGTAAACTAAAAAATAAATATAGAGTATAAACTAAAAAGAATCCCACCACATTATAAACTACATATAGTACTACATAAGTACAATGTATTGTAAAATTACAAAGTAATATTAAAAATTTATCTGTAGCTTCGTACTTTGATAAATGAAGCGCGCGGTGATCCTGTACAATATTACACTTGGGCCATTGTAGTTTGATTTTGATCCCTACAAGGACGGAGATGATATCATGCAATGGTAAATAAATAGAGAAAAGATGGAAATTATTTTTTATCCCGGTCAATCAACATGTCCCGGTTACGAATACAAAATAGCGGGCGTAGCTGGTGCAATTTGAAACACGATGCTTGCAATCTCCGTCTACATTGAAATACACGCTTTTAGCAATACAACAGATTATTGTTTTCACAGATATACTACAAACCGGCGACCTGTATTATTGATGGTGTTATGGATACTATTCTGGCTGCTTTCATCGCATCTACAAGTGAGGCACTATATTTTATTATTTTTTTATAATAAAAATTACTATACAAAAATTGTGGTTATCGCACTCACGCGTCTACTTATTTTAAATTATGTAATACCTATATACTATACTGTAATATAATAATTTAAATCTAATATCTTAGCTTAATAACACTATTATGCTTTCGTTATCATGCCCTGTCGTGACTACGACGTGGTGCAATCCATGTCGAAACGTCGGCAATAAAGAAGCAGGTATATAGGTACTATTTACCTGCAAAATTTTTCATCTCACTAAGTCTCGATAGTGTATTTAAATAAGCGTTGCGATGTTCAATCCCTTACACCTATGTACTGGGTGATATTGAAATTATTCGCATTCTGTTACATTGAGTATTCGGGTGGTAAATTTTTTTATCATATTTTTTATTCATAAATGGAGATTCCGAAATACAAGGTAGCGCATCTAAATTATTTTTAAATATATACGAATCCAAATCTACTAATACCTATTCTCACATTAACACTACGTATTCTCTCAAATTTATATTGGCATGAGCTCGTATAGACTCTTAATTTTCTTTGTCGTTTTTTCGACCCAATATACATTTACGAATACTTTCAGTTTCTCTGCTAAAAATGCTCTTGATTTTACTCTGTAAATTTATAAAACTTAAACTTGTTTAACTAATTGTAACTAGAATCCAGTCTAAAGGGACTACATGAAGCGATACATAATTGTACTTTTAAAACCTTTCTTATTATTATATTGACCCAACTCTGAACGCTGACCCATCTCCAATCAAATTTTGTTATTATAATGTACCATTATAAAAATGTACCTTATTTTCATATCAATACACTGAGCGTTTTTATAACATCGGGTTTTTACATGAATAAAACGCAAAGTTTTGTATTTTCATACCCTTACCGTATGTATATACATAGTTACAAAGAGAACAACTTTAAATGGATTAGTGGGTCACGCATTAAAATAAACTCTATTCCTTTGCCGTAAAAAAATAACATAAAAAAATATAAATATACTAGCAAACACCGTGGTACGAAATTTATGTAGGTCAATCTTTGATTCTGCAAACCTTATTAATTTATAACATTATTGTGACTTAAATATTAATAAATAGTTCTGTATCTATAAATAAATACACTGAATTTATTCTATCTAATATACCTACAGTGAAGAAGGGAGAAGGGATTGTTAGTAATGGGGACAAGCAACTTCAGTACTATCAATATATCCTGTTTTTTGATCATTGATAATAATGGAAATGGCAATCCCGTCCACGTTAACGGTATACGCAGGCGAGGCACCAATGAAGAATGACAGGTGAAAATGAAATGGCAAATCAGTTAGCTCATCGTGATAAATACACCTGGGATTCAGCACGATGGTTTCCGGGGGGGGGGGGGGGGGGGGTACGTGGAAGTCAACCTGACAAGATATATTGCTAGCAATAGGACTGATAATCTGCATTACTAACAGTTTACTCTAATAGGTCGACCTGCACGGGATTCCTCCTGGAAGTCATCGTGAATAATTTTTATAAATTCGTTCACCATCTATCATCTCTCACTGATACCTTACTAATGTATACCAATGGCGCAGGCGGGGTTACCATTCCATTACCATCACATAAAAAGAAATATGCCTATAGATACTCATAAATGTAAACATTTTCATATTACAGTTGGACAGATAGAGATATTAGCATTTAACTTGCGTAATTTCGACGTAGTAGCAGAAAGGAGACGTAAGAGGGCTATTAACGAACATAAAGCCACCGGAGCATTGTCTGAAGATTACCACATACGTACTGTTCTCAGAGACTGTATTATACACCACAACAGCATCATAAGGTAAATTAAAATGTTTATTTTAGAACTCATCAGTCCATGACATGACGTCACGGTATTGTTATTTATTTATATTATACTAGCGACCTGCATCGGCTTTGCACGAGTGTAAGAGTACTTATAGAAAAGTTTAATAAATACATATTATACCACAAACCTTTCTTTAAAAAGTCCCCTAAATGACAATGAAACCCTTATCCCTACCTAGTATATATAAAAGTTAAGCTTAGAAACAGACAGACGCAGACAACATTATATCTTTCAACAACATAAAAATCAAAGTGAATACCTAATATCACAAGAAATGAGTCGTAGCTAACTTGAGCAGATTGCACTCACTTTGTACGGGATTGAGACTTTTCTTGAAATAGAGAAAAGGAGCGAGTTTAAGAACTGTCTGAAAAGATTTTTTTTACTGTTTTTATGGAGCTATACTTTAAAAAAAAAAATTAAAGACTGTCTCTCTTCGTCAACTAACGTCATATAATTGATTAAAAACTTTCATATATTTACAAATGGCTACGACGCGATGCAATCTATGACAAAATATCAGTAATAAAATTAGATTTTTAGGAACTGTTTAACTAAAAAAAGTTTTGATAAGTCCCGAAAAAAATTTACCACTTTTAGTAGATGCTAAATAAAAGTAAATTCTGATTATGACAATAATGACGTGAGAAAGACCGTAGCTCATTGCTTATTAATAATACTGAATATTTTACCGTCACAATAAAATCACTTATCTAACTTCTTAAAAGCTCTATAAATATCAGACCAAGGCAAAATAATATTGTGAAGTAAGACTTACTTGAATATAAATATAAGATTTTTAACATGTCATCCGTTATTTAATTTAGAGACTGAATTATGTTATGATTTAATAGCTGTCACGAAGCATCTCTAACAATAACTTTGAAATGTCAAGTTCTACAAAATTTTGTGGTTTTTTATTATTATTAGATACGTATTTATAGAGATATTATTAAATAACTACATCTGCAATTATAGTAAAATTATTATCAGAGTATAAATGCAAGTAATATAATACTTAGGATTTCTACATCTTTGTTTTTTTAAATGGTCCACTTTTAGACATCTTCCTTTTCGTTTATTTTTAATTGTGCATTATATTTTTTTTTTTATGTTTATATTCTGTAGAAAACTATTTCTATATACAGTTATACACTACATTTATTTTAAGCAACTGGTTTTATTTTAAATATATTATAATACATGTAATATACATAAACACATATAATACATGTAATAATACATGTTCTGGCTCTGCCTGCGTAAATTAGAATTGATATTTTGCTCAAATCCGTCGTATCTAATGAAGCGTGATCGAATAAATAATATCCAAACATTATTATTAATTTTATATGAACATCTCGTTCACGTCGCCGACGACAAAATACATTTGACTGTCCCATCTGAAGCATTACTTTTATCGATTAAATATAATATATATTGAATCGATAAGAATGCGATAAATATCAGCATCCCTCTTAAAATATCACCAAACTGCGGTTGCTAACCCGCCTATCAAGCGTAGCAACTAACGGCAAAGCCCCCCTTATGGGGAAGACTATGTTCAGCAGTGGACAGTTAATGGCTGATACAACAACAACAATATAATTTCAGAGATATGCATCATTGGTGTAATGAAAATTATTACTTACAGTTCTCATAAACACAATCCACAATGATCGATACGTCACCATTAATATCTACTGAATGGCGCGTGAAAAAAAAACAACCAAAAATTCAGCCGTTAGAGGTGACATGAATAAAGCGGGTTTATTATCGGCTGCCACTGACAACGCTGTCAAACGCTAAGCCTCTCACGTCGGCAATTTGACAAAATACATGTGGAGCAAGTAATAGACCGATATATTTTATTTAGGTATTAAACTGACGTATGAATCGTGATTTTGAAGGTGAAAATTGAGCATAACAGCTTTAACAGAAAACAAATACCTACAGTATACCTACAAATTTCTCAAGGTTATTCTGTTTGGTATTTAATCTATCTTTGAGAGCAATTTACATTCAGTAGTGGACATAAAAAGTTAAGAGATGTTGATGAAGGTGTTGAACTACAAAAAAAAATTGTTGTTTCACAATTTCATTATGTACGTGTGTATGTTTTTAAATTTGTTCTATTATGTCTAGAGTAGTTTCTTTAATATAGGTTTTTCAAAACTTCGTGTGTAAAAAAAATATAATAAAAATTATAAATGTACCCATAATTATTCCCTTAAAGGAAAAATTGTAATTGTAAAATCTTTATTGTATATAATTCACATTGAACACTAATAAATGATTTAATATACAATGAGGGACTTATCCCATAAAGGGATCTCTTACAGTCATCCTTTGAGAAGCTAAAAGAAAACTGTAGAATGTATAAGACTATCAACCGTACAATTAAAGATAATAATACCCAGTAAAAAAATTTAATATATAATACAAGAAAAACAGCTCTATATACTTACATATGTAAATAATAAAAGTACATGAATAATAATATAACATTAATACACAAATATATACATACATACACACATACACATATCTACACACACATATATATATACACTCATACATACACATACATATATACATAACAAATACATAGATTTGTTATGTATATATGTATATATATTCACAATTGGCTCAATGAAGAGAGATTTTCAAAATAAAAATTTACGATACCTGCTTTAAAGGATTTCAGTGATTGTGCCATCTTTAAGTTATTAGGAAGTGAATTCCAAAGATGTGATATTCAATATACATATATAAAAAAAATATTTTTATAAAGATTTAAAACAGACTCCTAAGTCCTCTAGTCCTCCTAAATGAGCCCTAATCTGCAGGAATAAGTATTACAATTTGAAATTAATATCGGCTATCTAGTAATTCTTTATTAAAATCTAGTGACTAAATTTTAGATAAAACTAAATTATATCCGAGACGTAAAATGTAGAAAGTAAAATGTATATGTGAGATTACTATAAATATAATGTTAGCAATTCATACGTTTCAGAAGTTTGCTTACATTTACCTCTTTGATCTGTATGGTTTTTAATAGACAAACACGCTTCGAATATAGAACAAGACCCAAATAGGATGTGAGCAACATAAATACCCGAAGTTCTTTGGTGACGCAAAATGACGGTTTTCAAACATAAAAATACAAAATTCTAAAAAAAAGTTACTGAAATCTGCGAAGCCTCTCAGACTGCGAAGTCGTGGGCGGTAGCCCACGTCACCCACGCCTTACACCGCCTTTGGTTTTTAACATTACATATTTACAAATTTTTTATAGGTACTTATATGGAAGGGATCATACTTCAAGTGAGACGCGTGTAATAAAATTAGTTTTCTGTTTATGAATGGAGAAGAGATTATATATACTCGCAAATAGTCTTGCAATTTTATCCCTAAATAAATAACAATAAGCTAGTAATAGATACAATAATAAAAATAAAGAAAACAATACATTTTCCTGTTTTCAGATATGTGTCTATGATAGAAAACGCCTTCAGTCTAGCTTCAGCACTGCAATTCATGTTAAGTGTCATGGTACTTTGTTTAATAGGTGTTCAGTTTTTATCGGTGAGTATCATTCCTTAATTATCTATTTTATGAGTATTTTATATTAAAACACTCTCAATATATTTTTATAAGTTGATAGAGTTTTAATATCGACTCATAATAATGTACTTTCTATGTCAAATATAAAAATTTAACAATGGTATGTATAGTTTAGAATTAAACGAATTATTTCAGTATCCTGCTTACACTGTATTGTTCTCATTTATAAATTTATTTATACTTTATTGTACACAAAAATTACATTGTTACAATTTATATTATATGAAGATGTAAAACAAGTGAGTTCTTTAAAAGTTCTCTTCCAGCCAACCTTGAGTGGAAAAGATTATTCATTACCAGCGGGCTGTGTGCGTACAATAAGAAGTGTAAACAGTATAGTACTAGTACTCACTTTAATTATATATTTATTTCTTAGTACTGAATATATTCAAAAACTACTCGACCACTTTAGAAATCCTTTCTATATACCTACAGAAGTCTACATTATAAGCAAGTTAGACTATATAATTAACTACTAACTTGATGATAACTAACCGAAGCCTTGTTGGACCGATAGTATATGATATACCTATATTTATGACTGAGTATGATATGATATAATAATTACCTAAATTTGTAGAATAAAAACCAAATATTTTGAAAAATATACTCGTACATATAATCATTCAAGTAGTATAAACAATAGAAGCCGTGGCAAATTGTTATAATCGGTAGTCAACACATAGTGAATTTATTTCTACATGCAATCCCGATTCTGATGCGTCATTTTTCTAAACCAATCTCTTAACCTATTAATTTAATTTGATTATTTCGCGAAATAACCGTTTTATGGATCAGCATAAATATATTTATTTTTACACCAATTAATTTAATTAATGAGAAGTGATACAAAATGCGGCATTATCCCTAAAAAATCTCTTCCTGACAACCTTTGGGTAAAGAACATTTATAATAATTTTAAACTTAAATATATTAGAAAATTAGTTCGTAACAGTCTTTAATAAAAAGGTTTCGCTGTGATATCGAATGTAAATTTGATTTAATTTAGTTTAGAGAAATGGCGTTTCAGGATTGACTCTAATGTGTTATAGAGCTGCTGCATTCAAATTCATATAATAATAAAACAATATATAACCACTAACAGATTAGCCTAATTCACGCAAAGGGTTCATTTATATAATTTATGCATGTATGATTTTACGCTTATTACATCGTCATCATAATGGTTTTAACATTTACTTAACCCTTTTTTATATCAAATAGAAAAGTAATATGCACGTAAGTACTTCTTCACTACATATATGGAACGTGTACTTCGCTCAAAGCAACTCATTACCTATTGCCCTTGGGAGGAAAAATATGAAATTTCATTGCTTCCCTTTTTACCGTTTACTTGTTGACAAGTGAATAACAAACAATAGCCAAAAGACAAATAAAACAGACAACAAATAGATTACATTCGTGTATATTTCAATATTCGTGACATATTACCCGTACATACTTACATCTATGACAAAAATAAACGGTAGACAAAATAATAAACTCTAATTAATATGTAGATTTTAGTTTATATTAATCTGAGTGTGACGTTTATTTATTATCTCTTGACGCTATAACAGCTTAAACAATGATCACAAAATTTTATATACGTACGCATAGTATTGGACATGGAAAAGTTCATAGGCTACTTTTTATTTCGATCAAACAGACGAACTCGTGGACATAACTAGTCATATAATAATTTTCAAAAAAAACATCATAGAAAAAAATAATTAGTTTCGGTAGTAAAACACTTTTAATACTGCTAAAGGCTAACTTTTATATCACTCCGTATATAAAAAATACCAGAGAGACACTTCTTACAAAAGACGTTTGCGTGGGTCCCATGTCTACCCGCGTTTCCGCCATGAAACAACTATGCTTGCATTACTGTATTTCGGTTTGAAGAACAGTACGGAGATATAGTTCTAAAAAAGCATGTAAATGCCATGGACAGTATTGTGTGATACATAAAAGCGAAAGCTATGATTTTTATCAAGTCGGCTGTCAAGCATTTTGCCATTAAAAGTATCATAAAAATAAGATAAAATATAAAAATGTTAAGTAAAGGTAATATTATGTTATTGTACCTGTATAACGTAACGTGCTTACTAACGATATCTTAGGATAACTTCGAAAGTAATCACGTCTCACTAGTCTAGAGTTTAGTCTTGAGAGAAGTCGTAAAATTTTATTTTCTTTGACAAATTTGTCGCCGTCGCACAAGTTGCGAAGACAATGCAAACAATATACATGGAAAGAAGAGCTTGATCTCAGCTTTAATTGCTTTTATTTATAATGGTTTCGTTTTATTACAGTTTATTCTTAATAAATACTAGTTACTATTCGTTTCTTTATTCGCATGAATAATATTTAAAAATATTATTATATACTGATCCTTCTAATGTTGTAACTGTAAAAGTTTGTTAAAATGTTTAAATGTTTCTATATTTGTTACTCAATCGCGCTTAAATGGCTGAAAGAATTTTAATAAAATTTGGTACAGGAGTAGGTCATATCCTAAGTTAACATATAGAATGCTTTCTATAACGATGCACGCAAACAAAGTCACGAGAAACAGCTAGCCTCTATTATGATCCACCTGTATAACAAATTTACTAAAAGACAGTTTTTTTTTTTTTATGGGTGAAAATGGTATGGTAACCCCGCCTGCGCTAACGGGATACGCTGGCGGAGCACCAGTGAAGGGTGATAGATGAGAATGAAAACAGGCCAGTTAGCCTATCATGGTGAATTCATCAGGAATCCGCGAGGAGGTCGACCTGGTTGGGTATATTGCTAGCAATGGGATTTTCAGTCTCCATCACTAACAATCCCTCTCCCCCCTAAAAAGACAGTTAGGGGTACAAAACTATTAATAGTATACTAATAACTTCTTCTAGGAGAAGAGACCCATGCCTAGCAGCCAGAGTTATTGAGCACAACAAATTTCATTAAAATCTATTAAGTCGTTTAAGCGCACAATTATAACCTTCACATTTATAATACTTAAAAATAAAGATATATTTATTTAACAAAGTATGTTTATATAAGCACAGAATTCATCATTAATTCCTACACTAGGCTAAGCCTGTCCTGTAAGAAACAGGATTCGTATTACCATATACATGCATACAGAGATTAACATAGGCTTTTTAGTATTACTGATAATAATTTATCTACTAATTTATATAAAGCGATTGTTTTTATTTAGATCTCACCACTAATAATTTCACAAAAATTTGTGCACTTAAATTAATACTTAGCAAAAATTAGCAAAATGCCAAATTAAATAAAAAAAAAAATAGGATAGACATATTTGTAATATTTACTTATATTATGAAAAATTACGACGTTTTCAGGAACGTATTATAACTAACCTACGAGCTTGAAATATTGCAGGATTCCTTTGTGATGTAGACATTCACTAAGAAACCGTTTTAGTAAATTCCCACGGGAACAAGAGAAAATAGGTTCCACGATAGTGAAGCTTCTTTCTAGTAACATATTCGTATAGGTATAAACCATTACTCTGTTGGCATTTAGTTGAAACAGTCGTGTCAATCAAACTGACACTCAAAATGGTTCTACTTTCTATATAGTACTTTTTTGTTGAGTCCCGTACCAAGAGATAAAAAGAAATACTTACAGTGTTATTTTATTATTTGTCTGCACATAGCTTTAATTTAAATGACTACTACTGCTGTTAATATTAACTTCCAACTCAACTTTATTTCAAACGAAGCAATTAAATATATACTTTATTTATACACTTTTTTTCTTTGGAAAGGATCTTAGATATTCGAATTACGGGATTCAAAATTTCCCCTCTTTCAAATTATATTATGTTCTAAGATTATGTTAGAAAACTTTTTGATATTTCTAACTAGTACAGTTTTTGAATAATTATCAAACATGTTACATAATCCGGTTTTTAACCACAAATAGGGTCCAATTATGGAATTGTTTTTCTTTTTTTTCTTTTGGTTCTTGAATTGTTATTAAGTATTTATTTATTTTGCTTTATTTATTTAAGGCTCTATAAATTAACAAACAAACTAACTCACTTTTACATTTATGATATAAATAAGGATTTTAAATGCAGAATCGTCACTGTATACGACCAATACTCACTTGACCGATATCATTTATTAAATCGTATTTAAACAACAACCATCAATCCAATAAGACTTCCTGTTTTATTATTTCATTAAAACAAAAACTTAGAAAAAGATTAAAATTTTATTTCAAGCTTAATTTACAATACTTCTCCAGTATATCTGTTCAAGTTTCAAGCAATTAAACCGCCGAAGTTGTCCTTTGTGTTCGCAAAGCCAAGCGGGATACCGAAATCTTGAACGGATAACAATATTATCTGCCACCCAATTCACGGTGGAAAGTAAGTCCCTAACAGTAGTTGTGCAGGTGCTACGAATGTTAACTAGTAGACAACTGAAACAATATCGCAACCTATTTCTGTTAAAGTTCCTTGCTAGTTTAACAATTTACAAGTTCTATTCATCATGTGTCATTATTGTAACTTGTATTTACACGCGGCTTCGTTCGCGTGACTGAGATATATTGATTGATTGGTACAAAAGTAGTCTATTTTCTTTTCCTTCCCAAATAGAACATGTATTACTAAATATCGTGACAATTGGCTTAGCCATTAAAGTTCCAGAAAATTACAAACAAATAAACTTCCTTTTACATTTATACTATTATTATATTTTATGAACCCACTAGTAATGTCTATCTTTGTAGTAGTCTATGCTTTATTTATATGCTTTATATATGTATGATACTATTTTTTACTTTAGCATATTTGTTTTGAAGTGTTTAACTTATTAATAGCTACATACGCGACTTTGCCTAGGTTAATATAGACTTACTTATAAAATATTTAATTTAAATCTAATTTATTGGAGACCATTTAGCTGTTTAAGACTGATTGAGGAACAAATATAAAAACATACAAACATCGAAATTTTTATATTTAAAAGTTTAATAAAATTAGTTTAAATAAGCACTCTACAGCATTATTATCTAATCTCAAATCGCAGTCTTAGGCGTTCACTAAAAATTTTCTGAAAACCAACCAACCATCCAGAAACAATCAAACCGATACCAACGAACTAATTTGCTTTCCAGCATTTTATAAATGTAAACGAACTTCTATAAACAACTCATTACATTTTATATATTAGTTTATGCAACTTGTACTGTAACTTGTCAGTAATGATAAGCACTAAATGTCATCAGTAAAATAGTAAAACATTGTGAGATATAAAAAAAGAAATATATTTTTACATTTATATATTCTCGTATATATCCGTAATAATTTAAATATACAAGTAATAATTATATTCAATCTATTAATATTGCAAGTATACATATAATAGTATATAACAATGTTTCAATATTTACATACATTATTACATATATTAGATTTGAATAAAATTAGATAAATAACTTGTATCCTAACTTAATACATAGGCTACTTTATATTGATTTACGCAACCAAAACCACGGGAAATAAATAGTAGTAGCATATTTAATGCCGTTATAAACCTGACTCTCCTAATTCTTCTAGACTTCAATGACTCTTATCATATAAGAAGTCCTCAATCAAAATGGAAAAAGTTTAGGTCAACAGAAGTTATCTATCATCCATTGAAATTTTAAATAGATTATTATTAGTAAGCTGATTACTAATACCTAAGGTTATGGTTATTTAAATAGACATTTATATACTTAAGCACTTTTTTTTTAATTCCAGATCGAAAACCCATCCAGTCACCCCATGCAAATAATGTGGATGGCAATTTACTTGACATGCATGTTGTTTGAAGTGTTTATACTATGCTGGTTTGGAGACGAGTTGATATGGAAGGTACATTATAAGTTCACAATATAACAAAGAGCTTCCAGGAAATTTCTTCATTTTGAATTTTCAGATACTCATACGATACAGTTACATTTGTCCTCACATGTCTTTACCAGAAAGAGACTTTGTACAAAAGTCGTTAGCATGGATCCCTTTATCTCACTCGTATTTCTACTAAACAACTGTATTTACATGGTTGTGTTTCAGTTTGAAGGGTAGTACAATTACAGGGTACATAACATCTCAGAATAATAGAAATGGGTTGCCATTCCCGAGGACCATGATGAGATGTCCGTGGGTGTTATTTTTTAACGATACAATCAACAGTATCGTTATGTAAATGTATAAACAACATTTTCAACGTCGTGATCTTGTATATTGTACAAGCTCTACAAATAAAAATCTATTTATTGTCATGTTAAAGATTATTTTATTTAATCAATTTGTATTAGCAATTTTTTCTTAACCCAAATAAGTACATTAATACGATATTTTTAACTTATCTTGTGTATAACAATTTTCAATATATTTTGCAGAGCCTTGACCTCAGACAAGCAGCATTCGAAGGTCCCTGGTTAAAAACTAACGCAGCGACTAGAAAATATATTATAATATTTCTAGAACGATGCAAACGCCCTCTTAGAGTAACAGCTGGAAAAATATTCGTATTATCTCTCGACACATATACAGTCGTAAGACTATTTTGTTATATATTCTTATACCAAGTCAATTTTCATACTTATAAATTTCTCTTTTATATTTCGTAACTTAATATGTATATTCTTTATAAAAAAATAATGTTTAATAAGTACGTTTTCCATTTCAGCTCATTAACTGGGCCTATAAAGCATTTGCTGTTATGAGTAATATGAAGAAATAATTAAGATTGTTTTTATGTAAACCATGAATTATTACGATAACACAGTAGTGTCGCTGGATACAATACAATATACTACATATAATTAATAAATTACGCACTTCAACAGCTAAGTACTATTTTTATTTCCTTCTTTAAAAATCTGCAATTGTCTAATACCACTAAACCGAAATTGTCATGTATAGCGCAGTGTTAGTACTTACGAATGAAAGCTTAGGTTATGAAAATATAAGATTATTATTATGCCCACGTCATATAATGAGCTCATTGCTAAGGTTTCTCCAATAGACTACAGCACAAAGTTCTTCAAAAAAGAGATAGAAGTTTTTGCAAGATAAGCATAATAGCAAAGCACATACTTCTGTATAGCAAACGTTGATAAGCTACGACAATCGCTTACCACCAGCTTATTTATTATGTTGATTTTCCACATCAATGATATGAAAAAAACAAACCACACGAATATTTACTAGCTAATGACACCAAAACAAGAAAACATGCATAATCCAGTAATTAATTATTTAATACGTTTCTCCGTAGAAGCCATAAAAATATCGGCAAACAAAAGAAACGCAAATTGATTACATTCCCATGCAAATGACGACGGCAGCACTCCGCGTGCCCGTGACATAGGTCGAAGCACCCAATAAATTTTATCAGGCACTTTTATAGGAAATTCCTTCTGTTTCAATAAAACCCAACTCTGACATCAATCAATACGTAATCGTTTAATTTTTAATTTTAAGTACTTTAGACGCAATGTGACAATGGCCACTCGACTAATTTTGTTGTCAATAAATATGAAAAATAAAGTTTTATTATTATTTTAACGTTTACTTCAACGTCTTCTTCCTACTCTTATCCCAGTTATTATTTGGAGTCGATATTATGTTTTTCTCTTCCATTCTTCTCTGTCCGCATTTACTCCCATTCTGGATATATTATCTTTTATACAGTCCCTCCGTGTCCTTTTAGATCTTATTCTACCGTTATAGCCATCCAAAATCATACTTAATACCTTTCTTAAAACATGTTCCTCATACCTGCACATCACATCAGGAATAACAGTTACTCTTTAATTTTTCTATCACTGACGCAACTTTCAAACTTCCTCTGATATACTCATTCTAAATTTTGTCCAATCTTGTCATACCACACATCCATCTCAACATTCATATCTCAGGTGCATGCAGTCGCCATTCATCCGTCACCTTTGCTAGCAAACACTCCAACCTATATCTGACAGGCAGTATTAAACTCTTGTAAATTTTTCCCTTTAAGGTTTTAACATTTTATTGCATCATTATTATATCAGTCGTTAAAAATCTTCAACAGTTCATGTAATATTGCTACAATAATATGTTTTATACAACTTACAATGACAAACAAGCTGACAGCCCACCTGAAGCAAAGTGGTAACCGTCGCTTATAGACATGAGCATAACCATAAATATAACATAACATACTGCTTTGCCCATGATATCCCCCCCTAAATGCGTTGCCATTCCTAAAGACTCAGGTATTATTTCTCTGTACCCTGTAAATTTTAAGTACAAATAATAAACAAGGTGGGGAAATTACAAATACCTATGAATGCATATTACTTTAATGCTCGGGAACGACAGTCTTTTATGACAAAATGTACCTATTTTAAAATGTCTACTGCAATATACTATTTGTCTAATTGTCTACAGGCAATTTACCATGTCTCTAAAGATCTGTTTCTAAGTCATATTAAAACATTCACATATTTAAAATCAAATTAATCTACAATAATATTAAGAATCCATAACATATATTGAAACACACAAATAATATAAACGTCCAACTCTGAAACAGTCAGAAATCATAATTTGCTATATTCTCATATCATATATATACAACACTTATCACCGCACGTAATGGTAGATACATACGTCGAGATACCATCTCATTAAATCTCCAAACTGTAGGAAAATTACAATAAATTCATATAACTTGAGTCATCCAAACAGCCGTCAAAGTTAAACCACACAACTTGGGTTCTAATGAATGAAGACTTGCCCAACTAATTTGCCAGCGCGCCACACTGACAGCACTGCTTTAAACTATTAATGCTGTCATCAAACATACGTGGCTTACTAACATCCCGTATATGAATATAATCAAATACATAGACAAATCTAATATTTAAGTTCAAATGTTGCTTATAAAATTAGTTGTTTTATAAACAAATTAAAAACTAATTATGTAAATTGTACATAGGAGTTTTACGTATTTAAATATACCTACACTATCATTATTATTAAATAGTAGGTTGTATAATAGTAATAGAAAGTTTGGATAACCTTATTATATACAAGAGTAGTTCATTAAAAATATATCCACCGTAATTTAAAAGTGCATGTATAATTTCAGCATGCATTGAATCTTGCAATGAAAACAGAAATGTCACGTTATTGTAAGACAAGATAAAGTCATGTCACGCTCAGCTTATGGGGTCGCATAACTTCGCACTAATGAATGAGGAGTTCACACTTCGTCCTGGAGCTCTTTGCGACTAATGAAATTGCTATACCAGACATCCTCCCAGGGAAATGAGATTACATGCCTTGATATTCTTTAAAAATATTTAATGGAAACATTCATCATTTCTGCTTATTGACGTAATTCTTTTTTACATTACAAAGTTATTACTTAATAAAGTAAACATTTATTTATTTAGGCTATATATACATATATTCTATAAGAAACTTTATAACTAAGTAATTGTTTTAAAATTGTACAAAGTAAATTGCTACGCACAGCGTTAGCTTATTCTAGTTTTAATATTATATACACAATAACAATAGAATATAATAACAAATATATATTAAATTCAGATACTTCTTTTACCATTTTAAGATAAGACTTTAGTGATAAAAAGTGATAACAATTGCTTATGCCTTCATGCGTAGTAATTTCAAAACCAAATCTCATTCATATCTAACAGAATCTATTCCTGTGTTCGAATTTTATATAAAACTTGCTTAACCTTATCAATTTTGTCAGGGTCATAAGATTCATCGCAATGAACGCACCTAATGATGGATATAGCGGGAGGGGAAAGGGATTGTTAGCAATAGATTTTGACAGCCCCATTGCTAGCAATATGCCTTATTAGGTCGACCTCCACGTGGTTCCCCCTGGAAACCATCTTGAACTTTCAGTTAGCTCATCGTGACAAATTCTTGTTGAATTCGTCACGATGAGCTAACTGACCTACTTCATCCTCATCTGTCATCCTTCACTGGTGTCCCGCCGGTGAATACCGATAGCGTGGATGGGTTTACCATTTCATTATCATTCATTAAAAAAAATTATGGATATAGCGGAGAAAGTGATTGTTAGTAATAGGCTCTATGAATTAACTCATTGCTATACACCCTATCAGGTCGACCTCCATGCGGTTCCCCCTGAAAACTATCGTGGTTAATTCTAGTGGAATTTGTCACGATGGACTAACTGACCTGCTTTCATAATCATCTATCATCCTTCACTGGTGTCCCGCCAGCGTATACCGATACGATTCCTACTCTCAAACATACGAATTGCACATGCTTACATAGCTACTCCCCAAATATTTAAGACAATATTTTATTATGTCTTTTCATGAATAGGAATGATTTACTGTGAGCTAAATTCATGAATACCTAATAGCATACATCTGAAATCATCAGCCCTTTGTAGACTAGCGTGTCAAACAGATTAGCCTAGCTTCTAAATTGGATTACATTTGCTACATAGCAACATAAATTATTCTCATATATAAATAACTTATCTATGGGAATAATTCATGTTTAGCAATGTATGTTACAATTACGATATGAAATCTTACTTATCCAAAAAACAACAAAATGTATCGTTACACTTACAAATTTATAACTACCTTCAATATTTATTAAACACCCAAACACTTACATCCAGATTTATCTAATTTAAACTCTCACTTTTAGAATAAATTACCTAATTTTCGACAAAATTAATTTTAGGAGGTTTTTGTATTAAACGCAGAATAAATTATGATACAAGTATAGAGTACAATTTCTTTTAGAAATAGTGAAAGAATCTACATTCTCTAAACTATTTCTCTGACAATGCTCATTAGTCAACACTTCTGAACCTTCAAAAACTATAGAATCAAAGCAAATAGATTGGTTCGTAATTTGGAATTTCAAAATTATTTATCAACGCCAACTAAATTGATATAAGAACAGATTAAAATAAGATCACAATTATTAAAAAAATAAACCAATAAAATAAAACTTTAATATCTTAACATAGATAAGAACATAGATAAGAATTTTAGAAAGGATTTAGAAAGTAAAACAATTTTATCGGCAGCTTGCAAACAAGTTTGCAACACGTGTACTTCCCTATCACTCCGTCAGATAACACCACTTTTAAGTTTTACCGTTCAGAAAATTCGTTCCAAATTCCAATGAGAAATAAGAAATGGGCCTTAAATTTGCATGCAACCCGTCGATGGTAAATTATCGAGCTGTTTGGCGAACGGCCAGCCGACATTTACCAGCCGTATTAAGGACACAAGTGCTCTGTGACTAAAGAGCCCGCGCGTGACTCTAATCTGAATTTTGTAACGGTGATAAATCTATAGATTTGGGTATTTGGAGCTAACATGCAAACTGGCTTTATTGGTTACGAACAATTGGTACCACGCACATTATTTTTCATATAGTAGTGTATAAAATAGACCCTATCTATATTATTTGTCTTGACAAAATCTATTAATAGAGTAATATAAACAAAATTTATCACGCCTATATTCGTTTCGCCTATACAAATTACTAGCCTTATTCTTTATTAAGTGATGGCATGAAAATAAAACGTGAGTAGAATTAACAAATATAAACTGGATATCACAAAGGTCATATTTTATAAATACATAATTTATAACACTATTTTACAAACTTTACAATCTCCTCTTTGCAATCTTCGTAAAAATGATTTACAATTATTTTTAAATGGAATAATTTTCCAAAAGTTTTATGTTAATTTTATAGCATAAACCGTTTATTTTATTTATTTATATTTATTACGTTATTACGTCAGACTTTTTTACTAATTTAATATTATAAATTAAATAATATTTCAAAAAAATAATGTCTTAGCAATTAACTGACTATCGAAGATCGTGACAGATATTTTTAAAAACCTAAAATTCTAGCTAGATAATTAAATAATAAAATTAAATACAATCTATTAAATAAACTGCATTATTTTACCGTACCATAAATATTTTAATCTCTACTAATAATAATTTTAATCTGTCGAGAAATGTATTCGCTACTATGTTATTCGCTGTTATATAAGAATACTGGTATACTTCCTTTACTCACTCTCAACGTCCCTCTCCTTACTAATCAATCCTTTCCTCCGTACCGTAGGTGGTGGATACCACCAACAAATGCATTCCTACGAAGGGCTGACGTCAAGCAAGTGACGGGTCGTAAAACAAAAAGCCAAAACCTTGTTTAATATGAATAAAGTCATATTACGCCAAATAATTGGGATAAGGGCAAGAAGATGATGATGATGATGATGTTATGAATATAGGCGAACGAGACTATATCCGGCCTCTTGTTATTTCTCATACTCATAGTAACATCTATTATAAAAACACATCTTAAGATTTTTTATATATCAATGATTTGCAGTTATTCTATTATCATGTCTATATTCCTTACATCCCTTAATACAACCATTATTAATGAAAATTTCTACTTATGTACCTACTATCATACATTCTACCATATCAACAACTCTTGGACTGTTATAATAAACTTGTTTATATGTGTACGTTAAAGTTAGACAACTAAACATATAACTTAACAAATCTACATTACCTAATTTAGTTTCGTATAAGTAATAACAGAAACAATTCGATATTCAAATTGCCACTGTCTATTGTTTTTTTAGTAATTACGTTACGAAATATATGTACATACGATATGTATGAAACAATTTTTTTTAATCTTTAAAAAAACTTTTTATATTTGTTAATTTTCGCCTTCATAAGTTATTATCAGTACGTACGAAATACTGAGATACTAATAAAAATAATCAACAGCTCTCGCTAATATAGTCCCAAATTAAGCATAACAGCACATAAAAAGTGGAACATTTTTCCCCAAGAATAGCCGAAGTTCGGAATACAAAATAAACATTCTTTATACGTGATACACGATAGCATGGGTACTTTTGTTGAGCGACAGTTCATCGATATAGTTGATGTTCGATATCATCATCATTCATCATTATTCCTAGACCAATATTGATAGAAGTATATCATAATATCAACACTGTCTACTGGTGAGGTTGACATAACAAATCACAAACCTTGCAAATAAATATAACTTCCCATATACCTATATCCAAATAAAAATGTATCTATTTAGTAGCTATTCTCAGGCTATTTAGTAGCGCTCATTTTGTTATATGAAATACATAAAAGCATGATATCTAATCATATCAAGTTATTTTTAAAACTTTTGTTCATTTTTTAATAATATTTGTATATATATATAACGTAAACTTTATAAATTTAATATGTTTCTCATTTCTGACAATGAATATTTCATAAGTAGCATGCTGAAACATAAATAACAATAATAATGGTCACGTACCCGTAAGTGTCATATTTACCAGCGCTAAAAGCGGAGAAATTTGAAATAATAATAATAATTTTTATTACAGATAACTAGGATTCATTTTTGTTAGTAACAAGCACCCACTCTGAATAAGTTCCAGATAAAATTAAAACAATCATCGGACTGAGGATATAGTTTCGATATATAAATAAGAATAAATTAATAGGATTACTTCCCCACCCAGTATTTATGACTCGAAGATATACACTCGAACCACTAAACTCCTAAACGATTTTCTCCTATCCATACAACCCAATTATCTGCAATCAAGTTGGTCCTATACTCAATATCTCTAACGTTGGCCTGAAGCCAGTTGTCATTACTTATTCTGAGAAATGCCAGATTACGCGTTGGCCGCTACCTGTCGTTAAATTAGCTTTACGTAACAAATGCATTAAGCCAGACTAATTTGGTAACAAAATTCACTCCGCTATTGTAATCAAAACCAAAGATTGTCTCCTTCGTATACATTAAGCTCTAATTAATCTGCATCCTTGATTTGAGATAACAGTGTTTGATGGTGCGAGGTGTTCTTATTAAAATGATAATTTAATATTTTTGCATAAAACCAAAAGAATTAGTTTGAGATTTATATTACCGACTCTTTCAAATTAAAAAAAAACTATCAGACGCGCACAGACAATAATGTAATTAAAAACCATTTCTTTTATAAAAAAGATGGTATAAATTATTGAATTTTATATTAAAATTTATAACTTATATATTTATTATGATAATTTATAATAAGTAAGCAATGTTCATTTGTAATTATACTTGCAATATCGACTTACTTGATCTACAAATAAATATAAAAACAAATCTAAACTGGCAAGAATTAATATATATATTAATAACTATTTAATATTTATTCTCTGCCCAACCCATTAAAATACGAGTATACTTATATGTAAAAAATAGTCTTAATTTTTTAGATAATACACCTCCAAATATAAAATAAACTGGTGATTTTAGACATACCTACACAAACGAATGTTGTACAAAGTTTCTAATAACTATAGGTCATGTTACTCATAAATATAGCTTCCAAATTAAGTGAAATTTAAGTCGGTCAAAGCGATAACCCTGTTATAGCTGTTATAGTCACATGCAACATGAAAATATAAATACCTAAAGAAAACAAAGTAAACTTTACATGATATTTTTGTTTCCATTCAGGAGGACCCACATTGCTAATTGTCGTTCCAAGCTAGTAAACGCTAGCCCGCGTTAATTGTTACAACAGATGTTCGGATGTGCGACCCGAAAGAGATGCAATATCTACTTTGGATAAGTGCCAACTTTTGGCTGAAGGACTATCTGTCCAATAAGACTATTTTACCAATGCAGAACTCAAAAATTTTATGCATTTGTGCATAAAATAACTAAAGTTAAAATCATATTTTAGTGTGACTTCTATATTTAGAACTTCGTACGTTAAAACATCAAGATTTAAAAATAAATTTGACACGAAAATGCAATAACGATAAACTGTTACAAAACTTACTATCTAGATTCAAACAATGACTTGCCTTTTTATTTACGAAAAATCCTTTAGCTAACTTATAACATCCTCAGTTCGCTCAGTTCCCTAAAGCATTCTAAAGTTACCTGAGATTACCTCGTAAATGTTATATGTACTAAGGATTTTGATCTTGAATTCTTCTATAGATGTTCGAGTCTTGAAGTGTCCTTTTAACGACAAAACAACTGACTATTTGCGTAATCTATATCGACAGTAACAACGATATTAAATTCTGATGTGTTTCAAGATTGTGAAACTAAATTAGTCATCTTTTATTTATTTAAAAACATCAACGATAAAATTTTATACTTCTGTTTTAAAAAACAAACCTTAATTTCTTCTGTCTACCTCCAATCATTGATTAATAGCCTTATACAAGAATAAAATGTTACTAATGTTAACTATCGAAAATGTTGTAATGCAATTATTTAAACAATACTCTATACCAAAACTCCTGACCAGCATTTACTGCTATTCAGTATTTATTTTGTAATTAAATCTCCCAATAACATAATACAAAAATTATTAAAATATATATGAATCACCCTGATTAAATAAAACTTTAAAAATAGATTCGCATTAAAATTGGTCCATACGTTTGCAAGTTATTATGCCACAAAAACATAGACAAAAACTTATGCGCGATGCGATGATTAAATAGAAAGAAGAGCTTCAGATTCTAATTAGCAATTACATTAAATGGAGAAAGGCATAGGCTTAGGCTTAACACGCTTCAAACTGAATTAGTAATTTTAAAATCTATAACCAAGTTGTGTACAAGATACCTAAAGTAATAGACATATAGTTAATATATTCTAAAATCTTTTATATCAAAAATACGTTAAAATTATTTACACTTTACAGCTGCCTTATTTTATTTATATCTATATATGCTTGCTAATAAGTGTAAAAATGGATGTATTTACCCTTCTGTTATCTATTGGTATCCTACGACTGAAATAGCTGTCATAAGATTTGATATACACGTAGTATTTGGAATGGAGATGTATATTGGTTACTTTTTAACTCGGCCAAACAATATATCCCAGTCAACAACAACAAACGGAGTCACGGTTAGAAACTAGTAAGATATAAACTTTTTACATGACGACATAACTGATATCTATATTATAGTTAAACGAAATCTTTTCCTATCAGACTCCAACGGACAGGAAAATCACATTTTTGACGGTGACTGAACCAATCAACAGCATAGGTAAGTGGGTACGCTCATATTGAAAAGGAATAGGTATAAAAATAAAACACCGAAAAATATTGTTTTTTGGTTATTATTTAAATATTTATATCTAATTTATTTTATCATTTACGAGTATCATGTTCTTTTTTTGCATACAATTATACCAATTGCCTAGTTCTTAAACTAGGATGTCCTCTATTATGAGAAACAGTCAAGGGACATCTGGAAGTACAACCCAACATGTCCAGACCCAAGTCAATATAGAAAAGTTTGTTTTCTAAGCAGATTCAACCGAAAATAGAACCCAAGACCTCATTAAGGAAAGCAGTATGGCCACCACTGTGCCACAGATGTCATCAAATTACATGACAAAATTTATATAGATATGGTATTTTTATACTCGTATACTGTAGCATTTATGATCATCTAATCACTAATAATAACTAATAAAAACTAAGTTTCTTACTTAACAATTTATTTCTATTTTTTTTTTATTTATGAGACAAAAATTTATAAGATCGAAAATGAATATATAACAGGAAGTTTGAAAGTACCACCAATAATAAAGACGTTGAGAAGTAGTCATTTGTCATGATATAGGCATGTGATGTGCTGGGAAAAAGAGAATGTAGAGAAAAAGGTATTACATATGAACACGAACGGTTGTAAGTGCAGAAGAAAACGGATAGATTGTGACGGAGAAAGAGGTGGATAGACTGTGTAAAATAATTAAAGTAAAAGCCCAACAATTTATCTCGTATTTATTTGTATCATTTTGCTAATATAAGGTAAAAGGGAAAGGGATTGTTAGAAATGGTTTGGAGCGGTCCCATTGCTAGCAATACACCCTATCAGGTCGACCTCCACGCGGCTCCCCCTGGAAACTATCGTGGTTAATTCTTGTCAAATTCTTCACAAGGGGCCGACTGACCTGCCTTCATCCTTATCTATCATCTATTACTGATGCCTCGCCAGCGGATATCGATAGCGCAGGCGGGGTTACCATCCCATTTTCACTCATAAAAAGTAAAACATAAGATAAAATTGTTTGGGTATTTGTTATAAAAACTAACGTAATAATTTTTTCTTCTTAAAAGCTTTCACACATCTTTTCGCCAGTTTCTCTTAATCTACTTTCTTCTTCATAATAATATTAGCAATTTTCTTGTTGTTTATTTCATCAAATACTTACATCGATATTGATAATATTTACCTTGTAAAATTACTTATACGAAATACAATCGAAAACATTCTTTTCATTCAAAGAGTGAATCGGTGCATCTTAACAACAGTTGTGACAAATATGAGAATCTTAATTCTCAAATTTTATAAAATTTTCGATTCACAAAATTTCTGTGCTTAATTATTCTACTGATGTAGAAAGAGCAGATTCTTAGATTTACGTAAATACACTTTAATTCCACTACCATTATTTTTCAGATTAACTCAAACTAACGAAAAATGTAAATAAGTTCTGTAATCATTATATGAACTTATTTTTAAGATAAAAGTTCACATCATGGATGATAAATGAACACACCTAATACTTACATAACCTACCTATCTGCAATTCTAAACAATGTTGGAATACCTTCAATCTATCAAACAAACGTTTTCTACGGCTCCTCAATACTCCCTGATCCATTTGGAAACCTCCAGGGACCGTATACTTTGTTTTAAATTAATGACATCCATATCTCCTGATCCGAGGGAATAGTCCTTCGTATTTGTCATATAGATTACGTACTTTTTCTGTTTCCGACATCAAATTTATTTGATTTTCTTTTATCTTGTCATCATTGGAATGATTTCTTATTTACCCATTGTTACGTTCATTAATTATAATTTCCTACATATCCTTGTAATGTTAAAAATGAGCCATTTTCACGGTCTAGAATAATTAATATATATGTACTAAATTTAATTAAAATAAATTTAGCTGTTTAAACAAGAGTACCAACTTTCACGCTTAAACGACTGAATAGCTTTATTATTACATATTTTGTATACCTTTTTTTCTATTCCACTGAGATGGCAAACAAGCATACGGCCCACCTGATGGTAAGTGGTTACCGTAGCCTATGAACACCTGCAATACCAGAGGTATTACGCGTGCGTTGCCGATCCTGAAGAAACCTCTTTAACCCCCTTTTGAAGAACTCCAGGCTGTAGTCTCTTGGGAGAACCTCGGCAGGAAGCTCATTCCACAACCTGAGTGTTCGTGGGAGGAAACATCTCTGAAACCGCGCAGTACGCGACCATTGAGGCTGTAGGACATGAGGATGAACTCCCTGTCGATGGCGAGCCGTACGATAGTAGAAAGTGGCTGTGGGCATCATATTGAATAATTCCTATAAGCACAATCCACTGTACAGGCGGTAGAACTAAGTACAAAAATAAAATTACAAAAAACTAACGGAGTTTACATTTTTTAATTACTTATGTCTAATTATATATCTAAATTAACTATCTCTTCTATATAGATATTTATAGTTTATGGTTATTATGCAATTAGTTCATATTAGTCCTTACAATAAAGATTTTAATTTAACAATAATGTTTAAAAGAAATTACAACGATTTATGAATAAATTCGCTTAATCTGAATACCTGACGTCATGGCAAAATTTATTTCTCAGTGATAGGGGAGGTTAACGAGCTGTAGGTGTTCCCCGTTAAACCTTCCATAAACTGTGCTAATGTGACGTCATATTGCATAAATATAGACCTGTGAATATCGTAAAATGAATAAAGTCCTTCGCGAAAACATTGATCGAGTGCGAATCAGATTTGGGCGCAAAAAGTTGTTTAATTTTCATATCATATCATATCATTTTATATCATAAAATAACAGTGTATAAAAATAGGAATAATAACAATATGGCATACCAAGATTGTTTACCACATACGCCAAGTATGAAAACTAATTTATAGATAAACCCACACAGTAGGTGTTTAGATAGCATCTAGTCGGGCGAAATTAATTTATAATACATAAGGATACGTTTACTACGTCTCCTAATTTGATTTATGAGCAGTAATCAATTAGTGTGCTCTAAACTGATCAGTATATAAATGGCAGTGAAATCAAGATATTTGGAATTTCGTAAAATTCAGATATAACCACAAAATTACGGAAATTAATAACAACAATTATTTTAACTATTACATTTTCGTACTGAAAATCCTAGGGTTATGAAAAAAATACTACCATATTTTAATGACGCGTCATTTCACTAAACTCAATCTAATAATAAATAATAAAAAAAATATTTCTTTCAGATTTAATCAAAATTAGGTATAACTTAATTTTTTTCATAGCAATGGAAATTTATTTAGTTCCTGAAATTTTCATTTATACCTTATAAAACATAAGTTTATTCGTAATTTTGTATTATTAAGATTCAATCTTTCTCATTTTATTTTAGTGAAATCACGTATCTAAAAATGTGGTATTATTTTGTCATTATTACCGGATTTTATACTACAGCAATAATTACAGAATTAGTATCAAATCAAATTTTATTATATTTTATTTATTTAAAATAAACATACACTGTGTTCTGTGTTTTATATCCAAATGTTTCTCTTCACATCATAACAATCTATTATATTGCTAATGTTCACAGCGTCATGGAATCCTATATTATAATATGTGATGTTATGGTTTTCAATAAAGAAAGTAGGTGCCTCGCTATTTCCAATACCATAAAAAGCACATAAAATTACATTCTAGGAAATGCGTAAGTAACTTGAATTTTATTAGACATAAAATGAAATGAAGGGACAAATAGGTACAGTTAACTGGTCGACGATCATCGAACTGCTAATGGGACTACGCACTTTCATTGTTATTGGAAGGCTATGCTGTTACCCGTCAATATACTTATATTAGATAGGTACAGTCTTTACAAAGGAAACTACAGAAAGGTAAGGACGAAGAACAATCCTTGGTGTACATTTTTGATCGCCATAATAGAGCAAATTGAATTACACGCTACAAAGCGCACGTGTGTTTGTACAAGTAGGTAATTACACGGCTGTCACTCTACAAATGTTCCTTTTTCATCTGCGCAAACCTTAAAGACTATATCTAGACTAGACCCAATTCTGAAATGTTTTTTATCTATTATTTTTTTTTTTATAGATTTCAAAGTTTTGAAACTGATACTTTTTAAATTTATTGTCTGACTCTATTTTTAACCCATTTAAAATATAAAGATCTCAATTTGAAAATATGTTTGGTATTACTGTGCAATGTCATTCTTGAAAAAAATTGTTGTTCACGGTATTAGTCATATAACATTAGTCATGAATAGCATGTGATTATCAACTGTCATTTAATCTAACCTTCTTTACATTACCAAATGCATAATTATCACAATAAATACTTGCCAAGCAATGTATAAGATTCTACAATAACTTAATATAAATCTATGGAACAAGTTACCTGAACAGTACAGCATTGTTCACTCAAAGCATATTGATTTAGGGGGAAAGTAACACTCGGTAACACTCTATCTTGAATGGGAGTTCCAATGAGCCGAAGTTAGCAATCTATTGCGAAACTTTAACGTAAAATTACATCTTTACCGCTGATATTAAATTTCTGTTGTCTTTCCTAATTTATGTCGGCCTCTTGGGACCTTATTACACTGTAACGTATTGATTCCTCTATTGAGTTGAGTATTGACATTACAGAAGCGATTTAGCGTCTATGAAATTGGAATTCGAATGACATAAGAATATCTTGTTATATAGTGATTTATTGAACTTCTATTAAAATAAAGTATTACATATGGGACCATAACAAATCCTCTCAAATTGACCAAGCGTGATCGTATAAGAGTGTAAAAGAATTTGGTTGTTTGTAAAAATTTACGTTATATTACTGTGTAATTTTTCCCCTTAGATTAATTCTACAAGCATATAGTTATACATGTAAATATACAATGTTAATATTTTTTATATATAGACCGGTATTTTTATAAATATTAGAGTCTAACATGGACCACCTACACTTTTCTATGTCTGTAATTTTCCTTTTGCCTTTGTCTATGGATCAGCCACCCAAATTTTATAAACACACTTTTCTTTTTATGATTTTTAGTGCGTGATAATGTTTTAATAGTTTTGTTTATTATCCTTGATTTGTTAATAGAATTGTATTTAAATTAACGTTATTTTATTATTATATAGTTTCGTAATGTTTAAATGCTACAAAAAATTTTAATATTAAATTATTGTAATTTTTGTATTCAATATTTGCACGCAATTTTTCTTTGAACTGTGATAAGAGTAAAATAAACGACTAACAATTATATTTAATATTTAGAATAGGAAGGACGGTTTTAAATCCATTGTAAATTAAATGGAGATTAGGTTCATCAAGAAGTGGGTGATAGCGCCATCGACAGGTGCTTCCAAACTTTCTTAATAAAAACGAAATTGAATCTTCAGAAATTAATTCTCTTCTGTTTTTTTTTTTTTTGTTATTTTTAAAAGAGATATTTAAGATACGTAGATAAAAGACACATTACGATTTTATAATTGTTAAGCATGTATGCTGTCATAACTAGATTCCTAATTTTATATAATATATGGCTGATAAGTTTAATTTTAATTTGTATAAAAACATTGTTTCATTATTACGAACTGAACCCTAAAAAGTAATTTAGTAGTAGACATTTTGTACAAAACTTGCTGCTTTAATTTAGTGCGGATTGATTTCGTTGCAGTTTGAAATAAAACGAACCGTGAAAGTATTCACCAACAATACTATTAAAGGAATAAAAAATTTGTGCGAATAGCGAAACGTAGCATTGAACGTAACTAAATGCATTTGACATCTTTTTATTATATATCTGCTAACTGTACCCGCGACTTTATACGCGTTACCGAAATAGGTAGCTGCCAAATTTTATAAAAAATAACAAATATATTTACAAACTTTAAATAATAATATTAGTAAGAGTTCTTTACCAGAATTCTAAACTTGAACTACGCGAAGTATATTTATTTAAACCGCACCCAAGTGACAATAAATACAGTGCCGATGCTTTTGTGTAGAATATTTAGATAAAATAGTAAAATTATCTTAATTTTTACAATTAGATAAAAAACAAACTCGGCAATTTATTATATTTTTTTTTTATAAATAGGCAAAAAATCTGCTATCATTCGACAACAGCTTACTCTTTAAAAATGGCGTATATTTTAATTGTATAATTGGTTTATTTTATTACAAAAACCGTAATTTTATTCATTTATATTTATTATATTATTAATAATTAAATTCCAGGCTTTCGTACATATAACAGAATATACACAAACGTACATTTACAAAATAAATACCGGACATTTGAATATTGATATCTAGATGTATATATCTAGAAAAACAGATTCGTTGTGTAACATTTTGAAGTTGTTTTCGTATCGCCGTCGCAATATTTATTAGTCTATTTATTCACCTCTTTGATAAAATACTGCGAAAATTGAATAAGTCATTCTGGCAACCTAAAAAAATAATAAAATTATTCAAAAGCAGTTTTATGGCTAAATAAAAGCAACAACATTTTCAGCCGGTATAGATTTACCGATTTAAGTGTAAATTTTGCATAGAGAAAGGATACATTAAAAATAGTAGGAAACTGGGACAATGGTAATAGATATAGTAATGATGATATAATTGTAAAGTATATGTAATAGAAAGGACATACACACTTCAATGCAATCTTAAATTTTATGAATTATTGACATTATGACTTTTTAAAAATAATAACAAGGTGTGCTATAGATTCATCTGAGCGCAAGGTTTCATAGAATCGCACTATATTACATTACCAATAAGTAAACAATAATTTCTTATTACAACTAACTGAATCTTCAAAAAATAAATAAACAGAATGCAATATTTTTTCAAATTTTCTTTCATTTTCAAAGTAGTTTGCATTCTGTTAGGATACCTCTTTCGCACTCGTGTTTCTGCTGCCAAGCGGCTGTACTCCCATTGGCTGTATTCTGGTTTATAGGCTGAGATAAAGCAGTAAAATTAATGGGTTCACCGGCATAATTCCCTAATCTTTACTAAAAGCAAAGCTTAATGGGCTACTTTTCGCTTTACAATATATTCTATAATGTCAGTGATGTAGTCCATATATGTAGGCAACACAAATATACACTACATCATATTATATATTTTCCAAATAGTTTTAAAAAGTATACCTTAGGAATATAGACAATGCTATCTAGTTCTTAATTAAGTAGAATTTATACTATTATATTTATATAAGAATTTATTATATACGAGTATACAAATAATTTTGACCACGGACAGACCGATCTGACCAATACAAATAGACATAACCTACAGTCCTATTTATTGTATTGTTGGAAACGACATCACAACTAAAATACGAAAATTAGTCATATTTGAAATATACACTATTTAAGTTTAGTTTTTGTGTCACAGGTTTTTCTAACTGAAAAAGCCCGTCTTTCAATAATAATAATAATAATACCAGTTTTTATGAGAATCCCGGAAATTCACTAATAAATCAAATTGGGCAATTATTTAAAGAAAACTACTAAATGAACCCTTATTATGAATAAGAACACTGCGACTAAAAATAATCCTTTATGATGTGGCTTTGTCAAATTGTCCGTCTGTCTATATTATATTTCAGTAACTATTATTTTTATCAATTTGAAATATCGAATAAATAGTTTCATATAAGAATATATAACACCATATTTTTTTTACTACAGTATAACACATAAATAGATCAATTTCACTCGCATTTCTATAATAAAACATCGTCCAAGATCTATAGCGAGTTTTGTATTCATTCGTAATACTTACTCGTATATGCTCCAAACGAAATACATAAAAAGAGTGGGTATGCAAACTCACCAGATCATAAATTTTAATTCAGTTATAACCAAAATATTATTGGAATATATTTCATACAAAGATAGCATAAATTTATCTGTATACTTCAAATAAATAAACAAAATACTTCGCTAAAAGTACAATGCTACCGTAACAACAACACCTTGTTATTTTTTAAAATACCAATATAATATTAAAATACCAATTATTTTATTTGTAATTTTACCAAAAAAAAAACTATTGTCTATGATTTCAGAACACAAATGAATATAGAATGTTAAAACTATGATGTTGATATGTATGCTTTAAGGAATTTCCTCTAGTCTAGCTAATTTTATTCCTACACGATTTTTTATGTGAATTCTTTTTCTAGAATTTAAACTAATTCTACAATGCTTTTAGGTATATTAATTATATTGGTTTTATAATTAAAAAGTTTTATATTATAAAAATACCAATCAGTTATTATAGTTAATATAAGATCTGCTTAGCTTAAAGAACTAGATGGGCCTGTGTGATATATCCGAAACCATATTATGAATAATTTTGCAAATATTCTCTATCATTACTGACGTAAATAATTAGATCTTACCGAAACAAAAGTTTCATATGACAAATCCTGTATACCAAACGCCTTGAGTATCAAGGGCTTCTGTGCCTGAGCGCAGCTGATCAATACGAGTGGTCTGATATCTTGGCGAAAATTTTCCAGTTTGCTGAGGTGCCACCCGCAATAAAATATAGAATTCGCTAATAGTGACGCCTGTGGGATAAATATGAATTATTTTTAATGATAATGTAATTTGAAATGGTTATTAGCATTAGTATGTAGATAAGTATTTTCTAATAGAACATAAGAACATTATAAAAAATGGCATCACACACATATACATTTACACTCACACTTCGAACCATCCTTAAATTTGTTTTATACTGTTATACATTATGGTACCTAATAAAATACAAAATAATAATGTTTTTTCATATTTTAACCGTTCTAATATAGAAGTAGACAATTGTAATAGTAGTCTTAGCTATACATATAGCTTAATCTACTTACCTCATTGTTTACTGAATTATTTATATATTATTGAGATCTAATTGAAAACTCTTAGGTTTATCATGTGTTTAAAAATGAATTTGCATAATAACCAAATTTTTAACTTAACTATAAAATTAATAATAAATCGGTGTGATTAACATTTACTGATAATATATACCAACCTGATAAGTTACCTCTCCCGCATTCCAAAGATTAAGCGCCAACAACAAAAACAAAGATCCAACGAAAGTGTAGGTCATGAAAGCATTTATCAAATCCATATGAGGTGAGAGCTGGAATAATGATTAATTCATAGGTCTATCTAAATAGAATGTTAATTATAGCAAAAATATTGCATATGATAAAAAAAATTAGAGAACCCAAAATTTTTATGCCTACTATGTTTATATTTGACATCCTTGATAGATGTTCGATTATAGTATAATACAAACATTCACGAGTATATCTGCTTGTATTTATCCAGCTATTTATACGTATCTATTTTTAAGAAAAGAGATTATTTCTAATAATTAACTAGTAGCCGTAGAAGAACCTTTTCTTAGCTTGAAACTACATGGTTTTCTGTAATATGTCTACTGGGATTTTATTATTTACCTATACGAAATTATCTTATTGGGCACAAAATAAAATTAAAACATATCCATATTAATTTAATAATTCTTTGTTTGTTTAAATTTAAATAATATTTAATAAATATTTATATTCAAACAAGTAGTCGATCGACACAGCCAACTAAAAACTTAAACATGAACAAGTTCGGAGTCATGACTTCCGAATTTAACTTTATTTCGTTCGGAGTAGGGACTCTAATTTCACAGGATCCTTGTGTTCGTAGCTTTGTGAACGAACTACAGATCCTTTTAATTGAGTGCATCAGAAATACCCAGACTATTACACTTTCTTTGTTTAACGGGTTAACAAGGTCAGTGAGAAAATATTGCCAACGTGTTGATAAAATTCCATGTGGACCTTATGTTATCTTTACAATTTCATTTTTATGCTTAAATTTAAAATAATATCAAATCCTGTTGTCAGTGTATTCCCTAATGGAGTAGTCAGAGACATTTCTTGAGTGTTGCCACTGGTGAACGTAAATTAAATAGTTTTCTTTTTTAGAACATTGATGCTAATAAATCCGTAATGAACCCCAACACTAGCGTAACACTACACGCTCATTGCCACAAGTTATTAATTAATTAATTAATTTTAAAATATATTAAAATATTACATATTTTTACATTAATGTAATGCATAACAATAACTTAGAATCAGTTACTTACCGCTAAACGTAATAAGAGTAAAACCGCCACAGCGGAACTTTCGCAAACTTGGAGTGACATTATTATTCCGAAAACACGATGTATTTCATCAGCTAAACTAGATAACATAGGTATATAAGTATATTAGTATTAGTTATTATTATATAGATATATTTTATACAGCAAAATACTAATGGAACGATACAAAACAAGCCAATGTAGTATAAATACCAATTTTAAATAAGGATCTAATAATACAGCTACCAGCTAATACCTACCTACAAACACAACTGGGAACAAATATTTTAAAAGCTTCGATTTGAAATTCTAAACTAAGACCCGGATGAAGTTGACTACGACTTCTTTTTAGTGGTGTTCGAGTTACAGCATAAATTAAATTTACTACAACTATTTTTACTTACAATAACAGTTTCTGATGAATTAATATTCCCTCTAAACAACCAGTCTTGAGCTTATCTATAGCCATTTTTTTATCTATAACCAATATATCATGATCAAATTCCTCTCTTATATGTTCATAGTGATGACACAGTGTAATAAACTTATATGACATAGTGATGAGATGAGTGATAGGCAAACAGTCAGCTGACATCATCGGTAACATCATATACAGCCAAGTTATATAGAAAAATACACGGAAAAATGACGCTATGATCGAATTGTCTTCGTAATATGGTAAGTAAGTTACAACCGTATAGAAAGGTACACCTGAAACAAATTTAGAATAAAAATTATACATATATATTTTTTATTCTAAAGATCGAATAATTCATTTACATTTCGTGGTGCACAGCTGTGGAATAAACTTCCCGTGAATCTTCAAAATATTCCTTCTATCAATTCCTTCCAGAAAAGATTAAAATTGTATTATCATTCCAATTTCCCTTCATTACTTCCATTACTACTATTATTGATTATAAGACTTTCTTTGTCATCATTGTGTTCTCTTTTATTTGATATGCACATATTTTATATATTTATTTTTGTTATTTAATTTTCTGTTTGGCACTACTACTGCCGACTCACTACACTCCTTTGCCACTATATTAGGTTGACTGCAAGAAATCTCTTTTAGTGATAACTTCGCCTTTGCTTACTTTTTTACTAATTTATTTTTATTGCTGTATGTTTTAGTGCAATAAATAATATAACTAGTCTGGCCATAAATACTGTTACATAAAAACTTTTCTTGTTTCAACATTAAATTATTTTGAATTTGGAACACATTTATTATTTTTAAAACTTATTGCGATTTCGCGCTATTTTACCTATTTTTTATGTTCATTATCAAATTATAATATAGAATGGGGTATTAAAGAAAATAGGATTGCAGTGATTGCCTTGCACAAAGTGAGTATGCCATAGGTCATATTCCAGACACTTCAAAAGCTTGATATCAGCCGTATCTCGTATCCATATATCGTACTATCAACAGATACAACAATACTTCCTCTGTCGAAGACCAAAAAATATCGGGGCGGCCGCGTGCTTTTAGAACTACAAAGGTTGTTAATGCTGTTAAAGCTAGAATTAGTCGAAACCCCGATAGGAAGTAACAAATCTTATCGCGAGCAATGAAGATTTCCGCTAGGACTCTGTCATGTAATATAAAACAAGACCTGAAGCTCGGTGCTTATTCTCGATATACAGGACATGCCCTAAATCAATCTTTACAACTAAAGAGAGTGGATTGATCAAAACGCCTTCTGTCGCGATACGCAGGTGAAAATATCCTCTTTATTGATGAAAAAAATTTCACGATTGAAGAACACTACAGTAATTAAAATGATAAAGTATACGCTCACAGTTCTAAAGAAACTGCTGACGTGATCGAAAAAGTACAACGTGGTTATCATCCTGCGTCAGTGATGGTTTGGTACGGCGTGTCTTACCAACGAGTCACAAAACTACACTTTTATAAAAAAGGAGTGAAAACTTCAGTCAAAGTGTATCAAGATACAGTCTTGGATCGTATTGTGAAACCCCTCAGCAATACATGTTTTTTTTAACAATGCCGTGGACTTTCTAGCAGGACTCTGCACCTGGTCACATGACACGAATTACCCAAGCCTGGCTTGAAACCAACGTTACGGATTTTATAAGAGCTGAAGACTAGCCCTCACCTAACCCAGACCTCAATCGTTTAGACTTCAAATCATGGTCAATGTTAGAGGACATGGACTATTCTAACGACAAGGTGACATTGAGTCTCTTAAAAAATCTTTGGAGCAAGCAATGGCGAAATTTCCCTTAGAAACAATACGTTAATCCATAGATTCCTGGCCAGAGAGATTAAAAGCCTGTATAAAAGCCAATGGTGGCCATTTCGAATAGAATATTTTTTTATTTTTTACTGAGACTTTAATAAATATATAGGAAAAATTTTTAGTAATATTACATTACTACATAAAAAATGCATTTTCATTTATAACAGAACATATGGTTGGACTAGGTATATATAATTTCATCTCTAAATCATACTTATCAATGGGTGCTACTTAAATTGCTCTACGTAAATGTATATCTTATGATTGATTTATTACAAAATATTATTTTAAATAATATAAAAATAGTAATAATAATATATTAACGTTACTAAATGATTATACACAAACCTTTAAAAAGCAAAAAAATATGTATCTACTTATATTTTAAATTTTCAAAATAGCTGACTACTTTTTTTTCACATTATAGGCTAGTCTATACTGTGATAAGTAAAAGTGTAATCATATAGTACTTCTCAATATCCATTAAACCCTTATACCCGACCCATGTAATGTTATGGACACAAAATTGAATGAAAGGGGCCCATTATGATTCGGTAATGCTAATAAGGCAAACTGGCATAATATTTTCATGGACTTTTCGCCTCTTACACTCTGTTTCTGAGAGACTACATAACAATCAATTCACAAAATTTAAAAATTCAATTTTAAATTTTGTGAATTGTAAAATTTATTAATTCCAACAACTTTGTTAGATAATTTTTTCAAACTGCATTTTAAGTTGTAATTAAAAATTATTTTCCAGACACAAATATATGTAAAAAAAAAGTTAATTATAATATAAATTGACACGAATAAATAGCTATATAAGAATTATAATAAATTACATAAATAGTTGTAATATTTACCATCTACCAACACCCTCCTCGCGCTCGCAACACCATACGCCAACAAGGATAGATAAACTGATATTACGTAAGACATAATTCCAATTTTTGCCTTTAACTCCTGACGTCTCATATAATATTTTTCTTCTAATTTCTCACCAACAGTAGCCATTTCAAAGTTTAATTTCCTTATAGATTTTTTATGATACAATAAAAGGAACATTTTCGTGAGTACTATATTGTGTATAGCAAAAAACATGTTGGCCGAATTCTTTTCCACTTCTGGAAAGTTACCGAACAACGCGGCGAGGTTTTCAAGAAAAATCATTGTAGTGTAAATAGAAAAAGACACTACGGTATACAACTTGTAAGGCACAGTTTCGTGGTATATATTTTTGTACCAATAATTTCCAGTGCCAGCATAATACATATACTTGCAAACATCCCCTAACAGATTTTTCGTGTTGTAGAACATTTTGTTATTTAATGTAAAAAATAAATCTTGATAATTGTTGTGTGCTTACTATCGCAATATGTCAAAGAAAATGAAGTGAAGCGTTCGAAACAAAAAAAAATCTTTTAATTAGATGTTTTTACGGTACAGCTGTTAATTAGCCGTTGAACTTTTTACACGAGAATAAAAAAAAACATTAGACAATAAAATATTTAATGAGAAATAAATGAAAAGGGAATTCTATAGTTTTTACATAATTATATTTTGATGAAGTGCCACGAGCAATTTATGTTGTTTTCGTATTATTAAGAGTATTAAATTATTAATCACATAACGGACGGCCATTAATTTCCGTTACAGAAAATTGAGAAAGTTTTGTATTCGTGACATATTGTTCGTGGTTAATTAATTACGCAGTTAATTAATGTCAAGGGTGTTACATGTATACTCAATTAAGCTCCATATTCATATAAATGACGTTTTGATTGCTAGTCCGTAATAGAAATCAGTGTGTGTGTATATTTGTATAAATCAACCTCAATTTGCTTTAATTCATTAACTAGATGATTATTATTACGATAGTGCTTTTGGCAAATAAAAATATCGCAAAATAGATAAAAGTAACTAATTTATTTACGTTTTAAAAAGATTATATTTCAAACCTTATTAATAGCATAATAATGTTTGAAAACATTTTAAGATGCGTAACCCTTTATCCAACAAATTTTAATGAAAGATTTTTTTCTTTCGACAGTTTAATTCGACGAGATTTAAACCCACATCTCTCTGATCCCACATCTGTATCCTTTTTTTTTTTGTTAACTAATCGACTAAAATCACTCAGTGAGCTACGGAGAAGACTATGCTTGGAGTGACTTAGCGTGTAAGAATCCGAAATAAGGTTGTCCACAAAAGAACCAAAGTCACCTACATTACTCAAAGGAAAGCAAGCTGAAATGGTAATGGACTGGTCACATAGCTCAAAAAACTGTCAACCAATGGTAAAGAAAAGTTCTTGGGTGGCAACCCCGTACGGGCAAACGCAGTGTAGAATGACCCCCCACTAGATGAAGTGACAACCTTAAATGCATTGTAGGGAGTCAGTGGATGCAGGTCGCTCAGGACCGATCCTTATAACAGACTATGGTGGAGGTTCATCAATGGACAGATAATGGTTGAGATAATGATGACTCAAAAGCAACAGCCCTGTGGTTCCGCCACAGAATGGGCTACTCCGTTCTTTCCTGTGGATATCGTAAGAAGCAACTAAAAAAAGTTCATAGTCGAGGGATGAGCAACAATATCCGTCTTAAAACATCACCAAAAACCTAACTACGATTGCCAACCCACCTGCCAGCTACTAGCAAAACCCTCCGTTATGGAAGACTCCTGTATTCAGCAGTTGTCGATTAACGGCTGATGAATCAAAAGCAAATGACAACGCACATTAGAAGACCGACTTTTCTATCATATGACACTCTTTGCCAACACGATATGTCATCGATCGATCAATATCGATCATCGATTCATCTATTACACTTACCCGTGACTTCCAGGTTCATGTTTCAGAGACGTACATGAATATAGAGAAAACTAGAGGGTAACTACAAAAGTCGTCTGCTTAGCTTCCTCTATCCCACTCGTGTTTCTACCATGAAGCAGCAGTGCACGCATATTTGTATCAATTTAAAGGGTGAAAAATAACAGTAAAACTACAGAATGCAAAGGTATAGCACCGTAATTCTCAAATATGGCAACCCATGTAGTATCGTAATAATTCATTTCTCAAGTAGGTAAACGTTGAAGTACACCCATTATCAGATATATAAAAAGGCCTTAAATTATATAGATAGTGTCTCCATACAAATGCTTCAAAGAAAGCGAGTTTTTCATACATTTTTATGTGATAAATAGCTATGAGTGTTTCCTTTGTAACTTCTATATTTATTTTATAATTTTTGCATCTTTTTAATATCTACGTAAAAATTATTTTATTTATTAATAATTAAATATAGATACGTCAATATACATTATGTGCGTATATATGTAGAACACTGATACAAAAACAAGTCAACTAATTTACCTGACAAAAAGCTGACCCGTTTTTGAGACTCCATGCTCTATCTATATAATCTAAGAAAAAAGCATTTTCACACATTATACACTATATATTCTAATGCTACACAAACTCCACAATCTTAAAAGTGTATTTTCCTATAAAGAGAAATAAAGACGGTACAGCGAAAAACACTTAAACGATTTACAGTATGCGACCTGATCACGTAGAAGTAAGTAGAAGTAAATCTGCTTGACCAATAATACACCTTTGCCCTTTTACCAATTCGTATTCACCGAAGGTACGTACACATAAGGATAACAAAACTATTCGAGAGCTAACTGTAAACAGCTTTAACGCTTTTATGGGGATTAGTCCTAGAGCATCCTAATTTACATGTCTATTAAGTTCCGGATAGGAAAGGCTCGATTGGAAAAGTTTTAAATATGAATACGTATGTTTACTTGGAACCAATTTAATAGTTTATTACATACTTATGTATTTATTAATTTCCTAATCATAATCTCGTTTTCGTTCTGTCCACATGGATCAGCATATAAAATATCCTATGTATATATATATATATATATATATATATATATATATATATATATATTATATATATGATTAAGTAACAAACAGTCAAACATCTGTACAAACTTTCACATTTATAATATTAGTAGGATCTATTCACTATTGAGATTCATAACTTATATTATTAAAAAAATTTTCACTATCCACCCCGTAAAGAACTTTGTGTGAAGTTATAAGTATTGAATGGATAAAATATACGACCTTATAATAAAAATAATGATAAATAATAATTAAAAATATAATAGTTTTGGGTCTAAAAAATTAACAATTCATTAAAAAAACATATTATACGTGATATAGCGAGATCCACAAATAAAGAAATATAATCTAATAGAACTAGTATATAGGCTTCACATCTTTATAAAATAAATACAAAATAAGCAAACATGCTAGTTCGTACATGCCAACACGAAATACAAAAGCTATCGACTTCGAGCGCAGGGATTACAATTGTAAAGATAGGTACTCGGAAGGGGCGCCCGCCGACACCGACGTATCCCAGTTGGATGCCTATTCATTGTAGTACGATAAATCACAGCGGTACACCCGAGGAAACTGGTTTAATTCAAGCTTCGTCGATAGCCCATCCACCTATGCATAAATAACACCTAAACTCAAATCCCTAATGTTACGTAAATATTGCTTAAGAGGGTTCAGGAGAACACTGCAAACGTCTGCATTAACTCTCAAATTTCAAAAACGATTTATTTAAACGTAGCTTTGTAAACGGAACATAAATATACAACAACAAAATACCAACTCTTCCATAATTTAATTATGAAGGTAGGTAACCTTAGTAGTGTAACAGGTTCACACGCTATTTAATCTTCCGTAATTTGCAAATTCAATTCCTACAATACTCATCTATACTTATAATAAATCTGTAGAGATGTCAATTCTGTACATAAAATATATTTCCAAAATAACTATCAGGGGGTGATGAGTGATCGATACTGATGCCAAAAATGTAATCAGTATAATTTTTGTCTGTTTGTCTGTATATTCGTTATAGAAACAAAAACTACTCGACGGATTTTAACGAAACTTGGTACAATTATTCTTCATATTCCTGGGCAGGTTATAGTATACTTTTCATCACGCTACGATGAATAGGAGCAGAGCAGTAAAGGGAAACGTTAGGAAAACGGGAGAAGTTACTCCATTTTTAAGCTTCCATCGCGTGTGCAGCCTTAATGGCCACTTTTTAAAATGTAAAAATGTCCACCTGTGCGAAGCCGGGACGGGCCGCTAGTTGAATAATAATATTCATTATTTCGGAATTCTTTTCTTATTTTGTTTATTAATTGAAATTCAGATTTAATCTTGTTTCAATTTTTGTCGATCAACTTTAACTCTTTTTCAATGAAAGAGAGCGAATAACTTTTCTTTAAAACTTCTCCAGTTGTAAACTGTTTTTAAACTGTTTGGTAATTTGTTATACAGCTTTATTGCTTGGAAACGGTCGCCATGCTTAATATTGCACAATCGAAGTTATATATATAACTAGGGTAATTTTATTTATGCAAAGCAAAGTTTGAGTGGACCAGTAGGTTGCTCGAGGTACTTTTCGCAATACAAAATGTTTGTAAATTTTCTTTATGATAACAATTCTTACAGTCAGTAATATGTTTAAAGATTGGAAAAAAATTTCGTGTTATATCCCACCTTTTAATTTGACTTAATACAGGTTTGACATAAAGATATAGATAACAAAAATAAACATATAAATTTGAAACCATAAAACAAAAAAATATGTCGAGCGGTACCGATACTCACACCAAGAGTCATAAATAATATTTTATTTACTTTACAATGGTTTACACAGTGTATTCGATGTATGTACTTCGACACGTCAATACAATTGAACGAATTTGAATTTGTCACACCAATTAAGATCAAAACTTTTTTACATCAATTATAAATATGCAAAGTTACTTTTTTATTTATGTTTGCCTCTTGACGCCTTAATAACTCAATCTCAATAAAATAATATTTGGAATAAATAAGTACATAGACTACTTTTTATCCCGGTCAATAAACGTATTTTTGTAACTCGGACAAAACCGTATGTAAAAACTAGTACGTAATAAAACTAAGTCTACCTTTAAAAGTTGGCAAAATACAAATAATTCACCTTTTAAATGATGCCAAAGTACTGCTAATGAGCAATAATTCTCTTTAGAGAGATTTACTCCCACAGCAGGAGCAGCTAACCGTGATAGATGTCTGAATAGACTGCCCGATACCTACAATAATATATCAATGGAAGACTTCCGAGGATAAAGTGTGTGGGTCACGTACAGAAAGTGTTTTTCGACGGACCCGAGCATTATCTCACGCCAAGGAAAAAGTTCCAACATCTGATCCCTACAGGCCATATTATTTTAACAAATTCTCTACGCGGCGTATAGTGGAAGTACTAAAATAAAATTTTTAGTAAGAATGCATGCATAAATAATAATCAATTACACAAATCCTAGCTTAGTATACACTTAAGAAACTTCTGTTATTATAAATTATTATAAATATCTAGTGATTTTTCGAGTTTTATAATTTGAATTTACAATCATATACTATAATGTACCGGGTGATTCCGGCAAAGAGTAGGCCACCCCATCCCTTCTCGTCCATATTGTAAAAGGCGACTAAAGGTGCATATGATTAATGGATGGACAGCAATGCCCCTCTTAAAATATCATCAAAAGCCTAACTGTAATTGCTAACCCGCCTACCAAGCATGACATCTACAGGTAAAGCCCACCAATGATAAACATCGTAAAGAAACAGCCCCCAGTCTCCGACGGCACTGCTATTTCTGACAAAGGTAGCGGTCATGGTAAAGGTGGAGCATGGATGAGAAGAATCTCCTGAAAAGATTCGGCTGCCAACAAAAACGACTGGACCTGGCAACATATAATACAACTTGGAGGTTTGTCAAGAAGCTTGTAAAACTGGAAGAAGAGATAAACTAGTTACACTCGGATATTGTAGAATTATCTGAAGTCCGAAGATAGGGGGAAGATAATATGATTCTTGAAACCAGTACCTTCTTCTACCAACGGGAAGGGGGAAAAGATATAATATAAACATCAATGGCGAATACATTCCAATACTCACCTTGGATTTGCTGACGATATAATAATCATAACGGTTTTCCTGGACGACTTAACCTCAATAATTGTTCTCAAAAGATAAGTTTTAAGAAGAACGTAGACAAAACTAAAATCATGTCTAACGTCCATGTTTTACCTATACAGGTTATGATTAAAAACGTTCAAAGTTGTTGACGAGTATATATACGTGCGAGAACTTGTCCGACTAGATAAGTCCAATTTCAACCGAGACCGACGAATTTAACTCGACTGGACTACGTTCGGAAAACTATGTCACATCTTCTCATCCAAAATGCCTGAAAACTTGAAGACAAAGATGTGTTCCAGTTTGTGGTGACATACGGAACCGAAACATGTTCCTACAGAATTAATGTGTATTATGAGGTATGCAAAAGCTTCAAATTAACAAGCGGGTTATAGAGAGAAATATGCTTGTAGTTTCTTTGCATGACTCCATAAGAAATCCAAATCAACCAATCCAACCAAGAAATTCATAAGAATCCCAAATGACGGTATCCGCAAAATAACCAAAATCACTAACATAGCTCGAAAGATAAAAAGCTCAAGTGACAGTGGGCCATATAGCTGAAAGAACCGACAACCAATAGAAAATAAAGTTTCTTGAGTAGCGATCCCGTACGGGCAAACTCCACGTGTTGGTTCCATAACAAATTTGTCATTCTTATCTAAAATAAAATAAAATACTAGACAAGTCTCATATGTTAATACACGTCAATTGCGTACATCGTAAAATGCTGTGGAGTGCCGTAGACACGTCGTAGATTCGCTGGTTACGCGTCGTAGGTCCACTGGTTACGCGCTGTCGGGTGTGTGTAGCACTCTGAATGGAAATAGACTGTAATTGGCTGGCATATTGACATCAGTGATGTCCTTAACTACCTGCACTTGTCGACTGCCACTAGAATAACTAGTGAATTATCTTCATATCAATTAAATGATCGTTATTATCGTAGGTATGTTCTCGTAATCACCACTCAAAATCGAATCGTAACTTAGAACACCAAATCTGGTGTTGTCCTGTTTATATATTTATTTTCGCTGCGATCGGTTAAACCGTATAGAAGTAGATGTACGGTAACAATATACAGTCGCAAGTTTAAAGTACACAGCAATAAACTTTCTCCATAAAATTGTTCAACTGGTAACGAATTCTATTATAATCTCAAAAATATATACCTACATATACGTAATTGAGATAGCTATCTTTATTGAAAAACAATAAATAAATATTTATATGTGCATAGATTCGAAAGACAGTCAGTTATTAATTTCTTATACATTAAATATGTTCCTGCAGTTTTTTATCATTATTTCTTTATTAAAAAGTAGCACTTTATATAAGATTATGTACATTTCTTGGCAAGACAATGTGACAACATGATGTTAGCTGACATACGTAATTTTCTTATGATATACAGTAATATATACCAGTACATACACAGCTAGCTACCATCACGCGTGTTGCTTGTCAAATTATATTGTAGGTGTAATAAAAAATCCTGTCACCAAGCTTGTCATTATTCATATCTAATTAAAAATAACCATTATACGGTGCTATCATTATACATAAAACACTGCTTAACGACTTTATATAATTTCAAATTGTAGTCATATTCTGATGTTTTGTCTGGTATACAGACACTAATGCAACTAAATGATATGGTACTCTATAACTGCATCGACTTCAATGTAAAACCAGCAAGTCCAGCAAGTCGCCGAATTTAGTAACGTATTCAACCAAGTTCAAAGAAGAAGAAACTTGCAACGCAGCAGCCGAGTGTAATATTACATTAATAATTTAGAGCTTCTTTTGACACCCTCACAACTCGAAACCTATTAGGGGGAAAGGGATTGTTAGTAATGGAGACAGAATTCTATTGCTAGCAATATACCCAACCAGGTCGACCTCCTCGTGGTTCTCCCTGGAAACTATCATGGTTAATTCCTGATGAATTCATCATGATGGGCTAACTGGCCTGTTTTCATTCTCATCTATCACCCTTCACTAGTGCTCCGGCTGCGTATCCCGTTAGCGCAGGCGGGGTTACCATACCATTTTCACCCATTAAAAAAAAAAAACTCGAAACCTATTTAACTTACATACATAATATTTGACACAGTTATTTAATAATCAGCCAAACAAAATCTTAAACTTGAATTACATCCCAAGCGAAATAGTATTGTGTAAATAATTGTCTATAAAAATTTAAGAATTTATAATACCTATTATCAAACATGGTAGTTGTACCAAGAAACGAGAAATTGTTATATAAATTCATTTTATAATATTGCATGTTCTTGCAACTTGTAAATTGTAAAGTTTTTTAAATAGAACTTGGCACCCATTTTTATTTCAAATATTTTTTCAGCGGAGTCGAAACATCGCTTATTCGTCATATTGAACTTGGCTCTCATTTCACGTTTATTGTAAATGTGGCCAATACAGAATAAATAAAATACAGGAGTTAAAATTAGTAAAACGTGGTAGTTAGTCATCGTTTTCGTTTTATATTTTATTTATTTATTAAGTAATGTATTCTTAAGTAAATGGTAAATGTTAATACTAAGTGGATTTTTAATTGATATTATATAACTTACTAGCGGCCCGTCCCGGCTTCGCACGGCTGGACATTTTTACAACATTTTACATTTTTTTCTGATGATAAGGTAGAGCTACCTATTTCATAGATGTGCCCGCCCCCACCTGCCCGTCTCCCGCACCGCTAAAATAGTATTTTTTCTATATCTATGACTTAAAAAAGTAATTTACATAAATTGAAACAGTTTTGAAAACAATATGATTTATTTGGATAAGGATTTAAACAGAAATATGAATAACATGTTGTAATTTTGGTCCGTATTTCTATCAACTTTTAAAATGTATAAAGTGGTTATTTTGACATAACGATAATAGTTAGACCCCGGTGCCCCGCCAATGCAGGCGGGCTTATTATATCATTATAATCTACTAGCGGCCCGTTCCGGCTTCGTACGGGTCCACCGGTGCGAATGTCCACATTTTTACAACATTTAAAAAGTGGTTATTGTGACAACGATAATAGTTGGACATATAGTATCGCAAAGTTTTTGTAGTTATTGATATTTTCTTCAATATTATAGAACATACTTTTGTTCTATCACCAATAATTTCCTCAGCGCACAATGAAAAATATTTTACAGCATTTTTTACACCTTGGGTAACGTTACTAAAGTTTTAGTAAGGATCCCTTATCTTTTTTAGCTTTAAATATAGTTTACCCAAAATTTTTGAATGAATTTTTGAAATCGGAAAAGTAATTTTTAAATTTATTCATTATAAACATACGCACAAAAATATAAATCTTTCCTCTTATAATATTAGTGTAGATAACAGCTTTAACAAATAGCATAAGGTCTTGCGTATTTAATTTCATAAATGCACTCTTACACTTAATAACTCGTTTCATTCTTTACTTATTCCACTGCTTAGCATGGATTTCTCTTTAAAAGTATTATTTTTTATTTATGTTTTCTTGTACAATAAACAATTGTACAAATGCAGAGTAATATAACATTATCTACCAGCTAACTATTACTAACTAAACAAACTATAAATATATATTTAATACAAAATACAGACGTGATACATAAATAATAATGAATACGTATATATATATATATATATATATATATATATATATATATATATATATATATATATATATATATATATATATATATATATATATATATATATATATATATATATATATATATATATATATATATATGAAAATAGAGTTACACGATTTTTCTCACAGATCTGCAAGGATTTTATTCCAAAAGCTGATGACTGTAACGGTAAAAGAATTGGACATAAATCCAGAATATTGTGAGATAAACAGAGATTAAGAAAATGAGAGTCTTTAATGAATCTATCTTTCAAATAAGTGGGAGAAAAAGTATAAGAGTATTATCACACTAGTCAGACGGCTTAATGTAACTTTTTGTTTTGAGTTTCTTTACCCTACGTTAGTGTATTATACTATGTTCTCTTAATTACCTCTTCAAATACATTGTATTCCTATTATGTTCCTACGGGGATATACGCTTACAAATTATAATGAAATAATCACACAACCACACACATGTCAATTTATAGATTACACATAAAAGTTACAGTTGCACATTGTTACTTCTCAATTTCTTGTCTTTTTACAAACGGTTTGCAAACAACACCACCAGTATACATCTAATGGTACTAAGCTCAAAATATCGAAATCAAAGTACTCGACAAACTATGGATTGAAAATGGCAAACTGCCTCGGTATAGAATAGTCGACACCAATCCAATGTCGAAAGCAAGAACCGCTTAGATTTATTTCGTCAGTTATTGCACATTCAGAGCAAATGTGCAGTGAATATGCACTTCGGCACGCTCCTATATCACTACACTTATACTGCTTTCGTAGCTTACTAAACATTCTCTAGAATTAGGTTTTTGATTAAAATACGTGAACTCAATGATACTAGCAACACTCTGCGTAACATCATAAACACGTAGGTACTCTATATTCTTTCTGAGAAATATCTTAGAAAGAAACGTAATAGACCAATAGTTACACATTTTATAAAGTCTACAAGTGGCCCTAAAGCAACTAAAACCCGGATGGTTTTTGGTTGTTCGTAAAATAACTTTTCCAAGTTTTTACGATAGCGTTATATTTACTTTATGTTCATTGCTCAATCAGTCAATAAGTGTAATTGTATGGTACCAAACTATTGACAATACTTAATACATAAACTACCTGAAAGACATCGTTTTATTCTCTACAGACAAATAAATTAAATGTTAATAAATAAGATTTATTTTATCAAGATACTGTTAAAATACTCTTAAAAGAGATTTTTAAATGGCTATACTCTAGAGTGTTATATAGAACCGAACTGATGATAATTGTTTAGAGTAAAATACTAAATAATTATTGCTTTAAGATTGAAAATTTGATAATTCTGACATAAATAATATGTCATGTCAATAATATGTATGATATTCTGACATAACTAAAGACTAAAAAATATAAACTCAAGCGATTTTATGTAACACTAAGTAACAAATCTGAGGAAAAATGACGACGGGCACGTATAAATATAAATATATGTAGTTACTATATATTCCATGTTACCTCATGAACCCATGATGTATGCCATTGTAATGTTAATGGCGTTGTATATGTCAACCTATATATTGCAGTTATCACATTATATTCTTAACAATTTATTTAATCAAACTTTCCATCAGGTAAGACTTCATCCTCTTTGTATTGCACATTCAATAGTGTACGAGAGTCCTTTAGACTGTGGTTAATAATAAATCCATAAAAAAATCAAAGCAGATACGTATCAAATTAATTATACAACAGTGCGCATATGATACTATACCCCTGTTAATCTTAAATCCAATTATAAAACATAAATCCCTTTTGAAGCCTTTTATAAGTTTTAACGTTCAATGAAAACCAATTCGGGAATGAAAATGAAATTTTCATTTGTTTAAAATTAATTTAATATTACAAGTACAGTCCTTTTTTATTTTTTACCATATCCATGCCATAATCCACGACTTCGGCCGCGTGAAAATATTATCCCATTAGTTAATCTGGAATATAGTTCTACAGTATAATATAGAAATAACGTTCAAATCCACTCCAATATTATGAGTGTCACTAAACAACAAACATTTTAAGAAACTCTTGGTAAAATTGCTAAGCAAGTACAACAAGATATATTCATTGAATAAACCAGTGAATATTTCATTAAAAAAATTTAGAACTACACATATATTTTATGACTTAAATACCTATCTAGAGAATTCCAACTTTAAATAAAATAAAATAAAATATTCTTTTTCAAAATACACTTTAACATTGGTCAATATAGATAAATGAAAAACTGAGTTTTTGGGGATCTGGTTTTAAACAATTAAGAAATTGGTATACATTTTTATTCCAAAATTATATAGATAGATTTCTTGCCTTAAGTATAGCGTTTTTTAATTTTTGCTTTTGTCGTTATTGTGTACTAATTTCATTCTAATTTCCAATTTATTAAAGAATGCTGAGATGTTATTTGGAATCATCATTCATTAATACTAAAATACAATTAGTATTGTCATTTTTTTAATTTTCAACCCATATACGGATTCGTTTTAATTGAATCCAAATTTTTTGCAAATCTTGCCGAATTCAATTAAAATTTTCTAATATTAACCATAAGATATTTATATAAAAATATATAATAATAAAGTTAATATATTTGTAAACTGGTATAACAAATGTTTATAACTTTCTAGAAAAAATAAATAAACCATAATAATATAAGAAAATCTTCATTGCGCAACCTAATTGTGAATCAATTGTCAATATTGTAGATAAAGCAAGTCCATATTCATTATAAAAAAAATATATATAGTTATCTAAAACTTTTATTATAGTATACTTTTATTTATATGGATTGTTTAAATAAGCCGATTTAAACCCCTACTTATATTTCAAAGAAGTTTAAGCTTGCTTGCTTAAACGATCCCATCCACTGCTGGGATTTGATTTCCCAATTCAAAGGAACTTTATAAGCCTTAAAACATAAGCAGGGACGGACCGCACTTACTCGTATATACTTTCAAAAAATGATAATTAGCCATTAAATGTATTATTACGCCTATGTATTTTTTAAATAAATATTTATTTCTTAAAAAAACTACATATCCATTTTCTGTAGATTTGTTGTGGCGTGGAACACGTTATTACTTATCTCCCGTTCCAATGCAATTTTTCATCGCCTTTAACTCAGTAAAATTTTTAAATTTACCGTTAAGCATAGGTACATGTGATAAACCTATTGTCTTTTATTGGTCGTTAATACCTCACAATAGGAATATCTGTGGTAGTACGTACATACGGATATCATAATCATGTATATATGTGGTATATCCGCTTTATGATACGAGTACTAAGATCTTAACGAAAACCGGCATATTCGGGTGACTTGAAGTTGTCAAATCTGTACGCAAAGCCTATTAGAATACTTCTAATCAATATATATGACTATATATACATATATAACCAATTGTTGTAAACGAATAATAATAATATAATTCTTTATTTGCATAGGAAATAAAGCAAGCGAGTAAATATTATTAACCGCAATTTTACGTCACCAATCTGGTACAATACCAATCTAATTCCTTACCTCTATACCAGAGGGAGACTGTACAAAAGTCGTTTGCTTAGGCTCCTCTTTCCCGTTCGTGTTTCTACCGTGAAGCAGTTATGTTTGTATGGCTGTTTCGTTCGAAGAGTGGCATATGCCAATGAATTTACACGGTACAGAGGAATAACACTTGAGTCCTCAAGAATGGCACCACATGGGGAGTATCATGGGCGAAACAGTGTACTCTATTATGTCCATGTTACTGCTCATGTCTATAGGCGACAGTTACCACTTTCCATCAGGTGGCCCATTAGCTTGTTAGGATTCTAAGTTGCATAAAAAAATACATGTAAAATAAATTTAATTTTGTTTATAAGTCGTTTACATTAAGTACCACTAATTAATAAATAAAATCGTAATTTATTTAAAATATTTGAAGTACTTAGAGACTAATGTTATTTAAATTAATATTTTTTTTTTAATCCCGGCAGCTTAAATATTAAAGTTAAATCGAGCGTGACGAATTTATTTTTCGACGATTTCATATCGTTACAGGTTTTAAATAAAATAAAAATTTGCTTATGGAACTAATATTATTAGTCGGTTACTGATTGAATAAAACAAATTCATTTTCTTTATATCGTTAATGTTTTTGCCGATTTAATATTTTCATAATTTAACAAGCACATTTATTAATAACATTACACATAAAAAAAGTCTGATACGAGTATAATACGAGCTAACAATAAAATATGCCTAAAAATTTGATCAATAGCCTAAAACGCAAGTCTTGTCTAAAATAATTATTTTTATTATTACTGATATTATAAATACTGATGTAGCCTATAAATTTTAAGTCAAAGAATAAAAAAATTTTCTTTAATTACTACTATAAATAAATTTATTCTCTATACAGGTTTTCATATATAATTAAGAAGCTAAAATGGTTTATTATAGATAAACACCATAGACGACTAACAATAGCGATAAGTATGGATCTTAAAGAATAAAGTAAAAGTTAAATATTTATTTGCTTTTTAATAACAAATAATACGTAATCCGCGTGGCCAAGATGAATGAATGGGATAAAAAGTAGCCTGTGTTCTTCTCCACCCTACCACATAGTGATTGGTTAAACAATTTATGACACTGGGGAGCGTAGTAAGAACAAGTAAGAACCAAACATACTTTCACATTTATAATATTTATAAAAAATATTATCATATTAGAATCCAATATAATATTTTTTCTATCTATCTAATAATTAGATAAAGCTATTACATAAAAGTAGAACAATTAAAATATATAAATATGATTTTCTAAAAGTTAATTAAACTATTAGTAACAAGTTTGTCGTTTTCAAATTTGGTAGAAAGAAGTAAATTAACCTTTTGATGTCTAATTAGGGTTTTGGCCAACTCAGCCAGTTTGTTTCGCTTCGAGCACAATTTCAGTTTATGATCAAACGTTAGTAATAAGTACAACAACAGGAAAACAAACCAGACTCTATAGGTACAACATCCTATTAATTATAATGTAAAATGATCTAAATGAAAACCCATAATAAATATGGCTGAGGGTAAAATTGCTTCTCATAAATAAATTGCTTGTAGTATAATTGATTCGAAACATAAATTGGTATCATAGATCATTGACTCAATTATAAATTTTATTAGGAAAGTTTAGTAAAAGCGTTTACATGAGGCCCCTTTCATATTCGCCAGAAATTAGGGCAAGGGATGTCGATATACAAACAATGACCTACAAAATTCATACAATTTTATATTCATAAATTTGTGTTTTCTCCATTTGACAATATATAGTGACTGATTTCTTCAATATTTTTTACAGTTAAAACGTCACATGTTCAACCTTAATTTCACCATTTTGGTGGTCGTGGCTAGGTTATAATGTTAAGATCGAGGTAGAGTTTGCGAGCCTGCAAACAGCTTATTAATCTTTTCTTGTTATATTGCAATTTACATGAATGTGGAGAAACCGAAACAGGTCTCTTTAAATTAAAGCATTTGGCGTTTCATTGTTTCTGTCTATCATAATTGAAAACAGACGTGACAAATATGTATATACGCTGCCAATTCTGACTGTATAACTTTTTTAACAATTGATATAGTTAACTGAAATAAGAAAAATCTATTTGAAGAAAGAAAACAAAATGCTTCCTACGAACATATAAAATATCAACAATATATAACCGTAAGGGTAAACCCTTGTAGTCAAAATGTCGATAAGTCAAATGGATCGAAAGGGTGATGGAGGGAGACCAAATTATGGGGTTTCTGAGCACACTAGCCACCAACTGACCGATCCATTAACTGAAGGTTGTTCTGACCGAAATCTACCGTAACTTATTCATTTAAAAATAGAAATATAGTATATTCCTAAGCAACAACAAAAGACAATATATATATATATATATATATATATATATATATATATATATATATATATATATATATATATATATATATTTCACAGCGATATTCTAGAGTCTAGAATATTACCACAAATTTCTCGTTTAGAATCTAGACTTTGAAGTTCAGATTTCAGCTATCAATTAAAGATATGAGACACCAATAGACATCTTGACTCGACACTTCACAAATTCTAGTGCAGCCAGTGGATACTTAGCGTTGTAATCTCAAAGATGACAGTAGTATTCCAAAGATACTCAATAGGTAGTAATTTATATTGTTAAAATTATTATTTTAGTATGAATTACCACATAACCTTCAAGCTTCAGATTAGATGAAGTGAACGATGATAGAACTCCTTTTATCTGTGTTTTTCATCATCAACCGTCTACTGTCCGCTGCGGAACATATACATATTTACATATATTTTTGTGTCTGTAAATTACTACCATATTCAATTGTTCACAACTTTCAAAATAAATAACAGTTGTTTCAAGATCAAATCGGTATACTAAGGGACTTTAAAATTAATGAATTTCTTTACCAGTTGACCGAGCTTAGGAAATGTATCTATCTGAGTTCAAACTAAAGCTATACAGTATCTACTTGCTAACATTAAAAGAAATGTATAATAAAAATAATACGTTAGCCACTTATCTACATGTAGGTACTACTAATATAAACACGCTAATACTCATTGTATCAGTTACATAAACCTATATAAATAAGAATGAATAAATTCGAAATTGGATTCTCGTCTTCAATGAATTCAATTTTATTATTTTCGTGTTATAACTATACCTATACTGACCTAAAGAGGATTCATTTTCCAGTTACTCGCTAGACAAATCGAGTTGATGGGACTCTGACACTTGCAAAATTATTATAATAGCAATCTTAATACTTGATTTAACTTTCGCAACCCTCTAAAGCTGCTATAAGTTTGAATGATCGATGTCGTCATTTGAATTATTTACAAGAAACTTAAACGTCTTGAAAACATAATTTGATGAATTAAATGTAAAATGTCATAAACAAAATAAAGTAGTGAAAAAACATTCATCAGAAACTCAAATACCTAAATATCTTTTAGGTATCATACAATGAGGTTAATCTTGATGAAATATTCAATTTATATTATATTATTATATGTAAGTAGATAATAGATATACTTGGAAATTATTCAGTATTTACCTAAATTAAGACAAACATAATTAATGAACCAAACATGGGAAGACGTAAAGTCCTAGGACTGTTTAGATTCTTATTTAACTTTAAATAGCTTTCGGTAAGTAATCTATGTGCTGAGCTCGTGCAACACCGGAGATTGAAGCTGTGAACGACCGAGAAACTTCGACAAAGAGTAATGAACTGGTACCAGTTGACCTCTTGTTGGTTTAACTTGGTTGAATAAGGAATATACAGTACATTCGAGTCTATATCAGGCAATATTTTTCATAATATTAATTTTAAATCAAAAAAATTATGGAACAACAAATCCATGAATCCAGTCATTAGTAGATCTGAGCAAAACAGAGGACTCGTAACTGCCGTAGTCTTAATATATTAACACATAAATAAACAAGAATTTATAAACTGCAAAATGAGTTAAAAAAGAAATGATGGTATTATCATCTTTCTACCCTTATTTCAGTTATTATTTACTTTTTATCAGGGTAATATATTTTTCTTTTCTATTATTTTCTGTTCACAGTTATTTCCGCAATCACTACCATTCTGGCCATATCATCTTTCACACATTATATGTCTTTTTGGACTTTCTCTACCTTTAATACCTTTTTTAATACATACTCTTTATCTCTACGCGTCACGTGTCTATACATAGATCGACGGTTAATTTGCTCATTCTTATCAAACTGCACATCCATCTCAATATTCGCATCTCAACTACATACAATCACCTTTTATCCGTCACCTTTGTTAGACAACATTCTGATCCGTACAAGACAAGAAAACTAGATTATGCTCTTATAAATTTTTCCCTTAATTTTAAGGGAATTTCGCGAATCACATTTAGTTGCCTTAACCTAGCCGCCATTTCATCCATCCTGTGTTAATTCGGTGCTTTATTGTTCGGTTTAATTCACCATCGCTCTGTAGAAGTGAACCGAGGTACCAGAGGGAAACTTTGTACAAAAGTCGTTTGCTTCCTCTGTCCCATTCATGTTTCAACCGAAAGCAGTTGTGTTTGCGTGGCTTCGGTTTGAAGGGTGGGATATGGCATGAATGTACGGAGGAATAACATCTGAGTTCTCAGGAATGTCAACGCATCGGGGTATCATGGTTGTAACAGTATACTCTGTTATGTCCATGGTACTGCTCACGTCTATAAGCAACGGTTACTACTTTCCATCAAGTGGGCCGTCAGCATGCTTGCTATTCTTATTCGGTATTTCCAGTGGCAGACCGATTGTGTACGAAATTGACTTTACACAGCCCGAATTAACTTCACAGACTTCACGGTTACACTTTTTTTCTTTTAGAGCCCTCCATTTAGTTGACAAGACATTTTTACCTAAATACAATTCCGTAAACAATAAAAATTATTATAAACACTGTTATAACATATAATTAATGTATTTTGTAATAACGCATATTAAATTTTGATTATACTGTTAATAAGATTAATATCAAAGATATACGACACAGTTAATGGGTTTAACACATCTGCCAAAGTGACAGGAAATTCGGCTAACCGACGCTAAGACTCCTGTAAAATATTCATGTACTCTTCATGAAACTAAACATACATTGTAATTAAGTTATTTATTAACTTAAATAATTTAATTAATTAAATGGTTTTAATATCCCGAATGTAATCTTAATTATGTTTGGTTTTCATCTTCTCGACTTATGTCAGCTTAAAAACATACCCCGTCCTATAACCCACAGGAAAAAAGGTACATATGCCCCAGTTTTTTTTTTTTTATGTTCGTTTTCTACCTCGCCTTCTCTTTAGAGTGTATACTGAATTTGTGGTGAATTGTGTTGGATGAATCTGGTGTGTTTGTTGAGTGTTGTGTGTTAGTTGCCTGTTGGGTGGTTGGTGACTGGTGTGTCTCGAGTGTGATAATTTTGTGTATTTTGTACGAATACGGTATCTCCTAAGACTTTGCTGAGTATGGTTGATGTGTGAATGGCTGCTTGTTTTTGCAAGATTGTGGTGTCAAATTTGGCATTTAGCTTATTTATGTAGTTTTGAATATTTTTAGCTACTATTCCTGTTGCGCCTATTACTATCGGGATGATAATCGTTTGTGTGTTCCATAAACGACTGACTTCAGTTTTGAGAAGATGGTATTTACTTAGCTTTTCAATTTTCTTAGCTCCTATATTGTAATCAGATGGTACAGTTATATCTATTAAGTATGTTTTATTATTATTTTTATCTATATATATATATATATATATATATATATATATATATATATATATATATATATATATATATATATATATATATATATATATATTAAGTCTGGTCTATTGTGTGTAACGGTGACATCAGTTTGAACGGGCATTTCCCACAGGATCTTAACAGACTCGTTTTTTTTAACATGGGGTTGGGTGAGAGTTTCTTTCCACCAGAGATCAGAAACCTGTATATTGTGTTTTTTTCCAGACACCAGATACTGAACAAGGTTATTGTGTCTTTTGACATAATAGGTCCCCGCCAATTTCTCGCACCCCGATATGATGTGTTGTATTGTTTCATCTTTATGAACACATAAGCGACACTTTCAGTCTACTGGTTGTTTTAGTATGTCACATTGATGTTGTCGTGTCATTACGATTTGGTCTTGTATGGCAAATATTGACGACTCTATACTTGGGCATATTTATTGTATGCTGTCTGATGTACATATGCTACTGTAATCTTAATAATTATTAATGTAATGTAATATTTCTATATTATTATCATTTAATATTTTATTGTACCAATATTACAGGATTTATTAAAGGATTTTCAATAAGTATAGTGTAGTACAAGTCTAATATAAAATATATATACGAGGTCTGTCCGGAAAGTTCGTATAAAAGTGTTCTGGAATGCGAGAAAGAGGAGTGGGGAGGCCAGGTAAGCGCAGGACCCCTTCCTTATGTCCCTAACAATGCTTCAGTTCTGGTCTGACCGCCGTGCGGTGCGAACTGGCTTGTCACGCCATCTGTGAAGTTACCTCTTAACGAAACCCCGTCGGCATGGAGCCCGCTTCCGTTGAAGAGCAGCGCGTCGTAATCAAGTTTCTCTCGAAACTCGGCAAGAATGGCCGTGAAATTTTTGCCGATCTCAGAACAGTTTATGGGGATGATGCTGTGAAGGAACCAACCGTCCACAAGTGGCTAAAAAGATTCAGAGAGGGCCGAGAAAGCGTTCAAGATGACCCACGTTCAGGACGTCCTTCCACTTCACATTCCGACGAAAACGTGGAAAGAATTCGAACTTGTGTTAATGGGGACCGTCGTTTAACGGTCAGACAGGTGGCTGAAGAGCTTAATTTGGGCAAAACCGTGGTCCACGAAATTCTAAGAAACGAACTTCAAATGAAAAAAATTTGCGCCAAGATCGTTCCCAAGCTTTTGTCCCCGGATCAAAAATCACGAAGAGTTGCTTACTGTGAGGACTGGTTGGAAGCCGAAGAGAATGGTGACTTTTTGAACCGAGTCATCACTGGAGATGAGTCTTGGTTCTACGAATTTGATGTCGAATTAAAATCCCAAAGCAAAGAGTGGAAGACATCCGGGGAACCACGAACAAAAAAATCAAGAAAATCCCGCTCAAATGTCAAGACAATGTTGATTGTTTTTTTCGATGTTCGGGGGATTGTCCATCAAGAATTCGTCCCTCCAGGCCAGACAGTTGATGGAAAATTCTACGTCGATGTGCTCAGACGCCTCAAAGCTCGTGTGGCACGAGTTCGTCCAGAATTGGCGCGAGAGGGGCGTTGGATTCTTCACCACGACAATGCCCCTGCCCACACCTCTCTTGTTGTCCGTGAGTTTTTGAGTAAAAATTCCATTACGGTGACCGAACACCCTCCCTATTCGCCGGATTTGGCCCCGTGTGACTTCTTCTTGTTCCCAAAAACCAAATTGGTACTTCGGGGGCGGCATTTGGGGGACATAAATGAGATAAAAAAAGCTACGACGGGGCAGCTGAGAAACCTACAACCAGAGGACTTTCAAGGAGCCTTCTCACAGTGGAAACGGCGTTGGCACAAGTGCATTATGTCACAGGGGGAGTACTTTGAAGGGGATAAAATTGATTTACCTGAATAATTGTAAAATAATTTTTTTAAAAAACTTTTATACGTACTTTCCGGACAAACCTCGTATATATATATAAACAGGAAAGATTTGATTGTGTAGGTATCTGATATTTGATTGATTAATGTCCCACTCGTGTTTCTACCGTGAAACAGTTGTGTTTGCTTGGCTGTGTTTCGGTTTGAAGGGTGGGATATGGCGTGAATTTACAGGGTATAGAGGAATAACATCTGAGTCCTCAGGAATGGCAACGCATAGGAGGTATCATGGGCGAAACAGTATACTCTGTTATGTCCATGGTACTGCTCATGTCTATAGGCGACCACTTTCCATCAGGTAGGCCGTCAGCTTGTTTGCCATTCTAAGTTGTATACAAAAAAAATTAGTCACGATGGTTTCCAAGGGAGACCACACAGAACTCGACCTGACAGAATATATTGCTAGCAATGAGACTGATAGTCTGCATTACTAACATACTTTCCTCCCTCTGGTAAGAGGGTTTGGTATAGCACTTTATTCAGAGTTTTTTTCTCTTACACATTATTATGTGTAAGAAATAAGATATCATATTGCAAGAGCATTGCATTACATATGGGGAGATATTTCATCCAATTTGAAATGTTTTCGTAAATATCTCATTTCAGACATTCAAAGTGTAAAAGGCATACAAAAGCTATATTCAATCGAACTATTCTATCGAGAATCTCCAAAACGAAGTTGTTATCTCGGCAGCTCTCACGTTTTGTTGAATTAGTAAGAGGGTACAGACAAATGGCCATGTAAGAAACACAGAACGATCTTCAATTCTCTCAGAAAGCGATAGTACTCCACTAGTTACGATAATAAATAGGAGCTTAACGCTAGCAAATGGCCGATTAGGGCATTCTTGACTACAACACGGGCATTCTGATAAAGTTAGCGTTTGCTTTGTAACGACCCTCGTGGGTTTTATGGAAAACAAATAAATTACTCTTCGTCAAATCACTGACGTGTAATATGTTTACTGTTTTATTGATTCCTCTATATACGTTACACCCTAAGGTTACACCCTCATATAATTACACCGTTATCTAAAAAAAATATTCAAACGGAGCAAGCAATTTTTTTTTAATTAATTTCTAGTTATTCTATAATATAACATACATTATGTACACACATTCGCTCCATTTTATCCAACACACCATGAGTTTTTATATATACACATAAAACAATTAAAAGAAACACACAAAATGTTACGATAAATGTAGGTAAGTTGGTAAGTATACGAGTATGCTTGTTCAGATTGTGTACTAAGATTATATGTAATGTAACTGATGAATACCCATAAACTTTTCTATGTATCATTTTGTACTCTGTTACAGCTAAGAGTTTATGACTAAAATCTTAATGATTTTATATCTCTCCACAAATATCTACGTATTGAGTAAATATTAATTTTAATTTAGATTGGTGATCGAGAAACATTGCTTAATTACTGCCTGTCATTAAACGGAATATTCTAAACCAACAAATTACTAATAAATTATAAATTAGTCAAATTGGATAGTTCGTTACCGTAATGATACGATTCCCCACAGGGATGAAAACTGGTAAGCTCCACTTAGCAACTTGCGCTCTACTAAAGGTTCCATCAATAAGTAACAGGTCTCAATTACTATGTCAAACAAACACTGATGTTTCACATATGGCGTATTTAATTCTTCTCTGTTTCTTCGTATTTTTCAACATTGTATAGTAATAATAAATGCTATGTTTCATACTTACTAGATATAAAACAGCATCTGTATACTGATATTTGACTTGTTCCTACTAAACAAATAATAATTGCAAATTAAAATAATACATGAAGCAGATATATCTGGCTATATAACCCATAGACTTAGTAGTTATACTATGTTAATACGTATGTTAATACGTACTAACAGACTGGAAATGTAATAACAAAAAACGAAACGATTAAGTGATTACACTTGCGTGTGTGAAATGCGTGTAAACATACGACAACAGTGCTGCGCCATGCACATTCTATCATTACATGATTTATCGACACTGATAAGTAAATACAAACTCAAAAGTTTCAAACAACTTAATATAACAATTGGTAATATTAAAAGTTAACTATAATTTATTTACCTAACTTCAGTACACATATAATCAACTATACGTAGTATGTACAAATTATGTAATAAAAAACATCAAAAGTAGCTCACAGTTAACAAATATATTATAAAATGCATGTACAAAAAATATATTCAAATTGAGAAACATTAATGACAACAAAAAATATATCTTTGATTTATTTATTCTGTTCGAAATCCATAGTAATTATTCTAAAATATTAACTTGATATACTTAATTTAATCGGAAATGCTACCCTTATCAAAAAAAAAATAAAAAATTACTTAGATATTGACGCTATAGAGTAATGACCTCAAATATATGGCTGAAAATCAATATGTTACTGTGTATATATATATATATATATATATATATATATATATATATATATATATATATATATATATATATATATATATATAAAATATTCGTTACGGTTCTAAATATTGTATTTAAATAACTAAAATGTTTCAAGTGTACTAATATATACATAACTATACTTAAAACGTATTACTTAGATACAGCACACTTAATCCTAACTACGTTCATTTAAAATTAGTTCCACTTCAAAACGTAAAAAAAAATACATATGGTTTTGTTCATACTCCCGCCAATTCAGCTTCGTGCATAATTGTGGTAATTCTTCAAAGCTTCTCTTTCACTGGCAATAAATAAATTAATATAAAAAAGTACAATAAATAAAAAAGGTCCGAATGTACAATGTTATTGTTATTATGTTTTGTTGGTATCAATTGATTTAATAACAAGTATTTTGTGTCAAGCAATACCAACATTTACTAAAAGCTAATGACTATGGAAACACTATGACATGAGGTTTATTTTACATTCAGAAAGAAAATTTTCGTATTTTTAATATTATAATGTAAAAATAAAAAAAAATCTGAATAGAAATACGGGTACGTAAACTAAAATTTATCAGGATAATTAGAAATAAGTAAAACATTTATTAACAAAATTTGCTCAGCTCATTTGCCGAGATTCTCTCCATTAGACCTTTCATTAAGCACAATTGAAGAAATTAAAAGCTTATGGTTTAATTAAGTTAATTTCTAAGTCCATTCCGGCCTCATCACACTCAATACTAAGTAGGTATAATTTTTAATTATTTTTCCAGTTTATTGGCTTTTACAATGTAAATAGACGGCGAATAATTTTATTATAAGTATTATTTAATGTATAAATTACCTAAACTTTCAAGCAATTATGAACCAATATTATCATTAATACCTAACAATTGAAGCTGACACGATAAATAGGTACCTACGTTAAATCAAAGTTAAATAGAAGTCCATTTACATTCTTTATTCATAATTCAAATAATAGGCACATTATTATAATCATACATAGCCCAATCTGTATTGTATTTTTCAATAGATATTCTATGTGATGAAACAATAGAAATATTGTTTCATCACATAGAATATCTATATATTTGTTCTTTTGAACAAAAAAGTATGGAGAAGCAATCTGCCGATATTTTTAAACTTCTTGAAATCTAAGGAAAATAGACAGCAGACTTAAAAAAAAGAGAGGGAAATATATCTGTACAATAAATATATATTTTAATAGTACTTTTAACAACTGTCTCTTTAACTGCTCTCTCTCTCTCTTCGTCCTCTTCATTACTGAAGGTCGTGTCCTTGAAAGGTGTTTGTTGCCTCTCTTATGATGTTATTCCATTTTACACGGTCTTTAACTGCTAATAAATTGTAAATCCCCATTTGGCAGTTTTGTTCATAATAATTTGCTTAATCCATTTTGTAAATAATTATTTCCTTTTCTCCCTCTAAATATGTATTATATAAAAAGTAAATTACTTGTAATTTTCCAGAACATTCAATGTAGCTCTTAAAATTAACTTAATTTTGTTGATATTCCTACGACCATCACAGTGTCCTAAAACGACTAAATGTGGGCTAACTTTGGAATCAAACACCACATTACCAGCTGCACTCAACTTGATTAACTAAATTGGGCACCGAGCTAAAAGGCTAAATAGAAGACGAGATTCCTAATAGAAACTACATAAAAATTACAGGTAAATCTGTTTATCCTACCTCTATCAAAGCAAAATTTATAATTTATATTTTCAGCATATATGCTACTTGATTAAATATAGGTACCTCGCATCATTGTTCATATAAATGGATAAAAATACCTATCCTTATAATCGGTGTTCCAAATTGCATTTAAAAGTGTTAAACCATATTAGCATGATTGAGTGATAAACCATCCAACAACCATCCAAACATCTTTACAAATTACATCTCTGAACACAATACACCCAAGAGCTTTACATTTATAATATGATACCACCATTCATACTAAATGCTTCACTCTGTTATTCATTGCGAATAGCCTGCGTCTTATATTTCCAAATTTAAAAAGTAACTCTGTATCTATGTACAATGAAGAAATTAATACTTAACTAATGACAAACTAATAACTAACTACCTACATGCTTTACCTTAGCCGTCGTTCATAACAACATTATCCTGGATGCTTAATAATGATGAAATATTAAGGTTACTTTGCTACTTTGGTTATCTTACTAGTATACGAATATGTAAATGAAAGTTTGTAAAGACGTTTTGATGTGTTTTACAATCACGTCACAAACGTCTGAACGATTCCAATGAAATTTAGTAGACAGAGGAACCATAATCCAGATTAATAAAAGAATATTTTCATTCTAATTAATGCGAACAAAGTCACACGATACAATTAATTTTACATCCTTACTTACGGCTCAACCAATTTATGACTATGGTATCATTTTCATTGATTACATAGGCTATTTTTTATCCCAATCATTAAAATTAATCCAGGTCATGTGGACAAAATCTCGGTAAAAACTAGTATAATATAAATAATATAACAATCTATAAATACTACTGTAATATACAAACATGATATATAAGTGTTGGATACAATTATTATATTTTACATAGTTTCTATGTAAAATATAATAATTGTAACAACTCTATATTATGTACACGAATACATTAAAATAAACAAATAATGTCAAACTAACAAAATTAAATTTAACAAAAAACAAACTAAGCCAACTCCATAGATGACGTTTTTCTTTTTTAATGTAACGACATCAAACTCGGTATCGATGTTCATTTTGATGTTTATTCGAAAAGTTTATACACAATAACGTTTTACTCAGAAGTAAATTATAGGAAACCTACAAAAATCATGAAGGATACGAGAGCAAAAGAAAAGAAAACATTCAAGACGAAACGTGATAATTACGCAAGGAAGCTGAAGAAAAAGAAACTAATCAACTATTTAGGAAACGAATTACGGAGTTGTAGTACGCATGGTCTGCCCTATATTGTTGAAAAGAATACACATTGGTTTGAAACGTATGTACCTACTTAAATATAATTTTATTAATTACATAGTTAATAGTTACATAGTTAGTTTTTATTTAATTATACAATTCTAAAAATGAGATACCAACGCAGTTGTATATTAATATTGCTGCTATTAATTTTCCTGTAAATTTTAATTCGTATTACCTATTTAAACAAAGCATATTAAAAAAATCCGTTTGAATGAAATCAAATGCAAAACAAAATCTTTTAAGTGTAAATGTATATATGTGAGTATATTTATTGTTAGCTTCAGATGATTATCACTCATTCGGTCACTTAGAAAAAAAAATTTTTTAATACATACATATACATGTTTGTTGAACTACTATACATAGAACATAAATGATAAAAAGGAACCTTTAGCCGTATAAAGCAGAGACGTCAAGATTAGAGACAATGTTTCATGTGATTCCCATTGAACCTAGACGCGATACTTTTTTCATAAAATTATACCTATTGCTATAATATAAGTATCTCATATTGTAACGATATAAAAATCTTTCAGTAGGGTGCACCTTATCTATATTGGATTAAAGTCAACTATACGGAACTCGCTGGGCAAAGTAAATCTGTTTTATTTGCACTTTGTCCACTTTCAACAGAGCTTTGCACATTGTTATCTTAGTTCTAAGTTTACAGGTGCGAAAATATTAATGCAGTGTTTAAATGGAAACATGCTTAACAAACACGTATTTTAATTTAAACAGTATATTAATTACGCTAAACTAATTATATCTACGGTGGTAATATTTTATATTTTTTTTTAGTATATAAATTCCATACATATGTTGTCAAACGAATATATATTTTATATTTAAAAAAAAAACAATATCTGCGGGCTACAATCCAGGCATGAAGCAGGTTATAAAAATTTATTACATGAAGTGATCGATTAAGATTCAAATCGCGGACTTAACAATACGAGTAGGTATACAACGCATTTACTGTTGCGCCAAGATTTTTCTTAGCAAATAGACAGCTGCTACAATAATGACTAAATTAGTTGACCTTATTTATTTATTATGTCACCAAATTAATATGTAGAAATTAAAATGGGAAACGCTATCGATAGCAATGTTAAACTCAATTAATGAAATATCGCGTAACACACACGCAAAAAATAAACAACTTGATAGGCTTTTTCTTTTTGAAATCACTTAAAACGTAACGATAAGGGTATAATACGAAATCAAATAAGGTATTTAACAATCAATTAATCAATCATTTGACCGCGGGAATTGTACGAAGGATTATTTTTCGTAATCCGACTTTCGGAGACCTTCTCTGGGGAAAGTTGTTTCATGTTGTTTACTTTCAGTTATACGTTGTATAAGCCCAGTAGTAAACATAGTTTCTCAACCAGTTAGATATATTTGGGTCGCAACAATTTAAACTTTATGAGTGAGGTTCTACCTAAGCGATAAATAAACAAAATACCTGCAGGGCTTTCTGGACGACCAGCTTCGTGTGCTGCCTTGGTTTAGCATCATCATTGCTCTTAACTCAATATACTAGATATGTCGTAAGTATTACAAACTTTTGCCTTTTACTGTAATCATACCTGTAAATAGGTAAATGCATCTAGACTATTGGTTTACATTGGTGAGGTACCATTGAGGAATGACTAGTGAGAATATAACCAGATCATTTGGCTCGTTACGTCTATTTCACCAAGATGATAATCAGAATTACTGAAAAACGAAAGTCGAAATATAAAATAGATGAAGTAGGTACCTGCCTAGATTTGAGGTGAGACTGAATCATGACCCTCCGATATACATACGAAAATATAATATATAATTAATTCCTTAAGTGGTGTAATAAAGAGTAAATTAATAAATAATACGAAACTCAAGGTACCTAAGAGGAATAATAAAATAAGAAAATAGTTATAATATTAATGTAATAATTTCAGAATACTCCCATAGTTATGAGCGTAGAAAAGGACTATTTCAATTGGAATATTTCATATCCAGCCATAACATTATGTCCATTGGAAAAAATAGACGAAGATGATTTAAATACATTGGTCAAGTAAGTTATTTTTAACCATCCTACATTCATGATTATTAAGGTTCCATCAGGGTCAGAAAACTGCAAGTAATATTCCTAATACTGCAGGTGTCTATATGCTACAGTAACTGTTTACTATCAAAAGGTTGTATGCTTGTTTTCCACTTTTTTGATACAAAAAAAAAACACTTATATTTGTAAAACCTTTGTAAATTATAGTTTATTAATTAAAAAAGGAGGTAGGTATATGTATTTTTTAATCGCACATGACTAAACACATTTAAATGAATTCAGCAACTTAAATGAAGTCTAACACAATGATATTCCTATATTTCCTTAATAAAGCAAATAAAAATCTAAAATACATTTACGAGTACTATAAGACTTAATACATATTTTATTGTATTTAGCGAAACCCTGGATTCTGTTGGAGTGGATATAAATTTACAATTAAGAACAATCGCTTCGATATCTTTAGAGACAATTGATTTCTTAAGCGCACAATTTACAAACACATCTGAGGTATGTAACAAGTACTGATAACAGGTACTCCCTCGCATTTAAATTTAAATTCCTCCCATCACCCGTACCCAATAGCGAGGACGGGATGTTGTAAATACCGTACCGCAACCCACAGCAAAAATGGATACATTTCACTCTTCTATTATGTTGTGATGGTAAATAGTAATCGTACAATATCGTGCCGTAGTATTGTAAATTATAAAAACGCCTATTAAATACGATAGTTTAACAACATACATTAGTGCCAGAATTCTGGTGTTCCCGTCTCATTTTATGGATTTGAGTAACAAATTTATGACAGCACTCACGCCAACGAAAAAAAAATACAAACCAGAGGTACCGAGTAACCCGATAAAGGACAGGAGCTTTCTCTTGGATCAAGAGGAAAGGAATTATTAGTAATGGGATGTACGGCCCCATTGCTAGCAATATATCGTGTTAGGTCGACCTCCACGCAATTCTCCACGGAAACCATAGTAATTGTTATTGAATTCGTCATTTCTGTCTCGCCAATGTAAATCGATAGCGCAGGCGAGGTAATCGTTTCATTTCTCCTCATTAAAAACAATCCCCGTGTTTAGTGAAAAATACCAACGTCGATTTGATATGAACCTTTACTGTTGCGTAGCTGTAACACCATATTGAGATATTTCTCCTGTGCTAGATGGCGTATCAGGAAGGAAACAAAAAATTAAAATGGGCATATTTTGTTCATACAGTAACTACAACAGCCGACTATGCTTCTTCTATGAATCCCAATCAAGATTAAAGTCGTGAACATGTCAAATTTTAATTTTATTTTTCATAATGGATAACATTGAGCAATGTTTAATGTTATTACGAGGCATTTTTTTATATTGTTGTAATTTTTAATTAAATTTCTAGAAAATCATATACCCAAAAGATTATATGGAAATAATAACTGCTATAGGTAAAAAAATAAATAATAACTCGATAAACACGAACACTAACTGGCCTATATCAGTAGAATCATCCATGACAGAAATGGGAATGTGCCACGTCATCAACTCTAATGTTGCTATATTCGATAACCCTGAGTAAGTAATACAAGTGTATCATATATAGGTGGATAAATAAAAACAGTGCCTGCGATATTATAATTACAACCTATTTACTATATCATAGAATATACACCCCTTGGCAAACAATAACCACCATTACAGTACAATAAAACATCTTTAAATTGTGATAAAATTATGAATATATTAATCATAACAAGTAGTCTGTGTGGTTCCGGCATAGAATAGGCCACCCCTTCCTATCCCGTGGGTGTGGTAAGAGCCGACTAAGGGTGGGCGAGGGATGGGAAGCAGCCTCCCTCTTAAAACATCTCTAATGCCCGACTACGGTTGTCAACCCACCTGCCAAGCGTGACAACTACTGGCAACCCCCTTTTTCCAGGGGGAGGCTTATGTTCAGCAGTGGACAGTTAAAGACAGTTAAACCATGGCTGATATGATGATGATAATCAGAACAAAGAATTATGATATTATTTTTAAAGAAATTGTTAACTTTGTATAGTTGATACAAATTCTACATTTAGTTTCAAAATATAAGAATCTAGTTATATAATTTCTATAAAAAAATTCATTCTATATAAATACGAGCTCAAATTACTTCGTTACATGATACATTTTTAATCTTATCCTATAATTATGTGAGTTTTTTTGTTTGTTTGTTATCTAATAGCGCCTTAACGGTTTAACCACTTGATATGAAATTTGGTATACACGTACTAAAATAGGATAGAAAAGCATATAGGCTACTTTTTATTCCAGGCCGTAAAATATCTTCTGATGAATGAAGTCTTGAGTAAAAACTAGTATTTAATATTCCCAAATGTTAGGTAGAAAATTTTTAAATGTTTTAAACATATTCTTTCTTCTTACATCTGGAATGTTTAATGATAAGGATGAAGGTATTTTTATTATTTTCAGCTTGCGAAGAAACGACGACATAAAATATGTTAAAAAAAACATTGATCTCTCAATTTACGACAGAGATTTTTTCTCCCAAATTTCAAATTACGCTGACGTTTACAAGGTAACAAGTAATGCAAAATACAAAAGACTATGGAATCATTTAAAATTATATGCAAACAAAAAATAGCTATATCAAAAATTACAAAATTAATATGCGACCAACACGATGTAAAAGTATCATCAATATCCATTCAAATTTGTTTACAAACACACAAATGTTACTTTACTTATATAATAATATTTCTGCAATAATTTTTGAGTGTACCTAACAAAGGTGCTAATAAATCGAAATTGATAGTTCTTCTAATATATCTCCTATTTGTGTATTTGTCGACTTGTCTGTGTATCTGCGGTTAAATCTTTCATGTTAAAGACTTGACCGTTTGTGATGAATATTACACAGGTAATAATATAAATACGAATATAAATGAAAATTTAAAATTAACCCTTACGGGAGGTAAACAACTTCTTGCGTACTGTGGTCGATCATTCCAATCGAAAGAAGACAATAGGTTTGATTCCGAAGCGCGATTTCTTTTAAACTGTCTCTTAATTTTAATATGATAAATTCACGAAATTAGTGTGAATAGACTGGACCGTCATAAAGTAAATTTATAATATTGATAGAAATCTATCAGAAATTTAATTCATATTAGAATTAAGATGTCATTGTGATATCAAATTCTAATTTTAGGTTAGAAGATTAGAAAAAGATTTACAGATTTAGAAAAACGGCGCCTCAGAATCAACCGCAATGGCAATGAAATGATAAGGTAATGTGAGCCTTCATGTCACAAGGCTCAACATAGCATAGGCAATGCCTCCGACGTTCATAGGCTACACAGATCATACACCTAATTGGACAAAATGGTTTCGATAAACCTTATCTAAAGTTTTATCTTGTATTATTATACCTCATATTGCCTATTATATATTATAAATATGGCAACACTGCCTTCACATAACAGTTAATCTCTGTGTTGAATATTTCTTAAAAAATAAATAAATATCTAAAGCATTATAAAATAGTGTGCGATATTTGTAATAAGATACAAAGATTATGTGATAATGTTATCTCGTCGCAATATTAAGTATTAAATAATATAAATTAAATTAGCGAAAGGTGCTGTGCTGATATCATCAAGTTGTCCAAACAAGTTTTAAACTGAAGAATAATAACTCTTCAAAGAAAGAATAATAATATATAAATAGTGTAAAACCATCTATAAAGTGTCTTGAATAAAATAAACAAAGAATTGAAAACAGATAAAATAAATGTGGGTACATGAAAAAAACAGTGCAAAAATAAAATAATGATATTTAAAATTCAATAACTGAATAACGACTTCGAACTGAAAAAGTACTATTATAATACTTAATTTCAACTGTACTCGCAGCTCTACGGTAGCCTAGAGGGTTAAGGTACACCACTACGGTTACTGGTAACGAATGGACTTAGGATCGAATCCTGCACCTATGATTACTTTTTGTTAATATATTAAGGATTTTCGAACACTTATAATTTAATTATTTTTTTATTAAGACAAATATGTCGTCAAGAAAGAAAAAATTATTATGTACAAAATGCACTTATGACATTAAAACTAAAGAGTATCTTCAATGTTTCTCATGTGAATTGATATACGATCTGCAATGTGCTAATGTATCCATAAAGCGATTTACTCTCATGACCAAAATAAATAAAGACACCTGGAAATGTAGCGGATGTTTAAAAAAAAACATACCTAAACAAAGCACTCCTATTGGTACAAATACCTCCAATTTTCAAGCTACAACTAGTGTGGATAAAAACGCTATCAAAATTCAGAAAGTGCAGCAATCACAAAAAAATATAACTCATCTACGAAGGTGCCATAAACGTAGTATTTCTATCGATAATATACCAATGAACATAACAGATGACTCAATTTCTTCAAATTCTACTTATAACAATACCAGCTATAATAGTCTCCCGACGCCTACAGATAACACATGTATTCTGCAATTGAAAGATGAAGTACGTCTTCTGACAACGCAACTGGCTAGCGCTCATGAAGAAATTGAAAATTTAAACTTGGAAAATAGTAAACTTAAAAAAATTTTGGAAGGAAAAGAGATGAAAATTAACGTCTTAAATGAAATGGTGAAAGTGGACAATATATCTACACCGCAAAAACGTGCTGCTAGTTCTCGTAAATCGAAAAAACAAAGAAACTCAGTGCTGTCAACAACTGTAAAGTTTCATAAGGATTTAATTAATACTGTTCATACATCCCCATCTGAAAATGAAGCACTGAAAAAATCAGAAGTGCTCTCAGAAAAGGCTAAAAAGGATATAAATTTTAATAAACCTGCAAACAGTAAACCTAGTAGCAACATCTATATTTTTGGAGGAAATCAATGTGCAGGGCTAACAGAAAAACTCATGAACACAAGAGAGAACACACAATACAAGAAATATAAAATAACAGGATTTGTAAAACCAAACGCATTGACTGAAGAAATAACACAGACATGTAAATTGTATAGTTTTCATGAATACGACAAAATCATTATTTCAGTCGGGGAAAATGACACTAATCCGTTTGAAGTAATGATTGAATTAAGTAATATCTTGAAATTAACTAGAATGTGTAACGTAATTGTTCTCAGTGTATCTCAAAATCGACATTTAAATGTAAACAATCTTAATTATATATTGCGTCATGTTTGTCAAAATTTTAAAAATTCTACTTTCATCAATTTAAAAAACAAGGAATACTATACAGCATATTTATATAACATGTGTCGGAAGATTAATTTTATTATAGATACTATTGACTATGAAAACACGTTTCTTCCTACCAAACAAGCAAAGAGTACCATTCAGCCTATCCAACGTTCTAGACGATTTCCTGTACGTGGAACAATCCCCTATTACTTTCCCAAATTACAAGAAACAGTTTCTTACAATAATACGTCAAAAATTATTCCGAAAAAAGGTACTATTCCATTTTATTTTAGAAAAAAAAATAATAATACAACAAATAAAGCAGATGTGACGGAATTAAAAGAGACTACTCTAAAAGAAAATAAAGGATTTTTTCGTTCTTGAAACTTACTTTAGAATTATGCATCAAAATGTGGCCGGCTTATTGAGCAAGTCTGATGATTTGGAGATAGTGCTTGCTGAAATGTTAACTAAGAAAATACATATTGACATAATTTGCTTATCCGAAACTTTTCTGAAGGATGGTCAGGAATCAAATGTTCATATGCGCAACTATGAACTTGCCTCACACTTCTCTAGGAAGAATAAAAAGAGAGGTGGCGTATGTATATTAATTAGAAAAGGAATAAAAGTAAAACCAATACCGGTTTTGAGCAGTTCTGCTATTGAAAGACATTTTGAATGTTGCGGCATAGAAGTTCCCGATCAAAATCTTATAATTATTTGCTTATACAGAACTCCAGATTCCGATACCACTATTTTTATAAATAATTTAGACAAAGTTTTGTATCATATAACTAATAGAAAAGTAACCAGGAAAATAGTATTATTGGGCGACCTAAATATAAATACATTGATACAATCGAAAGAATCTAAATTACTTGGAGACTTAATAAAAAATTATAACTTAATACAACACATCACGGGGCCGACAAGGAAAAATTCGTGCATTGATCACATATTTAGCAATATACATAACAGTACAAGTAACTTGTTATACCTGGATATATCAGATCACGAAACTGCGCAAATGTTAGCTTTTCCGACTAACCATAAGAGGACTCCTATAGTCTGGTATAAATATTACAGAGAATATAACCAGGACAACATTGCTAAGTTTCGCCATCATCTCAGCAGCCTCTCATTTTCAGACGTATTTTGTGAAAATGATATTAATCAGGCATTTAATAATTTTCATGATACATTCAAGTTACTATATGAATCAAATTTTCCTAAAAAAATTATAAAAATAACAAATAGTAATAGAACACCACGGTGGATTACTAAGGGTCTCAGAAAGAGTTGCAAAACAAAGAGAACATTGCGATATGAATACTATAGAAACAGCAATCAAGAGAACAAAATTAAATATATGTCTTATGTAAAAAAACTTAAAAAATGCATAGCTGTATCCAAAAAAATTACAAATAATAAATACATAAAACAATCTAGGAATAAATGTCTCACAGCTTGGAAAATCATACAGAATAAAATTGACTCGGTTATTAATAATAATTATATAAACGAAATAAAATTTGACGAAAAAATTATAACTGACTCGAAAGAAATTGCTAATATATTCAATGATTATTATACTGATTTGACATATAAAAATCAAAACAATGGAAATGATAAGACTGACCAAAATTTTATTAAAATGCAGAACACAACACTTAGCAACACTCTATTTTTAAAACCATACGTTGTGTTTGAAATTTATAACATTATAAAATCTTTAAATAACACAAGTTCGGAGGGATATGACGAGATATGTACGAAAGTGATAAAAGATTGTGCTGAAGAAATATCACCTATATTGACGTATTTAATAAATCTTTCATTTGAACAAGGACAGTTCCCGACTCGATTAAAGTATTCTGTTGTAAAACCTATTTACAAAAAGGATGATCCACTGCTTATACATAATTATCGTCCTATTACTCTTATTACTATCTTAGCAAAAATATTTGAAAAAGCTATGCATAACAGACTCACAGTATTTTTCGAAAAATTCAAAGTAATAATAAATGCACAACATGGTTTTCAAAAAAATAAATCGACAGAATTGGCTATTTATAACTTGACAAGGAATATAATTGACAACATAGATAGTAAAAATAAAACTGTAATACTTTTCTTTGACATGAAAAAAGCATTTGACTGTGTATCTCATAAAGTACTTTTAAGCAAACTGTACTCCTATGGTATTCGGGGGCCAGCTTATAGTTGGTTAGAGAGTTATCTGGCAAATAGATATCAACATGTGGAAATTATTCGTCTGGATAAAAAATCAGTATTAACATCATATAAATCAAGTAGTAAGCACAATGGCTACGGTGTACCTCAAGGAAGTATTTTGGGGCCTTTATTATTTCTTACTTATATAAATGATTTACCTAAGGTTACAAAACATGAATGTGTATTATTCGCTGATGACATTTCTGTTACTATTACATGTGACTCAGAGAACTTGGGAAGTTTTGAAGATGAGATTAACCTAACAGTTAATTCCATCATACAATGGCTTAAAGAGAATAATCTTACTGTGAATCTTGATAAAACTGGATATATTCAATTTAGAAACAAAGGTGAAACTGAACTTGGACTAAATATAAAATATAACAGCGAAAGCATCAAGTCACTTCATGAAACCTCATTTCTTGGAGTCAAAATGGACTATAATTGCAACTGGAAAGCCCAAATAGATAAGGTCTGTAACAAAATAAATAAATTTGTATATGTCCTTAGAAGATTAAGTAAAACTACTGATGAGAAAACAACCCTGATGGCATATCACGGATATGTAGCCTCACAATTGCGATATGGCTTAATAGTATGGGGTAATTCCACAGACATTAATAAGGCTTTCTTGGTACAGAAGAAATGTATCCGTGCTCTTTGCGGCCTTCCACCATGGAAGTCTTGCGGACCACTATTTAAAAAATATAAAATACTTCCACTAGCTTGCATGTATATTTATGAAGCAGCTGTATTTGTTAAGAAAAATATAAACAGCTTTATTACTGCCAAAGAACATTATCCGCGAAATAGAAGAAATCCAAATAGACTAGTATTAAACAGAATTCCTAAGACTACGATTTATCAAAAAAATTGTTATAATATGTGTATAAGAATTTTTAATAATATACCCGAAGATATTATAAATATAAAAACACTGACAAAATTTAAGAACACACTGTACAAATGGCTTTTGGACAAATGTTATTACTCAATTAAGGACTTGTTGGACTAAAGAATAATTCTACTCTATAAGCACATAAATAATATTTTGTTGATAGTATTAGTAGTAGTAGTATTTAGTAGAAAAGAAGTTACCATAAATATTAAAATTTTGCATGCCATTGTTTTGGCAAAACACGCCTGTTCCTAACATATTATTGCTAACATATGTATACCGTGTTTTTCAGCAAATAAATTATATTATTATTATTATTATTATTATAAAAGAGCCATCGGCTCAAATTTCTGAAAACTTTACAGGTTTATATTCACCACCCTAACGAGATAGTATTAAGTACTACGCCATCATACACTATAAACCTCGAAGGCTTTACATATTTAGGGGTACAAGTGCGGAGTACCCGCGCATCCAACAAACTGCGAAATATACCCCTAACATATCGAAATTGCAGGTGATTATAATCTCTTTGTTTAGTCAATTTATAAGTATGTATGTTAAATAATCATTTAACTTTACAGATTTTTAGATGAACCAATAAGCAAAAGATATCCTATATATTCCTATAATCACTGTATATTAGAGTGCAGAATTCAAATGATATTGAAACTATGCAACTGTTTGCCTCATTTCTATAAATATATGAGTAAGTTTAAAAAAGTTTCTTAGTTATTAATAATAAATATTAATTTTATATGCTACTCTATAGGTACAAGATTTCATGAAAAATTTTGGAAAGTAGTAGTAGGTAGATTAACTATCTCTTATATACATTCCAAGAAGTGGCAACTTGCAACAAACGCTCATTTTATTCTAGGTAACCTACATCTATTCGATAGTAATTAATTAATAATATTTTATATTATTAATAATATTTTTTAAATAAATAAATACCCATCTACTTACATGCCTATTTTCTCTTCCATGTACAGACTACGAAAAAATATGTGATCTCTATGAACTCAAATGTATTATACTATATAAAATGGAAATCATTAAATTATCTACTTCCGAAAATACTTGGAATAAATTTGTAAATAAACAGGGACTTCCAAGATCACCCCGCGACTGCGGCTGTGTCGATAGTTGTGAAAAAGATGTTTATCTCAAAGAACAGGAAATCTACATAAGTCAAGGTGACAAAAGATTAAGAATTGGTGTATCTTCTTTTCCGAAAGTCAGAGTTGTGAGGGAAATCATATTCAGCGTATACGATATGATCTGTAAGTAAAACAATGCGCTATAAAACATTTTAAACGTAACAACAATGTTTTTAAAACTCGAAATGATAATTTTGTTCATATTTTTTAAAATAACACTTCGAAATGCGCGATTAATAAATTAACAAATGTCTAATGATAAATACGTAAATATTGTTTAAAAATACTCTATAAAATTATGAAAGAAACCTTTATTCATGATAAAGTATTTTAAATATTCATTTCTAATAACTACTGGATTGGAAGTCTGTCAACAAGTATAAACGAGTTTAATTTTTTAATTAATCTCACAGTATTATTCCTTATCTATTAACCTCATATTAACATGTACATAATAAATATTAGGAATAAAAGAGAAATATTGTTCAACTATTGTTAATAAATTATACTTAGGGTTTAATTAACTATTTTCCAATTAAATAAATATTATTAGATTAGCACTAATAAAAATTCTTAATACATTCATTGCTATTATTCTTTCTTTGTCTATGTGACCGTAATTCAATCAACGCATTGTTACAGTGAGGAGTGGCGGTGTCATAAATCTGTGTTTAGGAACATCTATAATTTCCTTAATGGAACTATTAATAATAGCAATAAAATTACTTTGTCTTTTAGTAATACAGCACATTAAATGTATAATTAATTAGATTAAATGGATAAAACAGAACAAGGGTAATAATCAAAATTAAATTATACAACGTTAACTTATATAAAAATTTATTTCATATCTAGGCACATATTTTTAGGAGATTATTATACAAACTATTTCAGTTACAAAAAAGTACTTATACTTATCCTAAACATCGCTTATATACATATTTACACACCTGAAATGAAAAGTACATTGTATTAGTATAATGTAATAATAAAAACAAGTGATATTGGAAAAATAGTATTGTTAGTATAATAACCTTACCAACACGTCGTAACACACATACCAAAATAATGTAGATGTTTTATGGTAATAAGCAGTGTCACAATTTTCGCTTGTCTGAAATGGAAAGTAATATATATACATACAAAACATACTCAAAACATACTACTAGAATAATTAAACACAAGTTCTACTCACCTGAATTATTTACCTCGACTTCCAGCAAGCAATTTATAATTGAATACATTCCTTTCAAAACATTTTGTCTTCTTTCAATCCTCTTAAAATCTTTAGATTTTCATTGTCCTGGAAATTACACATATACAAATTATATTGAAGCATTAAAAAGTAACAACAGTATAAATTATTTTTCCTTAATCGCAAAGTGTACTAGAGAAATTGTTGCAAGCCCTGATACTGAACAACACATCGCCTAGTGGTAATCATTACAAAGTGTTTGGAAGTGGGCAATGGTCATATCGACAATATAAGCCATAGAAATCGTTGACGTCTTCTGACAATCGACGCAATAAATCTTCATGCCACCAGTGATGTCTCAAAGCACGATTCTAAGAAAAAACTGTATTTGGTTGAATGACCATATACTTTCAAGATCCGCAGAAGATTTGTCGTGTATAAGAATCGGTAGAATAATAAAGAAAATAATTACTAAACAACAAGTTTCAATTTATTATTCCTTCATGTAGAACTAATAACCACCAAAAACCCCATGCATACCCATCAAAACAAAAAATGTCCATTCGATGACAGAGAAACTTACCATAAAATTCAACATCTTTTCAAACACACATCGTAGAAAGTGAAGTCATCATTGAGCAAAGTTCGATCTTCAAAAGACACCTTCTTCCAAAGACGATTATTAGTTGGCATTCCCCAACGGTATCATATCTTACAGAAATGAATCGGGAAACGCCTAAGCAAAACGATATGTGGGTCACCGACGTAGATCGTAATACTTGTTTGAAGTTCGAATTAGTGTACAATTAAAGTTATCAAGCGACGAAACTTCGTTTACCTTTCTAGTTTGTAACACCACAAATTATCATTACATTTTACGATAGGCATCCTTAAACCCATTATATACATTATATAACTATAAACGAACAGCTATTAAATCTAGAAAGAATCACAAAATGAAAGTGAATGAAAATGCATAAAATTCGACGCCATTTGTCCTTTCAATTAGAGGCAATGTCTCATGTGAACATTAAGAATCGAGGGACCGCTCCCTACGAATCCAGACAATTCAACAGGTTTGTTTGCTGTTGGTTATACAATTCAATGAGACCATATTTATCTGAATATTCCGAATATGTCAATAACTAACCAATACTATAATCAGCATTACAACCACCTACAAGTTCAAAACAGTTATAAGTAAATAACTTGGCATCCCGTCTCGATACTACAGCACCTTTTATGGGTTCATTTTCAATACAGATAATATCTTTTATAATAATCTACACGGACTTGAAAAAACCTTTTTCGTCTTCTTTAATAAACTTTATTGTGTTAATTAATTACACCTAATACAGCAATCATCAAGACTCTTATGCTAAATACAAATTAAAATACAAGTTTTTATCTGATAAGATTATATGAATGTCAACCAAAAGTCGACACTTTTCTAGCAGACACAAAACGAAGATTCAACTATGCCGCATCCGAGATTTGTACAAACCCCACAATAGATTGACTTCAATACGACATATTCCTGAAAAAACAAAAACATACAATTTCACTTTAAAACAGCGGACAACTACACCAAAGACATGTGTTATAATATTTTTATCACCAAAAGATATGAGTAGATTTTTCAGTAAAAGCGCACTATCACAATTTTGGATTTATAAAAGATACCATCTTCCGGTACTACATTAATATATTTCAAAACAAAATTTCATAATATTGCGTTGGTGAATAATATAAACATCGACCAAGAGAACGTATATGCATGCACTCGGTAGGGTTCCATAGCCAATCTGTTCATTAAATCGAAAACTTATTTTTAATAATACTAAAACAATGTCAAATTGACGCTTATATACTCCAGAACTGCTAATAAGGTCCCTCCACATAATTGTCATACTCGCTGACGAGACTCAAATATTTGAGGAAATTTATTTTGTCCTAGTTTCAAGAAAAAAAAGGTAGATAAAGTTAAAAGCGAAATGAAACCTAAAAACGACACTAATTAGCACCTTTATAATATTTGCATACACTTCAACACAAATAACAAACACTAGCCATCTTATTTATTCTTATGGTTTTAATCACTCCATCCCTTTTAATCCATCCTGTTTTTCATTATATTCCTATTCATTCCTTATTTTATTTTTCAGTTGTTTTCTGAAAGTAGATCGTATCTTTTTTAAAAACTTTGGATATAGAGAAACATACGTTTTTTTCTTCAGCCTGAAATTTTCATCCAGCGGCAACAGAATCGACACAAATACTAAATCCGGAAATTATTTGATTAATATTAAAATAAAATTTGATATTATATAATCTATAATGTTTTTACTTTCAAAATAAAATGTTACTCATTTTTCTATGGTGTGAAAATGTAATATTTCTAAGATTTTTTTAATTATTTATTTTTATAATAGATGGATCAGAGTTGAATACATAAGAAAAGCCGATATAAATAATTATAATACAGTTTAACTTGTGATATTTATATTCATTGTAAAATTTTTAGATCACACTGTCCTACTAAATAAAATTAGAGGAATCAAGTACAATTTATAGGATGAAAAAACCAAGAATCTCTAGCAACCTGGTCTTGGGTCACCAATAAATCATCATACACCTAACGTCATTTTAGTAAGTAAAACAATAGACTGGTTCTAAAGGCACCTATTTTGGCTACGGAACCCTAATATATAAAAATGTATACAAGAACCAAGTTCTTTTGATCGTATATTTCGTCTCAAGGCTCAAATTTTGAAGCAAATCCAGCCAAATGCGTTATTATCCAATCTGTGAAGTATAACCATTGGATAAATACAACGCAACGATCGTCATCACATGAACTTACAGCCTAGCAACTACAACTCTGGCCACATATATACACATACAACATACATGTATATAAAATACAATGTCAGGAAAAATCTACTCATGGCAAAGAAAAATTGCGAACTCTTCTATTGAGAAATCCAAAACAAACTCCATCCTGAACCATATATTTGGCAAAGTAAAAAATAAATATCCGTAATGGCGATCGCTAACGACGATAAAAATCCTTAATTTTTCTATATTAGAAACTTACCATTTTCATTTTTTCTAAAAGAAACGAACGTCGATAGTTCGGCCATCAATGCGTGTCCGGTCAAACATTTCTGAATTTTTAAATTAAGGAATTTTTGCGTAACACTCACAGAAAATTAAATACGTAAACTATAAATAAAAAAAATATAACAGGAACTAGGAAGACGTTAGTAACGTGACTTTTTATATAAATAAATGAAAATAAAATAGTTACCCCACCTCCGCGATTGGTTTAGGCAGCAAGAAATGATAGATAAGGGTGAAGTAGTCTGTTGACCCACGATACTTTCCAAGAAACTATGTGGGGATCAATTTAACCTGTGTATTGCTAACAATACAAATACTATTTGCCGTTATTAACATATATTAAATAAAGCTAGAAGACATTAACACTAAATTATTGGGGGAGAATGGATTGTTAGTAATGGGAATTAGTAGCCCAACTGCTAGCAATATACTATATCAGGTCGACCTCCTCGTGGTTCCCCCCGGGAAACCATCGTGATTTATTTATTGTTAGATTTGTCATGGCGGGCTAACTAACCTGTTTCATCTTCACCTATCATCGCTCACTGGTGCCTCGCCAGCGTATACTGATAGCGCAGGAAGGGTTACCATTCCATATCATCCGTTAAAAAAACACTAGATTATCCCTGCCTAAAACTTATTTATTACCAGTCATTTCCCGCGGTTTTGCCTGTATGAATTAATATACAAAATATTAAACACATATGTGTTATATTACAATATAAACTATCCATGTACCAAATGCCATTTATATCCGTTCAGAAGTTTAAGCAAGATTGAATAAGAAAAATACAAAGATTTATAATATTGTTAGTTTTCATATAAATTTATGTAATTATATCAAAAATATAGCTATAATATGGTGATATTTATTATTATGTTAAAAGGATACTGATGGCTCTCTCTGCGTCCCACTCTTTATGGAAACGAACAATAGCTGTATCTGGGGCAGTCATTTCTGCGAATTTCACGTCGCCACACTCACTAAATTTCTCTCGAATCAATTGCCAAGTAACTGTCGGTGGTAACTAAAAATTATATTAAATGTTATGCCAACATCTCAAAAATTTTGTTTAAAAGAGAAGACATTGCCCATATAGAATTAAATGTATTCAAAAATATGAGAATCATAATATAAATTATTCAGTGACAAAAAGTCAGTGTTTGTGGTTAAAAGTTTCACTACTTATTTGATATCGATCTATTTTGCGTCTATTAAAAAATCAACTGATTTAAACAGCCTGATCCCAACATGGTATTATCATAGAATGTGTAGTACAAATCCCTCCCGTTTCAAATTCTTTTCATACAGTATTGGAATAATATTTTTATACTCCTCTTTTTTGAACTGCCCATCAAAACTATTTTTAATAACTAAATTTACCATTAGAACTATCAAATTGAAATCTGAATTGTCTAGATCATTAGTCTTTAAACAAAGATATAGTTTTGACACTATCTTTACTTGAGGACTAAGTAACTTGATGTTTTTATTATTATTTAACAATTATTAAAGGTTAATTTACATACATTGGTGATCATAACCATGTCGGATTGCTTATCTCTGCCACTTGACTGTCCGACAGGGTCACCACGACCATATCCTTGGCCGGAAACGGACACACCTAATTGCCGGTTTGTACCTAAAAATATGCATAATATCATAAATAACTTCATTGATAATGCTTTTCTAGGTGCCAAAAGAAAATTAAACTAACCTAAAGTGATCAAATATATCATATGATATTAAGTTCTTTACCTGAAAGTGGCCCACTGCTCATACCCGAGCTTGTTCCTAAGACATTATTTGTCAAAGCTGTGTTTCCAAGAACATTTCCAGCCAAGTCAGTATTGCCCAGGCCTAAATTAGCAGTATTGACATTGGCTTGTGCTGTCAAAACTGTGGCTAAATCATTTGCAGTCAAACCCTGCTGTAATAGTTGATTTTGTAGAGCACCTAGTCCAGTTAAACCTAGTGCCTGAAACATTTTAAAATTATTTTAGTCAATATTTATTTATAACTACTTAATAAACCTAGTAATTTACAGAGCATAATATAAAATATAATTAAATGGGCCTCATAATAATCACTTGATATAATTGTTAAATATGCATTGTTGAACATAGGCTTGCATCATAAACTGTCATAAGCATAAGAGACGATCCTAATTAACCGACATCCACTGACTTCCTGCAACACATTTAAGAGCATTCATAACAAAGTATGACATTGTTGTAAGTATATGTCAATCTTAAAAAAACAATTGTGTTTCTGATTCGGTCGTCCTACACTGCATTTGTCCTACTCTCCTTTCTTCTCTATAGATGGTCTGATATGTAGTCTATACGGCTGCCTTATAGCCATGTCAGCTTAGTAATCAATCTTGCTGTAGCACTTATTTTTCTGCTAATAGCGTTTTTCTTAATATGTAAGTACAACCTTTATCACTAAATAATTATGTAATAATACCAATCTACATATTAAAATGAGTTATAATAAAAAAAATACCTGTAATCCCAAGTTTCCACCCAAAGCAGAGTTAGCATTTAATGTATTTGCCGACAATCCTGTTCCAAGACCATTCAAAGCAACTCCAGCAGCTGGTACACCACCCAAAACACTTGTACCCAATGTATTATTACTGTTTGCTAGACTCAAGTTACTTGGTGTATTAGTCTGTGGTAAGTTCCTAGCCACATCTCTCAGTGGTTCCCCATTAGGACCCAAGCCCAGACCAATGCCTTTCAGCCCCTCTGGTAATCTAAACTCTGTCTTATCAGATACTCCCCGATCCATTCTAACAGTCATTCTTCGGTCATACAACATTTGTTTGTCAAACATTGATATAGCCTGTAAATAAAACCAAAATAGAAAGATGGATAAATATATATGTAAAAAATTATAAAAACAAGCCATCAATATAACTAGAATATATAAGAGCGGATAAAGAGTAGTCTTGCTTCTTTGGATATATCTCTTGAAAATCAAATTGTTTAATTTTGTAAATAACGAACCCTAATTGAGTAAAATATACAAAGACGATCTCAATGATATTACAAATCTGGAAATTTATAAATATATTTGCAAATTTATTTATCGGTGCTTCCACTATACGACCGAATCCCCAATAATGGTAGAATCGACCCGCTCTCACTCCACTCTCAATTTAAGATCCATCGGAACAGAACTAAACTGTAGTTTGAATATGCAAATTGTTTCTTATGTAACAATATTATACAAGACGCAGATCAGACCGAGATCGGACCGAGAGTGAACGAAGACCGGCATTATAGTGGGATTTCAGCCTAATGGAGTATCTATCCAGACCTATAATCAAGAGAAAGAACAATAAAGAGCTTGTATGGACCTCGATGCCTGACATTCTTGTTAGAATTCTCTAACCAATTCATTCGAGAATTGTGAATATTCATAGTTTTAATCAAAGTTGTGAGCAATTCTCATTGTGTAATCAGTAGTCTGAGACAAGAGACACTCATGTGATAGACAAATCATATATTATTAATGTATTCATAATAAAACACATTTAAAATCATTATTTAGAATAATATACCTGTACAGCTTCAACTGGATGATCATACTCGATAACAGCAAATCCCCTACTATTACCGTCTTTGTCTACAGCCAAGTCAATGTTGCGCACTTTACCGGCCATTTTAAAAACCTCCTTTATTTTAGGCCGATCCGCTTTATAATCCAGCTGAAATTAAAAATAGTTGCACTTATATTATTAGAGATGTTTCAAATGAAATTAATCAGGAGTTTTCCATCTGTACCCAATTTAAAGCAATAACTGCTTACAGTATTTACTGAGGCTTTAATTTCAATAGATCGGATTGTGGTCCAAAGCAAGTATTTATAAGTCAAGCAAAAATGTAACCAATCACTATAATCACATTAATCTAACACAATACTTATACAATTTTGCAACTAATTTACATTCTTTGTTAGTTTCTATTTCATTATGTTACGCTATACTTCATCAATTACGAATGTATTTCATGGCATCTATTCCGCGAGTTTCTAGTTTATTTATTTTTCTCTTAGATTATTAAAATTATAGATTGGCAAAGTAAATGATAGAAAAAATAAGAATCTATATGTTAAAGCAAGACAGACAATAGGACAATAATTTTCACAATATATGCTCAAACCTGATTTGACAGGAGTATGAAGAATTGCTAATTATTTTTACATTATGAAGTGGAGTTAGTTTTAGGTGAATGTAATTTGTTAGAATTAAGTGTATGTAGAATTAAGTATCTAAACATAAATAAATCAGGAAAATTAACCACAAAATTGCACATTTTTCATGTACATACGCTGTAAATATTTATATCTATAAAGACAATATTCTAGAACAATCAGAAATATACAAGAATCAATAGAAAAAAATATCTATATTAAACCAAGTAAAGTTTCGAATGTCCCACATTGAATTAATAAAATTAAAATTATAACAAATATATGCATTTTTGCTATTTTTCAATTCCATACAAATTCAGATCTATCACCAATCATGTACAAGTTTACAAAACACACACTAGTGTAATCACTTTCTAGTCTCGTTTTTGTGACTGCCTTGCCAGTTTGTCAGTATGTAGTATGTTATACTATGTCTATGATTTTTGTAAACTGGTTTTATTTTTAACTAGCTTATACCTGCAACTTCGTCTGCCAAACTTGGAAACTTTCATTAACCAAGTTAAAAAGTAGCCTCCGTTATTCTCCATTCCATATAGTATATATATACCAAATTACACAGTGATTAAGTTGGTAAAGTGCTATGTGGTAACAAACTCACTTTCACGTTTATAACATTAATAAAGATTTTACAGTATTTATTTAAATATCTATGACAGGGATTCCTAAACTTTTAAGATAACAGAACACCCATCATTTATTTTATGGAACCCCATATAAAATAATTGCAAATTAAAAACACATTCTGCACTCTGCATTTCAAAATATTTGTACTCAAATGCGATATTATTTAATAATAATAGAAATAAAATTTCACAGATCCCTGCTGACTTTTATATGGAACCCCTAGAGTCAACTGAACCTTCTTTAGGAATTGTTGATAGAATTACTATATACTCTAAACTAATTCCCCAAAGATAGTTGTTTTGTTAATATTGTGTTCCTTTTTCGAACTTTAAGGTTCATATTAATTTATATGTCCCACATATAATAACATGTATTATGTTATAATAAGAAGATACATAAAGTGCTTTACTTATTGTTTATACTACTGGCAATAGGAAAATAGCAAACTATTAATCATGAATGAAAGTAATAAATGTCACCATAAACATTTTATAAAGATAACAAATAAAGATTTTACAATACAATATTGTTTTGTATTGTAAAATCTTTATTGTACATAATAAATTTTGTAAATGAATTGTGCTTATGTCATCCCTTGTGTAACTTCTGATGTTTATGTGAATTTTTTTTAATGGATGAGAATGGAGTGGTTACCCCACACGCGCTAATGGTATACGCTGGCAGGGCACCAGTGAATGATGATAGGTGGAATGAAAAGATAGGTTACTTAGCCCGTTGTGATGAATACTCCTAGAACTCAGCACAATGGCTTCCAGGGGGGATCAAGTGGAGGTGAACCTGATAGTATATTGTTACAAATGTGCCTGGTAGTCTGCATTACTAACAAACCCTTCCCCCTCCTCCCTGATGATGATGTGTAATACCAAGGCGCAAAAATTAAAATCTAAGTGTATTAAAATCTACCTATTCCCTCTTGTATACAATAAAAATATATGTTTTCATGATTTAATAAATTAAGTACAACTTACTACTTACATTTGCAACAAAAACTTTTTTTACAAGTGGTGGTTGCACATTAATGGAATCAAGAAATTGTAAACTTAGACCATATGTATTGAAATTTTCTGGTTCTCTAGGTTTGTTGATACCCCATCTAGAAGAAATAATAAATTGAAAAGTAATGATAACAATAAATAATAATAGTTATATTTTGATTCAGATATTACATACACAGAAAACAATCTTACCCATCTTTATCATCCCTAGGATTCCTGCTGCCCCCACCAACACTGCCACTGCCACCTGCACCCCCAGATCGTGTAGAATTTAATCTGTTTCTTTCATTGCCTAGAACAAGTTAAAGTATTATACTAGGATTTTAAATTCAAATGTGCAAATTGTGGCTAAATGAATTTTGTCAACCACACCTACAGTAATTTGCATTTTTTAAATTTTAAACCATAAACTTTACTGCTGAAAAAATGTTATTTATTATGACATAAATATAAAAATGAAAAAGTATTTATAAATAAAAATATAATATGAACTTATATATATTTCACGACACTTATAACACACTTGTGTAAAACACACAATATTCATACATAAATATTCTTGTTGAGTCCTAAAGCACAAAGTCAACCTCAAAACCAAGCTGTTACTACCACTGCTAGTCTTAACTGTAATATTTTACTGTATTTACCTGTCTCCTCTTTTAATACCAGTTTCCTGCCATTTAATTCATATCTATGCATAACAAAGAGTGCTTTTTTCATTGCTTCAGAATTTGTAAATTCAACAACCCCACACCCTCTTGGTTTTCCATTTTCATCATTGAATAACTCAACATAGGCAACATCACCAACCTGAAGAACATAAATATGAATTCGGTAGCTGCTAAAGAATCTCTTGATGCTTTTATTAACTATTTAGTCTCATTATAATTATAACAACTAATTATAATAAATTAAGAAAATTGTGTAAGTTTTATTAATTGTACAATAAGTCAATTAAAACATATAAATTAATTGTTACATAATATTAACATTCATTATTCACTTATATATATATATATATATATATATATATATATATATATATATATATATATATAATTATTTATTTATTTATAATTATTTATTTATTTATTTATTTATTACTTCAGTTACAAGATATGGTGTATCATAATATCTGTGCTAGGGAATCCTTGTGTTACAGATGTTATGCCTTTCTAAACTATAATGCCCTTAAACAATAAAATATAATAAATGTTTTTCTATTAGCCTCATAAACACACACAAAATACTTTGATCTCGAGTATGTGAAATTAACAGTATAAATAGATTAAAACAAACCTTTTCCTTAAACAAATCTTTCAACTCAGTCCAACGAAATTCGTAAGGAATATTAGAAACGAACAATCGTTTCCCTTCTGGACGATCCCGGTCGTTTGAGCGGTCTCGGGTCACATCTGAAAACCTAGAAGGCCTATCCCCTCGTCTAGATCTATCCCGCTCTTTTTCTCTTTGGTTTTCCATTACAAGACAATCCTAAAAATACAACTTAAGTTCTTATTCAATATTTACCATAAAATTAAAAATAAAAGTATTATTACTTCGTAGAATAAAGATTTTTTAACAGTAATCAAACGTTATTCTTAACCGGCTTCGACTAATCGGCATATGGACAAATATAAAAATAGTACATGTAGGGGATTTTTTAACACACGATATAGGAATTAAATAAATTACCTTTTGTTAAATAGTACAAACAGGATACCTATAAATATTGAAAATAAATTTAATAAAGGAACGCGGTAAAGTTTGGAAACGCTGATAATAAAGGAAACAAAATGGCCGTTTGTGACGTACGGCATGTTTTTTTTCTTTTATGTATTATTCTTTATCTATGTCGATGACCAACCTGGGAACGTAAAAAAAGAAATTTAATATATATCTGTGGTCATACTTAAAGATATTCGTACTTTGAACCTTGTTCCTTGAACAGTAAGGGAACTCTTCAAAGATTGGTAGTAAGAATTAGCAGAATTGTCGGTAGATTTCACTTATACAGTTACTTACTTATATTAACACAGGACTTATATTTATTATTATTGACATATATTCATTTGGTTGTACCAGTCACCAGTATCAAAGAAGACCAGGATCAGGATTTTGGTTATTTAGACTAGTTAATATCAGTCAGTTATCGTGTTCAGTCAATGTTCATACTATCTAAGATAAAAAGTAATCAGTCATTTTTGTGTTCTTGTAATATTTTTTACTTAAATTTGTTGGAAAGACGTCATACACGGTCATAGACTAAATGTTGAATAAATTAGAAAGAGAAATTTCATTTAACTTCACTTAACGTCACGATATACTTTTTCTGTAACATCGTACATATGTAAATATTTAAACATAAAATAATATTTAATAATTATCTCCCTTCTACTAAACTACTAAATATTTAGTAATTAATTAGGAGAGGATCAAGCTTAGAATTTCTTTGCATGATAGAATCCGAAACGAGGACATCCGCGAAAAAACTAGAGCAACGCTATAGCCCAAAGGATAAGCAAACTAAAGTGGCAATGGGTTGGTCACATAGATCGAAGAACCGACAACCAATAAAGAAAAAAGGTTTTTAAGTGGCGACTACTAGATGGAGCGACGTCCTAAAATGCGTTGCCGGGAGTCAGTGTATGCAGTTAGGTAGGTAACTCAAGACCATACCTTATAATAGTGTATATGGGAGGGTTATGTACATCAGAGAACGGATAATTACTGATATGATGATGATAATGATAACGATGATGAATTAGTCTCTCGCAAAACTTCAATTATTATGGTTACAGGTTATGGGCTCAGTGTAGAAAAGAGGTCGTATTGAAGTCGTCGTGTACTAAACACAATCATAAACCTACTGATCAACAAATTGGAAAAAGAAAATACGTTTAACTTATCACGGAATATATTCTCTATAATAAAATATTTAAACATAAAATAATAATGAATATATAGTCACTCGCAAGACTATATCCATCAACATTTACAGGCGTGTTTAGGATGCTTATCACCTGCCATTGAACCAAGGAGGTTCTTAACAGTCCTTTCTGTTAGGGGGGAAAGGAATTGTTAGTAATGGTGACTAAGAGCTCTATTTCTAGCAATATAGCCAACCAGATTGACCTCCCCGTGGTCCCTCCTGGAAACCATCGTGCTGAATTTCAAGTGTATTCATCACAATGGGCTAGCTGACGTGCCTTTTTATTATCCTCATCAGTTATCTATCACTGATGCCCCGCCAGCGTATACCGTTAGCGCAGGCGGGGTTACCATTCCATTATCATCCATTAAAAAAAGTCTTTGGTGTTTCTAATTTGACATTCAATTATTTACAACACAAATTATTATATACAAATATACTATATGCACGTAGTCGATAGTCGCATGATATTTACAAAGTAATTGTTTGTCAGTGGCGGTCTTACTCATTACGAGGCTCCGGGTGGTAGGTCTTTGCGCGGCTCTTATCCTTCGTAAAAAATATGTAATGCGAAACTAGATCTGGTTGTTTTATTTAGGTATTTGTCATGTTTAACGAGAAATGTTACAAGTTATACAAAAAAATTAAATTTGAGTTTTAAATTATTAATAAATTTCCGCTGACTCAAAAAAACTGTCTTATTTTATATTTTTTTTCACATTTTTTTTTATTTGTTTATTTTAGTGTTGGTTGATCATTCGCGATTATAATGCCTAAATTGGGAAGTTTTAGCAACTTGCCACTAGACAAAATGTAACTAGTTTAAAATATGCTTGTGTTTTGACTTGAGGCCCCTACAAGTGCGAGGTCCCGGGAGATTGCACTGTTCACCACCCCCTGATGCCGCCGCTGTTGCTTGTATAAACGTGAACTAATATTAACTCAAACAGTATTCATGTTTTGTGTTTATTATAAAACAGGTAATATATATTTATTATATGAATATTATTTAAGTACTTTTTCAACACAATTAAATATACTCGTTAGTCGTATGAAATTAATTTGTGTCAAAATTTTCATGAAATGGAACGTTCTATGGTTCACACGGTTTACGTCAAGCGCTATCTATCGGGAAGTCTTAACTTTTTGTTTGTTCCACGGTGACACACGCACACATTCATGTTTTTGATTGTATTGCTTCATAAATATTTTTCGCCTACGATAGCCATGCAGGAGGCAACCTGCGTTAGAATTTTAATAAATTAAGTAGTTTTATTATATTACAAATTATGGAGCAGAGCAAATCTAATTCACCCAAACTATTTGTGTGCACCGCCATAGAAAATAAGGACGATATAGAGGAGGTACCGTGTACAATTTCGCAGTTTCCCAACAAAGAATCGTTTAGTCAGCCATGTACAACTACTTTCTGATATTGACGACAGTGGCGCTGATGTATACTTGGCGCGAAATTTAATTTATATATTATTTGTTAAACTTTTCCCGTTATCTTTACGTTTTACTTTTACATTTACAGAGATACGAAAGAGCTTACAACTACTTTCAATCGTTGGTCGCTGATTGTAGTGAGAAAGAAGCTCATGATGCATTGAATAATGCTGTGTGCAAAAATCATGAAGAGGTTTCACTGGGAATGCTTATGTCTATTCTCACAGAGCCGCACAACGCTACCAAATGCTACAGAGACCTTACTCTTATCACTAGAGATGGATTAACCTGCATACTCAACAATCTATCCACTTTGATACTAGACAGATATTTAAAATTTCAAGACACTACTCGCAATCAACTTCTGTGGCTGATAAAGGAGATGATAAGAAATGCTGTTACTGGAGTAGACAGTGTTTGTTGGAATCTAATGCGGTATGCTTCAGGAGGTGACAATACACCTAAAAATATAATCTTAGTAGAATCTCTATTGGATATTTATATTGAAAATCGGGTATGGTTAGATAAATTTCCAGTACTTATCTGCATGGTGGTGTATACATACTTGAGATTAATTGAAGATCATAACATACCACAACTTATGAACTTGAGACAAAAAGAAGTTAATTTTGTGATTGCTTTAATAAGAGAACGCTTTGCTGATGTATTGAACCTCGGTAGAGATTTGGTGCGTTTACTCCAGAATGTTGCTCGCATACCAGAGTTTAGCCAACTCTGGCAAGATATTTTGATGAACCCTAAATCATTATGTCCGAGTTTTACAAATGTTCTGCAGCTGCTGCAGTCAAGAACATCTCGAAGATATTTACAGTCAAGACTTACGCCTGATATGGAAAGAAAATTAGTCTTTCTAACATCCCAAGTAAGATTTGGCCATCATAAAAAGTATCAGGAGTGGTTTCAGCGGCAATATCTTGCTACTCCAGAATCACAGTCTCTCAGAAGTGACATGATTCGATTCATTGTTGGTGTTATACATCCTACAAATGAACTCCTGTGTTCTGATATCATTCCGAGGTGGGCTGTCATAGGATGGCTCCTCACAACATGTACATCAAATGTAGCCGCATCAAATGCAAAACTTGCTCTATTTTATGACTGGTTATTTTATGATCCTGAAAAAGATAATATAATGAACATTGAACCTGCTATTCTTGTCATGCATCATTCTATGAGATCACATCCAGCTGTAACAGCAACTTTATTGGATTTTTTATGTCGAATAATTCCAAATTTTTATCCTCCATATGCTGATAAAGTAAGGCAAGGCATATTTAATTCACTACAACAAATTATAGAAAAAAGAGTATTACCTAATTTACAACCACTGTTTGATTCGCCTAAATTAGATAGGGAATTACGTACAACTGTCAGAGAAACTTTCAAGGAATTTTGCAGCAATGGAAATGGTGAAGGTGTATCAGGGATCCGTGAAGAAGGCAATGAAGAAGGAGGTCCCATACTTAGAGGAGGTCCAGATGAACCCGCATTCTCAGATGATGAAGATGATACTCCTGCAAATATAGCAGAAGATACTGATGATGATGACTTACCATTATCTGAGGTCCGTGCACGTGAACGACCAGAATTGGCTGCTGCTTTGCCTTTAGTTTTAAGACCATTGGCAGAGACACTATTAGATGAAAGGTCGTCTACAGCCGCTACCACTCTACTTAACGCTTGTGGCTCGCCAATGCCAACACCGGCTGCTCTCGCTGACCTATTCACTGCAGCAGTCCAAGATGCGCCTCCTTTGCGCGTCAGTCGTAATCCTACCCCTACAGAACTTGATTCCGCATTGAATTCACCAATATTCTCTATGTTCCCATATCTTTCCGTGACTGGAGACTGGACTGAAGCCAAACGAAAGCTCATATTGGAAACTTTCAAAGAAATCCATAGTCAGAATTCATTTCTTTCTGTAGGACTATATTTATTGTTTTATTTAAAAGTATGCTATGAACGTGAGTGTCGCGCCGAACGTGATTTGGGACGAAGACGAGAGGTGAAATTCAAAGCGGAAATGTATAGCGAATATTGTAATTTCTTAGAATTAAAATTAGGTGACAGTTTAGCAGATGATTTTGAAAAATGCCAGGAGTGTGACGCGAACGTTCTAGTTTGGTTGATACCAGATGTTTACCGAGAATTTAAAGAACAATCACAAAATCATATAAGATTGCTGCATGCTATAGTTTCGACATTAGATGCTGGCCAGTTACAACGCTTAGTGTGTCTTACATTACAAGGGAATTTAATGATGTTTAAATCTGACGACATTACCACAATGCTGTCTACTAGTCTGGGCTGGGAGACATTTGAGCAATATTGCCTTTGGCAACTTTTGACTGCACATGATATTTCAGTTGAAGATGTTTTACCGATAATTCCTAAGCTGTCCTATAAAGACCATGCTGAGGCTCTCACATCTGTTTTGCTTATGTTGAAACAAGAAAAACCTAATACCGATGTCTTGCGGCAATTGTTCTGCAGATCCATAGACGAAGAAGACACTTTTGTTGTATCCACAGTAATGTATTGGTGTCAAGACTATGAGGACAAAGTAGGTGATTTGGTATCAGTTTTGTTGAGTACAAGATATCCAGGCACTAGCCCCAACAAAAGAAAACGGCCAAGCAAACACAGCATACCGCCGAATGCTCCTCCGTCTGCTGAACTGGTAAATACTTTACTTACCTTATAATTTGTTTAGAACCATACACACATTTCGAAAAACAACCACCATCGGCCGATGGGAAAGAAAGGTCCTTAAGTGACGACTCCGTACGCGGACAAATGCGGTGTAGGACGATCCTCCACTAAATAGAGTGACAACTTCAAATATATAATAAGAAGTCTGTGGACGTAAGGATCACAGGACCTTTCCATATGAGAGACTATAGGGGAGGCATATGTTCAACAGTGGACTGATAATGCCTGATATGATGATGATGATGATACACATTGAAAAAAAACTATATTTTCGATAAGATAGTAGTCTTCTTTAAGATTTAAGAATCAAAATCCGAATAAGTATCTAATATTATACTTACCTATAATTCTAGCCTGATCTAGCCAGTAAAATTATCTACTTATAATAATTAAACAATATGCTCAAGATAAAGATATTTTTTCAGTATCATAAATCTTCACATTCTCGACTAGAGAATAGCTAATCTTTATTGCTTACAATATATCCTGTCAAGTTTAGGTCAACGCAGTCATCCTGAAAACAGTCGTGATTCTTCATCTTTATTATCACTTATCCCCCAATGTATACCAAAGGCGCAGGCGAGATTACTATTCTATTTACACCCCACTAAAAATATTCGTGACTTACCTACATTTCATCTAGAATCCATTGTAGCCGAATATAAGAAAGAGATTAAATTTGTTAAGAGTATAATAACTACAGAAAAGTTTTATAATTGTAAAATACAAATTATCTCTTCGCGTCAATGCTAAATGTTTTCTTGTTCCATTCTTCCTTGTTAGACATTATTTCTGGGGTCAATTTCAAATTGTACTTAATATTAAATATTAATTTAAAATAATTATTAATTTTCTAGGTACTAGGCCACTTGGAGCAACTGCGGGTATGTTGTGTAGAACAAGACGACATGTCAATTTTCAATATGCAGTGTATGCAAAAAGCTCTGCAGCAAGCACAATCGAATAGTAGCGATAGTATAAGGGTAAGATGTTGATATTAAAATTCATATAAACATACTGTATAAATGCCGAATTGTATGCCTATTCTATTTCAATCGATCTTAATGAAAATTGAAACAAAATAATAATTTAACGGACCATAAGTCGAATCTGCTGATGTCCAGTTGTAGTACAAATTGAAAATAGGTAAATTGACCGTTTCGATTTGTTACTAATTTCATTTAGAGTTTCTGTAATAACTGCAACAAAACTTTGTAATCTTTTCATTACGTTCTATTGAAAAAAAGTATAGGTACTTCCTACAAAGTGACGCAATTTCAGTTTATCGTAACAAATTACAAAACGCACATATAATAATGAACAAAAAAAAAAATTCGTGTGTATTAATTAGTAAGTCTACAAGTTAAGCGCCCCAAAGTATGTCAACACAATTTTAAATAGAGGTCATTCAAACACTCGTTTCGTATGTCGAATGGCCGTCTATACGAAACTAGTATATTTAGTACTGAGTTTAAAGTACCTTCCATTTTCATAAGCTAAAAGCTCTTTTTAGTGATCACATTTTATACTTAAGAAAACTGCAAAATTTCAAGTTTCTAGATCGAGCAATTTCTGTTGTTCGTTAATCCATCTAATAGTTAATACTGGAGGAAAAGGGGGTGTTAGTAAAAGCAGCCCCATCGCTAGCAAAAACCCAATTAGGTGAACCTTCACGCGGCAAACCCATCGTAGTTTTGTTGAGTTCTTCACGTGAACTAACTGACTTGCTTTCATCCTCAAATATCATCTCGCTGGTGGTTCGTCAGCATATATCGATAGCGCAGGGGAGGTTACAATTCCATTTTAATCCTTAAAAAAGAAATTTAATACTTATCATTAGATTATCAATTAGATCTTACACCACGATATCTTCGCCAAATCCTCATAAATTTTTGTGATTTCTTTTGCTAATAAATAATATTGAATATATATATATATATATATATATATATATATATATATATATATATATATATATATATATATATATACGTTTTACTTGCATTTTTTACTTAAATATTAATTTTAATTTTCAGAGACAATATAGTGATTTATTCTGTCTAGCTTTGGAAGACGAATTACCAATATCAAGGCGAGCTCGAAAGTTAATTTCAAATTCGCTGCCTATCAATCAAAACTTGCATTCATCTAATGAAGACAGTGAGGTACGTAACCTTTTATAATTTCAAAAACAATTGAACAATTTTCAATAATTCCAATTGATTTAAATAATTGTGTGATTAGAAATTAAAACTTTAATCATAGAATAAATGGCACAAAGATCTACCACTAAACATTTTGCCCTTACTTCATAGATAAATAGATACTCTTTATTGTTTCCTCCAAAAGATTACATTAGTAAACTTATTATAAATACAATTACAAAAAAATACACTGAGAAAACAATGAACGGCCTTATCGCTAAGAGCGACCTCTTCCAGGCAATCTTTAGATGACAAAGAGTAATTATAAATAGATCAATAATATTCATTGCTATGCGGATGACAGTACAGGGGATGCATTATATACCGGTCATGCAAACATCTCGCGAGTACATATTGATGAGTGCCAGAATAGACTTGTGTTCTTTACTCGGAAGTTTCGATCTGGGGCGAACACAATCTTGTTCAATTCAACACTAAGAAGCGCGTTCTTCGCAAAAAAGACGCCGTTTGTCATATCTCCTCACTTTCAAAGCACTTCTGTAGATAATAAGTCAACGGATCCTTAGCGTTGATATATCCAGCGACATCCCGTTTTGCGGTTATCTTAGAAAAAGTCTAAGATTTCCTTTTCCTAAGAAACTGCGTAAAGACGTTGCTACTTATACTTGCTTTGTATGTTTTACCGAATTTATCATGGTGAATGTTCTGAGGAATCGTTCGGATTGATTCCTGCTTCTGGTTTTCACAATCGTACAACCTAAAATAAACTTAAATTTCATCCCAACCATCTGGATGAGTGGCGGTCTTACACTGTGCATTTTTCAAGGGACTTTCTTCCACGCACAATCATTCTTTGGAATCAACTTTCAGCAGCAGTATTTCCGAGTCAATACGACATCATAACCTTCAAGAGAAATATTTTTTAAATTTTATCTGAATTTTCTAAACCAATTTTAATGGATTTAATGGACAGTAAAAAATAGACTAACTCGCCAACAACCTACAAAAATAAGCTTTTTTATTTTGAAAAAATAAGAAAAAGGTTGAGTTCTTGTAATTACCATTTTCCGGAGATAGCGATCAATATTGTCTAAAATTTGTTATCCATATGATTTCCCATTCTGTTTTTTATAGTCATTATTATATTGAATGAGACAAAGGCAATATCGATGTCGAGTATTCAATATTACGTTTACAATAATTTATAATCACAACTAATAATTTTATTTACCTATGTGAGTATTCCGAATAATATATAAATAAAATAAAATAAAATTAGATAACGATGGAAGCAGGCGAAGAAAAACAATAGCGTATATATATTGTCATTGACAAAAAATAATAATAAAAAATACAAAGAGGTTTCACAACATACACCCCACCTTGTGCATACGCATTACTACAGCGCAATAACAAAATACAAAATTATATGTCAAGTCGATGAGGAAGTTTCACAGGACGACCAGAACGTGTAATCTTGGCTGGACAATTTTCAACCTCAACTTTAGAATCAATAACTTTATCATTTGATCCCGATGGCCGTGGAAACTGAATATCCTCTAATTGTGACACCTCTAGAGGGTATAAACGTTGCAAAGGTCGAAGACGTTCGCCTTTAGCCGTTTTAATACGAGCTACCCTACCAATGTTATCAACACCAGGACATATCTGTAAAATGAGACCCAAGGGCCAATTTACGCGTTTTAAATCATCTGAACCAATAAGTACAATATCTCCAGGTTTCAGATTGTTCTTATTTTTGCCATACTTTTGCGTTAATAACGATAAATATTCTGATCTAAATCTTTGTTTTAAATCCCTATTGATTTTTTCAATATAACGATAACGAGTAGCAAGATTAGATGAATAAGCTTGGTCTAAATCACTTGTATAAGTACTGCCTACCTTAAGAAACATTGCAGGAGTAAGAGCTGTAAAATTTTCAGTGCTGTCTGCTATGTAAGTTAAAGGACGTGAATTAATAAGTGCTTCTGTTTCGCACAGTACAGTCATCAATTCTTTTTCTAATAGAGCAGCTTTACCTAAAACTCTTCTCAGAATTTCTTTAATAGTACGAATCATTCGCTCCCACCATCCACCCCACCATGGCGCTTGTGGTGGAATAAAGTGCCATGATATCTTTTGAACTTAGGTTTTGAAAGAAACGTCGTCCCAATTAATTGAATTTAAGACATTATTCGCTCCTCGAAAATTAGTAGCGTTATCGCTGTATATAATCCTAGGCCTACCTCTTCGTGCAATAAAATCTTTATAACTTCTATACTGTCGATAGAACTTGGAAAATCTCAAGCACCATGCAACGGTTCTAACAATTTTTGAATACTTCCCAAAATGAAGAAGTCTGTCAGAAAATTTGGTACCTTCTTGCACAGTTAAACAGCTTTTCTTTACTTCCTTGTTGACTTCATTTTCATCTGGAGCAACATCAGAATTGGGCCACGCTGATTGTGAATTATGAAGCCAAGCTGGACCCTCCCACCATCGACTTTTCAATAAATTTTGAGCATTGCATCCTCTTGATGGAAGATCAGCTGGGTTAAGTTCACCAGGTACATGACGCCAAGCATCTCTGTTACTTCTTTCTGTAATCTCTTTCACTCTATTGTGAACAAAAACATTTAGACCTGATTGCCGTCTTATCCATGCTAACACAATGCTAGAATCAGTCCAGTAGTATTCTTTGCAATTCAGCTGCAATGAAAATTTGGCTTCTGTAGCCAATCGTGTGGCTAACAAAGCTGCAATTAATTCAAGTCTCGGCATTGTAACTGGTTTCAATGGAGTAACTCTACTTTTAGCAAGAACAAGTTGTACTGTTACCATATTATCATGTTCCGATCGCAGAAAGACGCATCCAGAATAAGCGTATTGGCTTGCATCACTAAAAACATGAATGGTGTTATTGCTACCAGATAAATTTGATACACTCAATCTTCTTGGAATACGACATTTTTCGATAGCATTTACATGATGAAGCCATTCTCTTGCTGATTTTCCCAATTCTAAGGTAAGTTCTTTGTCCCAGTCCATAGACATTTCCCAGCACTTTTGTATTAATAGTTTCGGTATCAGTGTGGTAGGACAGAGAAACCCGATTGGATCGAAAATACTTTGCGCCATTGATAACAATGTCCTTTTTGTAAGCTTATCTGTAACTTGTTTGAAAAAAGGAACTTTACAATAGAGTTCATCATTTTGAGCATCCCAAGTAACTCCTAATACAGAGGTATCTGCTTGATTTTTATCTAAAGTAGGGCCAGTCACCCAACATCTTAATTCAAACTTACCTTCGTTCATTATGTGCAAAGCTTCATTCATGAATTTTTTCATTTCAGTTTCATTGTTAACACTGACTATACAATTATCAACATAAAAGCTCTTTCTCAATTGACTGGCAGTATCGCCTACATATTTCTCGAGGTGGTATAGAATAGTAGCTGATAGAAGGTATGGACTCGTTTTAACACCAAACACTACACGACGGTGTCTAAAAACTTTTAATTTTCTATCTGAGCTGCTAGGGTTGTCCCACCATAAAAATTTGAGAAACTTGCGATCATTTGGATGGATAGATATTTGTAAAAAGGCCTTTTTTATATCGGCGATAATACCTATCTTGCCTTTTCTAAATTGAATAAGTAATTTTGGTATTAATTCTATAAGATTGCTTCCTTTTTCTAGACAAGAATTAAGACTGACACCTTCTTTAGTCGTAGCAGATGCATCAAACACAGGGCGAATTTTAGTCGTAAGGCTAGATTCTTTAACAACAGCGTGATGAGGCAAATAATGTCCGGTTTGAATATTATCACCCATAACCTCCTCAATTACGTTACTATTTAACCATTCGTTGAACACCTCATCATAAGCGTTCAATAAGCCTAATTTTGTAAGCTTATTAGTAGTTGAGTGAAGACGTTTTATTGCTAAATTAAAGTTAGAAGATAAAATGTCTGCTGTATCCTTCCATGGTAAACTAATTTCATACCTATTCTCACCATTTATGTTTACAGTTTCTCTAAAAAAATTCTCAACTTCTTCCTCACGCTTCCGAGAACTTTTAACCTGCGCCTCATCTTTTATACCTATTGATTCAAGTTTCCACAGGTCATCAATATCAAATGAACAAGCGTGTATTGAAGTAAAATTACAATACGTACCAGAAGTAGGTCCCTGAATTACCCAACCAAATTTTGTCTCGATCGCCACCAAATTGTCACTTACATGTTCTGATCGCCCAGTGTACAACGAACCTAAAACATCAGAACCAATTAGTAAAGAAATCTCTGTCACTTCATTAATACAATCAGTGATGTCAATACCTTTATCCTGTAGTTGTGACAAAAGTGAGCCTGACTTTATCTTTGGCAAATTATCGCATATTTTCCTCTGCTCAAGTGCCTCTATTTGAATTTCATACTTACTATTGAGGCTTTTGCAATTTAATATAAATAATCTATGATTTTTTAATTTAGTCACTACTCCGCCGAACAAATTGTGCCTTAAGTGTTCATTACCTGTAGGTTTAATATTCAATTTCTCGATTGCATCTGACCTTATAAAAGAGCGTTGAGCACCTGAATCCAAAAGGGCTCTCACTGTAATGGTTTTCTCTTTGTATACTAAATTTAGTTTGACAGTTTGCAATAAAACTGTACTCGGTTTTATAGACTGTTTAAGTACTTGATCTTCTGCCTTCTTTGAAATCTTAGGTAATTCGGCACACATAATGGGATAATGTCTTTTTTCACAAACAATGCATTTGGGATATTTTCTACATTTTTTTGCATGATGTCCAATTTTTAGACATATCAAACATGTATTCTTCTTTTTCAGAAAATCTTTCTTTTCTTCTAAATCCCATTTAATAGGCCTTTTACATTCAGAACTATTATGCGTGGGTTTATCGCACCATACACATTCTCTTATTTCATTTTTAGTATGCACGACATTTTTCTCTTTGTTTCTGACAGCTGTACTTAAAAAACTTGCTGACGGAATTACAGGATTTGGATCCACGCTAGAAAAACCTCCTCGTGATAAATTAATTTTTTCTTCAGATTCAACTTCCTTACGAACAAAATGTAACAATTGTGTCAGCTGACTCTTTTCTTTATCGTTAGTCGCGACGTTCGCCTGACATCTGTTCCATGCGCGTAATATGTCTTCCGGCAGTGCAGATTCCACCATTGGAAATAAAAAGGCGGCATACTTATCTTGCGTCACGCCGAGAGATTCTAAAGCAAGAATCTGAGTCATTAGTTTATCATATAGGATACGAGTGGCCATCTTAGAATTATCGTTCCTTTGGACGATTGTTAACTTTAAGAGTTCTCTAACGTAATATTCTATTATAAGTTCATCTTTTCCATACCTTTGTTTGAGCTGTTGCATTACCTTTGGGTAGTTTTCTGCTGAGGGTGGAAAACTTTCCACTAACTCCTGGCGTTACAACCTTTCTCAATACTTTGTAGGAGATATTGAAATTTATCTTCATCATCTATGTCGCTGTCGCAGTCAATCTTCTTGAACTGTGTCCAGAATGGAATCCAACTTTTTATCTCTTCGTTCAATAAAGTAAGCTGTAACTTCGGAAGACGAAAGTGGCGACGATGCCTTTGGGAAGTCTCTCCACTCTCTCTATCTGCTTTAATTACAGTATCAGAGGCCGAAGAGCGGGCTACCGCAGGACTGCAGTTCTCGCTGACTTTGTGTTTCAACAAATAGAATTTACTGGTGTAAGCCTCGGACAGTTCTAAATCATCATCGAAAAAATTTTCGTCCCGTTCCTCCATGTTCAACCACAAATCCATTAATTTGTTTTGGAGGAATGTTAATTCGTCGAAAATTTTGGTGATATTTAATATTTCCGCGCTCATACCTGTTTTATCATTCTTCTCTAGAAAATCTTCTATACGTTTAGCACACATAGTAAAACGACGACGTACTACTTTTCTTTGTAATAATGCCTGTTTCATTTTTACGCTGATCACGGTCGCCAAAATGTGAGTATTCCGAATAATATATAAATAAAATAAAATAAAATTAGATAACGATGGAAGCAGGCGAAGAAAAACAATAGCGTATATATATTGTCATTGACAAAAAATAATAATAAAAAATACAAAGAGGTTTCACAACAACCTAGTTATTTTTTTTTTCTTTTTAGGAGGATGAAATTGTCAAGCCTAAACAAGCAAAACGTCGAAAGAAGGCCATTTCGGATAGCGATTGACATATCTCATGTAAAAAGAATGGTAATTTTAGACACCAAAGTGCAACTCTACAATACAATAAATATTAGTATTGTAAAAAACAGTATAATTGTTACCCTATGTTATCATATTGATCAGGTGCAATTCCAAGAATGGTACCTTAATTCGTGGCTCATATGTTAGTCTTGTGTTGCAATCGCCCCATGATAGTACTGCTAAAATTTAATATTTTTATGCACTGCAAACTAATAAGTAGTAAATCTATGATTCGGCATGACGTGACATCTTAGCGTGCAAAACCAAACTTTTGTTGTAAAAGATACCTATTCTTGCAATACGCGTGTTTAATTTAATTAGTGTATAAATAACAGGAAATATTAATTTCCTTTGAAACACAGTGGTTTGGTTATGTACATATCTTTTGCCAATAACAGATAAAAAAGTAAGTCACTGGTCATGCACTGTAAATTTTAGCACCGTAAAATAATAATTATTATTATGTGTAAAGTTAGGTACCTTAATATTGTACAGTTTTTTTTTATCCTAATTACCGTGTCGACTTTTAAGCATAAGGTGACCAAGAATTTTATTCGAAGCATATTGCGATTTTGAAATACATTTTACACTAAGATCAATAAAGTATTTCCCCTTTGTTCGTAGTTTCACTTTTATATATATATATAAAAAAAAAAACAAATTTTAGATATTTTTTATTTAATTTTCTTTTAAATTATGTAAAAGTTATAAACACGTTTTTATAAATCTTTCATTAATCAACACTGCTTATATAATTATTTTGGCTTAAGTACAAAACCAGATATATAGAAACAAGTAAATAGGATGTATAAAAGATCCGATTTAATTACAAATTACATATTTTTGGAAAAATACATTCTAATATAAAAACTGACATTCATGGAGGAGAGCATTCTCCAAGAGAAAAGAATGAAATATTGAACGTAAAAAAAACTACATACAGGCAAGTGTAGTTTACGATCCTTATGGAAGTTTGCGACATTCCACGACATCGACCATATATCAAGACATAAGGTGCTTTATACAAATTCATGGTCATGCCCGATTACATAACATCTCGAATAATAAAAGGCTAAATGCAATTGGGATCCACTATCAACCGAGTGCACATTACTACACGAAATTTTCACATATGAATTACCATACTAGGTCGAGCATTTTGGAATATCAAATTTTGCAAACAATTAAAATCAAAATTGTGTCGTGTCGTATAAAGAGGCAAACAGACTTATTGAAGTGGCAAGAATTTCTCCGACAAGACTGCAGGTCTTATATAAAATATAAATGCATATAAACAACATTATTACAATTGGTAATTACAGTGTTTCAAGAACACTCGCGTTGTTAAATTAGAATAATAAAAAGGAATAAATACGGCTCTAGAGTAAGTTTTCACTGCACAATTAGTGTCCACATTTATAATTAATACGTAACACCAAGCAATTAGTCCCGATATATGTACATTAGATCTCTAAAAAAAGGAAAACTTTAATGAATAGCTATACTATATTGAAAATTAATAGCACAGTAACATAAAAAGTATAGACCATACATATATATAACACAACCCTGGGGACATTACAAAGAGCGATGCTGTCTTTTTTAAAAGGGCTTTCCTTCCCTTTATAGTTCTTAACAAATTCCCAAAGAATAAAAATTATGAAATAGTACAAGTGTTTCTTACATTGACTATAAACAAAGTACCAACAATCAACAACATCAATACCAAATTCCCAAAGGTTTCAATCTATACATATATGTACCCTGTAAATGGTATTTTGCGAAAATTTTCAAGTTCCCAAGTAATTCTATTGTCTACTTACTAAGAATTAGCCAGTAAACAACGGTTTTGTTTTCATTATAATTAAATAGTTTTCAGGTATTACCTATTCAATTATATACCGACTCATAAGGGGTGCTATGAGTGGCACAGTATACTGTTTTGTTAAAACAGTTGCCACTTTTAGGTGTGGGCCATCAAATTCCTTACCATTCAATATAAACAATACTCAATACCTATCTAAATATTTAATTTTGCTATCCATAGCAAGATTAGTCATAATGATTCTCAATACCGAGTCGAAAACAGCACAACTTTCTATAAAAAGCATAATAGCAATTTCAAAATAATTTTCGAATTTTTCAAACATATTATATTATTGATTTGGTATGAAAAATTCAAAAATTATTACGAGATATCATCTAATGCTTCTTGAGCAAATTATTCTTTTTTAATGAATAGTATTACCGGATTCCAGACTGGTATATCAAGTATTATTATTCAATACAATTAGTCCTGTATATCTGTCGCCAATCTAAAACAATATCTAAAAAGAGATCAATAGCAGAAATGTAGAAATTGAAAACTGTTAGATATGTTATACAATCTACAAAAGTAGATAGGCAGTAAATAGAACAGAAATTGTCTTTTATACATACTTAGGTACGTGTATCTATCTTATCATCACATCCCTTACAGAGACCTGGTGAAAAGATAGATAAATAATTGTCTTTTATTTCTAAATAAAGTCTTAATTGTTTTCCCTCAAAACATGAACACATCACAGTAATAATTACTAAAATGTAACCACAGTTATATAAACCTGATTATACATCATGTAGGAATAATTTTAAATATAATACATTCTTATAACTAAAGTTTTCCTTGTTTATATCTCTGTCTTGCTTGTGCTTTGCTGTATTTATTCTTTTTTTCAGGAATAAACTCTCTTTCATCTGAAACCCCTTTTACACCTGAAATAATAATAAATTATTATGTTTACACATTTATTAGGTACAAGCATAATTTTTTTTTCTATTAAAATTGAACTTTGCCATGTATCAGTATATAATGGCTAATAGTGATAATATATTCTGAATTGAAAAGAATAAGCGAATTATATATAAAGGTTTATGCCTTATATTTTACATTTATTTAATGCATGATAGTTGAATGGTAACATAGTGAAGGCTCGCGTGAGAAGTTTAGTTTCACATTGGTACGGCATAACTTCAATGGTGCGTTGCAGTCTCAAGGGGAATAGTGTTATGAGTTGACATGATTATGCTAAATCTAAAGCAGAATTATCCTCACATAATTTGAAGATTGTTACAGGTGATGAACTTGTATCAATATGATTTAGAAAAGAAGCACTAGTTGCAGATTTTTTTAATGGATGAATACAGAATGTTAACTTACCCTATCACTCTCAACTAACAGGGTATCAGTAAGGTATGACAGGTGAAAATGAAATCAGGTCAGTTGGTCTATGACAATGATAAAATAGATGATATCATTTTTCGCTTAAAAAAGCTATCACTAGAGACTTGGTTAATCCAGTTAACTAATCTCGAATACGCCAAAATCCAATGGAGACACGTTAGTTCAATTAGATAAATCCACAATTAAAAACACAACAATTAAACAGTAACAGAATAATTTTTTTAACTAATAATTAAATACCAACAAAAAAAACTAACTTCAATTGTGATAAAACCTTTTTTTTAAACTAAACTTCTAAACCGATTAAAATTTCTATGCAACCAATATGTAAGTATTATCAGATAAAAAAAATAATTTTCCAAATTGGCTTAGAACTGACATAGTTATGAGATAACACACATAAAAAAATACAAAGGAATTGAAAACTTAAATTGTCAATCGATAAGTCACATCTGAGCTGCGTGCTTCTCTGAGAAGTGATGTGATGGGAAATGCTGTACTAACAGTGTAATAGCTGTCGCTAACGGCTATGAGTATTTGATTATATGTAGTCACTTGGCACCATGTGAATAGTCATCTAATTTTAACTTATTATTGCTTCATAATCTACCTAAATTTGGTTAAATCACAGTCTGATATACAGTGCTATTAGTCTCGGCCCTGTAGGCACACATATGTCTATTCAGTGGTTTGTTTTATATATATTTTAAATTTGTATAGGATTAAAAAATATGTATACCTAATTCCTCAGGAGGTTGTAAAGATTTGCCTGCACTCCATGTATTCATTAAAGTGACAGCTTTTCCTATCGCCCAACCTACAGCTGAGAGGGCGAACGCGAATGCTACCATGCTAAGGGGATGCTGTAAAAAGTTTGTATAATGATTATTAATAATAAATTTTATAAATTCATGAGTTTGACATGTGTTATTATACACTTTAACTCAAATTAGTTATAAATTAAATTAATTAAACATTCATCAATCATCATTTATGAATCAGCAGGCAGTCTGATCTTTGGATCAATATATTTTTTTTTACATTTTCATAAAGTTATATTGAAACATCTTGCCTATATTCTATTTATATCAAATTTATAAAGATTATGTAATATATATATATATATATATATATATATATATATATATATATATATATATATATATATATATATATATATATATATATATATATATAAGATACATACTAAATATGTAAATAGTGAAACAATAAACTTACAGTTAATGTAGGATTTGTAGTCAATGTGTAATCTAGGAGAACAACACCTATACCAGCAGCCAAACCCAGACATGTGCATATCCATATAATATTTTGATTGTCTATAAGAAAAAACAGTGCTGATTTATACACATATTGTTGAAGTATTTATAATACTCAAAACAATAAATATAATAAACATTCAAACAGTAAGTTTTAATTGTATTTTTAAATTAGGTATATACGTATTGTTGGGGATGATGGACATAAATACAGGTAAAGCAGACAAAATCACTGACATAGATACACTATCCTGCAGAACAAAAGGGAATACTTTTCTACTAAAGTGAAGTACAATATTGACTAAATAAAGATAGATATATAATTTATTTACATTACACCACACAAATAACAGAAAATAAAAGAAAATACTTAAAAGAGGTAACATTCTTTTTTGTTAATGTGCCACAGTTACACAAAATAGGCAAAACTCAGTTTGTTGCTTTGCTCTCAAAAGAGAAAAACATTGACATTCTGTAGTGGCCAAAAGCCGAGGAAGGGAGGGATTGTTAGTAATGCAGACTAACAGTCCTATTGCTAGTAATATATCCAATCAGATTGACCCACACATGATCCCTCTGGAAACCATCAAGCTGAATTTCAGGTGTATTCATCACAATAGGCTAACTGATCTAACTTTTTATTCTCACTTGTTATCTATCACTGGTGCTTGGTCAGCATATACCGTTAATGCAGGTGGGGTTACCATTCCATTATCATCCATCAAAAAAAAGCCAAAAGCCTGAAAGAGAACTATCCTACCTTTTTGTTTCTGTTTTTGCATGTCAGTAATGTTTTTTATTGAATCCATTAACTTAGGGTTGTGTGGTTCAAGCTGTAAAGCTCTAGTATATGATATAATAGCCTCATCATATAGACCACTTGCCGCTTCCACTTCAGCTCGCCGAAAATACCCCTATAAAACAGAAATTGTATTCATGGTCATTTTATGTCAATGGCAAATTATACTTTTAAACAATTATTTTAGGATTTCATTTAGGTTAACTCTTTAACTAAGAACTACATTTTTCCCTTAATGTAAAACATTGTAAATTCATATAAATAATTTTGTGAACAAGAAAATCTGTATTAACTTTTACTATGAAATTTATATATGAGTATTTTAAATAAGCATAAAAAATCAGGTGTGCATACATAAAGTATTAGTTAAATTTAATCAAAATTTAAAAATGCTAACTTTGTTATGTAAAAATTTCATGACAATTGGTTAAATTGTTAAGATGACAAGAGATAACGCAACAAATAATTTTTCTTATAATTTTAACCTCTTTGTTTCATAATGAATATTATAATACAATATCTACAATAATATATATAATAGTATGGTATAATACACAAATAATATCAGTATATTACTGTTTATTTAGACATAAGTTAAAGGCTCCATGTAACCTAACAAAGACTACTAAAATTTTACTACTAATAATATAGTAATACTTATTTAAGAAGAAAAACATAACCATGAACAGGAGTTGTATCAAATTGAGCTTTAGATTTTAAAAACATAAGAACTTAAGTGCTTTTCTAATAACAAATATGATATTATGGTTGGATAAAAACTTTTAAGGAAATCTAGATAATTTTTGAATTTTTAAAATTAATCTACCTTGGCCCATTGAGGCTGTATCCTAACAGTCTCGTTAGCATCCTGAAGAGACAAGTAATGTTGATCCAATTTCAAGAAAGCAAATGATCTGTTGCTGTATAAAACGTAGTTGCTAGGATCCATTTTAATTGCATGAGTATAGTGAAGAACGGCTTCAATGAATTTTCCTTCTTTAACACACTCATTTCCTTTGGTTTTTAGTTCTTCGACACTGGTCCCCTTTTTTTGATCATCCATGATTTTCCTAAATTAAAATCTTTTTAACAATGAATCACCTGCATCTAACTGATTATATATTATGTTTTAATTAAATTAATTTTTAATAATAAAGAAAAGAATATTTTAAGATAATAGTAATATTTTAAGAGAATAACCACAATAGAATACTTTTTGAAAATCTAAATAATCAGACACAGATAAGAGAGACTATGTTTAAATGAATCTGTTAGGAATCTGTACCCTAAGAGCAAGAAATTACATAGAAGGAATGATAACATAAAAACTGTAAATCATATGGTTGTCTCTTTTTTTCTTACGCAAATATAATTAGTAAAAAGAGTACAAAAGATACACCATCAGTTGCTAGTTTTCTTAATTCATAGCAGGTTAGTATATATGATATGTCAATTATTTTACATTACTAGATAATAAATAACAAATTTTACATTACTAGATTATATATTCGACATAGTTTCTGTAGAAAGTATGCCAGCAGGTTGTGTCTAATTTGGTAAGTTTATACGGCTATATAACATTTTCTTTGTCAAATATAACACCTTAACAGCGATGAGACAATACTTTTTAGATTTTATAATACCCATAATTATCAAGTTTAACGTTATTTTTCAAAGTGATTAGACATTTATTAATAAAATTGAAACAGACATACAAAACATGATGAGTTCTATTTTGAGTTGCTTTATGAAGTTATATAAATACTACTCCACTTCAGTCAATAGATCCAAGTTCAAGAATGCATCTCCTTCCTAAATAAAACATATATCTGGTTACAAACGTAGCAATGACATTGGAATCATTAAAAGATGACGTTAGAATGGGAATCAAAAATTGAAGAATCCCTTAACAGATGTCAATCATTTTTGAACGAGCTGAGTAACTAATTTCTGTAAAGACTTTTTTTTTTTTTTATACAACTTAGAATGGCAAACAAGCTGACGGCCCACCTGATGGAAAGTGGTCATCGTCGCCTATAGACATGAGCAGTACCATGGACATAACAGAGTATACTGTTTCGCCCATAATGTTTGTACCCCCCATGCGTTGCCATTCCTGAGGACTCAGATGTTATTCCTCTGTACCCTGTAAATTCACGCCATATCCCACCCTTCAAACCGAAACACAGCCATGCAAACATAACTGCTTCACGGTTGAAACACGAATGGGACAGAGGTACCCAAGCAATCGACTTTTGTACAAAGTCTACCTCTGGTACAAGATAATCTCTGCCTGTACAAGATAATTTTTTGCAGGATTTGTCATTTATCAATCATCAAAAGGCTGTGTAAGTGATTCTTGAACTCTGATAAGAATATTCCAAAGGTTTCCTAACTTAGTTGCAACAAAAAACATGCAAATTGTTGATAATGAATATAGAGAATTAAAATTATATGTTTCTGTGTCTAATTTATTGTCAACTACTAGTTCGTTGTTTGAAACTTTTACGGTGGATAAATTTTAGAGTAAAGTTAGCCAAGTCTGTGATGCGAATAGCAAACCAAAGTATGGCAATTTGTCCTGATTTGTGAAGCAAATGACGACATTTGTCAAACACCACAGTAAAAAAATATTTTCCGATATTAATAGGATTAAAAATCAAGATCGAAATCGATTTAATAATATGAATGTTGTGGCAATAATGCATGAAAAAGAGGGACTACGACAGTTGGAAAGAGGATGTAGCAGATTAGATCCTGACAGAAGTATCATCAAATTAATGGACTCAAAACACCTTTATGACAATGTTTCCTAACATAAAGACGAAGAGTCTTTAAGTTTTATTATTTTTTTAATTATATTTTTATTTAGAATTAAAAAAAAAATGGTTTCTTTAATAAATGGTGGTTTCTTTGTTATTTTTATTATTTTACCGTTTAATCAAGAAAACATTCATGTTTTTAAGTTGTAAGACGATATAAAAAAAATATAATTTTAAGTATTTTCTCTAATGGTAGAATTTCGCTTTTTAACCTCCACAAGCAGTAGATTCGTCAAATGAAATCTGGTCACACTGTTTGTGCAAGTTTCTTGTGTCTATGCTTTAGACATAGTCTCATTAATCTATGGCATATTTTTTTTATCATTTACTTATTTTGCATATATTTTTTGTAGTGCATATTTTGTGTTTTAAATTCTATTAATATTTAAAATAGAAAATTTGTAAAAAATCTTTATATGTTGTTACTCTCTAGGGTATTTTTTTTAAAGACGCCACAATTGGCGGACCCCGGTCTCAGACTAGGAGCCGTTGCGAAAGTGACGGCACTCCCTAAGGGTATTCTCTTTATGGGTGAAAATGGTATGGTAACGATAACTCCGCCTGCGCTAATGGGGTACGCTGGCGGAGCACCAGTTAAGGGTGATAGATGAGAATGAAAACAGGTCAGTTAGCCCATCATGATAAATTCATCAGGAATTAACCATGATAGTTTCCAGGGGGAACCCGAGGAGGTCGACCTGGTTGGGTATATTGATAGCAATGGGATTCTCAGTCTCCATTACTAACAATCCCTTCCCCTCCCCACCCCAAGGGTATTTTTTTTAATGAATGAAGATGGAACGGTAACCCCATCTGCACTATCGGTATACGCTGGCGGGGTACCAGTGTAGGGTGACAGGTGACGATGAAGGCAGGTTAGTTGGCCCATAGTGACCAATTGAACAAGAATTAACCACTATGGTTTCCAGGGAGAACCGCATGGAGGTCGACCTGGTAGGGTGTATTGCTAGCAATGGGGCTGTTGAATCTCATTACTAAGAAATTCTATTATATGCTTAAATACCTAAATGATTTTTATATATTAATTGGTATATAAACAATTCATATCTTAGATAGATTAATATATTTTTATCTTAGTCGTAGAATATGGATACTTAAAACTTTATTTAGGTTTGTTGATTAATCACAGTACAGTACACAGTACCACAGTATGTTATTTAATAAAATCCATTCCTTAAAACAGCAACACTATGTCAATGGCAGTACAAAATAATACACACATACTACATACCATGTATTATTATTATATTGTTAATTAATAACAATAAATTAACTAAACAAAATATAATCAATACCTTCAATAAGATTCAGACTCCTGAGATTTTTTTCAAATTCACCATTAGTGAGATCTAATTTAACACAAATTAATAAAGGCAATTTAGCATCTTTAAAATGGACCACAGGTAATATTTTTAATACTTCTCTTTTGATAGGACAGTATAATTCAACAGACTTACCTATTTTCTTTTTATCAACATCACAGAATGCTATAACTTTATTACGTGTTGTCTGACTTAGGGATCTTACAAATTTTCTTCCTGATTTACCTGCATTCCAAACAGTGAACCTTTCCCAATGTGGGAAAACGCATTTTTCTAATTGTTCCAACTGAATTTTCTTAATTTTTTTCTGATCTATAGAAAATGTTGTGGCTCCTTCATGGTATCTATATATTACCAACTTTTCATCAATCCTATGAACATCTCCTCCTAAATCCAAATGTTTATAAAAAAATATGAGATCTTCTGGTGTGCCATGACCTGTTTCATCAAAACCTCCAACTTTTTCAAAAATAGATCTGTGACAAAACCATGTTGGCATAAGTAATGTTGGTCCATTGGATGTGTATATTTGTAGTTTCTGTTGCAGTGAATTAATAGTGTTTGCCCAATGAACAAAACGTGGTGTAGATGATGCAGGTATTCGAGATATTTGACTGCCAATAAGAGCATTATGATTAGAATATGCAGCCCTCCACTGTAGAAGTATTCTGTTTTCATGCATAATATCATCTATATCTTGAAAACAAAGAAAAGTACCCACACTACTCTTGACAGCACCATTTTTGGCAGCTCCAACACCTCTTGATGTTGGTGAATTGGTCAAAATGAACTTTATTCCATTAGAATTAAAATATTTAGCCCATTCATCAAGTAATTGTTTTGTACCATCATTACTACCATCATTGAAAACAGCTATTTCTATTTTTAACTTTGTTTTTAATATAGATTGAGCACTTATGGATTTCATACAACTATTTATCCATTTTTCACCATTATGTATTGGAATAATAATAGAAATATCAGCCATTTTATATAATGAAATATATTACATATCATTTTTCATTATAATTAGAATGAGCCATCTATCCTGGATATCGGTCGTTTTAGTAACTTTTCACAATAAACAATTTAATACTAGTTATTAATATGTAAATTAACAGAGACAGGTATACTCAGGTACTTTAAAATATAAGATTTCAATTATATAATGAGATTTAAAATATAATTTGCTTTAAGGCAAATCGTCTAATTGTTCCCATTTGCAGAAATAAATGGGTAAAATAATAAGAATATTATTTTCAATGTAATAAATGCCTTTAGTCTATCATTCCAGTTTTGTTTTTGCTTCTCTTGTACCTAAACAAATATAAAACCATAGTTTAATAACATTACATGACCGTTTCTGTTTTGAAAAGATCGATATGATTAACAAATGTGTATGGCCTTAAGACATAACCTGCAATTTTTTTTTTTAATTATAAGTCAATATTTTACCTCAATTTAATTTCAGAGTCAGAGAATCTGGCTGTCTAATTTCAATCATCTAATACTAGGTATTTAGTTATACATTTAGTTTATTTACACACTAATTAAGGTAAAAATCTAATAAATAAGGTATTTAAATACTTATCTAATTAATACATTATAATATTAAATATTTGTCATGAATATTCGTGAGAGCATTTTAACTACTTACCACAGAGCAAATAGTCAAGTTACCACAGATTATAGATCAGAGAGAGACTATGTATAAAGCACAGATTAAAGAGTTTATGTCTAAAGAATCATTACGTTATGAGTTGGCACAATCTTTGGTCTAATATACACATATTTATATATAGATAGATAGTACACACTACACTACTATGACTATGGAATGGACATTCATTTATTTTCTTAACGTAGGTAGTTAGTCGTTACTCTGTGACACTTAGTGATTTCTTGACAGACTTATCGTTTTAATAATATTATTATAAAAATCTGTGTTATATTATAAAATTTCAATTCGCGCTATTTACCTACGAGAACGTAAAACTGAATTTTGAATTTTAAATTGATTGGTGCTTGTTCAAAATGGGCATCAAAGAAGCAAATATCTATTTAGATAACCAACTCAATACTTATTACGCCGGCCAAACTATTAATGGTAGAATTGAATACGTATTTGATAGTCCAAAAAAAGTCAGAGGTAGGTGTATTGTTCAAGTTATTTTCATTCAAGAAGGTAGCAAGTATTTAAGTATTGCAAAATATTAAGAATATATATATGTATATATATTGAATTTTCGTTTAAGGTATACATGTAAAATTTAAAGGCGAAGCACATACTGAGTGGTATGAGAGTAAGCAACAAGAAAATGATCAAGGCAAAACTGAATCTACAGATACAATGCACACAGGGAATGAAGAATATTTTCAAATTTCATACTATTTACTTGGCAGCAATACTGGTTAGTATAAAAAATCATTGTAAATAAGTGCTGTATGAATAATGGGTGAATGACATCATCCATCATTATATATACCGTTTTTTATGTAACTGAGATCATATTTTAGTTATTTGTCACTATCATCATCATATTTTAGTTCTATCAACTTTTATGGTCACTTAAGGATTGGATTTACAATTTTTGCAGAATTGATAATGTAAACATTGGTAAAAAAAATACTAATAATAATTTTATCTGGGATGATTATAGTAGTAGGCTTTACAGTATTTTAGTAGAAGCAAAATATATTTAATTTTTTTCAATATTTAATGAGTTATATATTTATGTTCAGGTAATGAGATAGAAATTCCATCTGGCAAGCAAGTATACAACTTTACCTGTACACTGCCTCCTGTGTTACCTTCATCATTTGAAGGTGAATTTGGATATATCAGGTACACAGTGAAAGTAACTTTAGACAGGCCTTGGAAATTTGACCAGGAAACAAAAATGGCCTTCACAGTTATTAATGCACTTGATCTAAATCTCAATCCATCTTATAGAGTAAGTATTAAAAGCTTATTTACATGAGTAAATAGTTATAAATTTTAATGAATAAAATAATTATTATTATAGGTGGGAACATTATAGTGCAATGTGGATGACAGACAGATTATATTTTAGTATCCAATGTAATTATAGCTTTTTTAATAAAAAGTAAAAAAAATGAAGTTGGTTCTATAATACTTAATTGAATAAATAATAATATTGTTTGTTTTCTCCTCAATGTTTCACATAATAACAAAAATCTTTAAGTTATAAAACAATCCAATTTTGTGGTGAACTGGCACTTGTACTAGGTATCCAAAGAACTTGTGTCACAAGTTACTAGGTCACCCTAACTAATACATGAATAATGGTAGGCATATAATACTAAGTATACATTGTCATTGATACTATTTGTACAAGATATTCCTTTTTAAAAGACCAGCAGCACACCTGCAATGCTGTTGGTGTTGTGGGTTTGGTGTTTGCCCCCTGTGTTTTTAAAAAAAGTATTGTGTCATTTTGCAAAAGAAGGCAAATGGAAAGAAGTGTGTGAATGAAATGTATATGAAAGTAATGGTGAAAGAAAGCTATATCAAATGATGCAATCAGTAAATTTATAATGCTATTGGCAATGGCAGTAAATTCAAAATTACTTATATGCAACATCTTTTGGTTTTTTCGTTAGAAACATAATAGTAGTTAAATTTGGTTTATTTAATTTTATTAATAACATAATTTAATTTTAATTAAATTTGGCTTGCATTTGTTATTGAGATCAGTCAGATTTTCAAATTGAATTGCATGGATTTTTGTAAGAAATATAGGTGTCCCATGAAATATGGGATAGTTTGCTATAATATTACAATATTATAAATATGTATATGTAAAATAAAATTTAAGATGCTTATTTTGCTTATGAAAATAAATGTATATTAGACTGGTATGTTTAAGCTTAGTCTTTATTGAAAAATGAATTAAAAAAAAATACTATAATAAAACCTTTTTAATTTCAATAGAGAGAAGAAGACAGTAATTTTCTGTACTAATTATACTAAATATAGAAAAACATATTTTATGTGCAATGTAAATATAGATTTTATATTAACACATATTTCAAAGCAATCATTTTGAATTTTGAGGCAGTTTAAAGTAGTAGAAAATTACTTTTTATATAATCAGTCATACAAAAGTGTCTAAAATTGTTTGTTTTGAAATTTAATAATGTAGATCTTGGTAATAAATAATGCTTATTTAAAACTATCTAAAAGGTAAAAATTCTTTGTTCATTCTTGTTTAGTTAGTAGGTATATAAATTAAGTATTATATATTTGCGTTATTTAAATGGTTAATGTAAGTTAACACAATTATTTTAATAGTATGTTAATAAAGGTCATTATGATGATTATGAAATTTATAATTAGCTAGTTTAGAAGGTAATAAAGCAGGACCCCTTCCTTATGTCCCTAACAATGCTTCAGTTCTGGTCTGACCGCCGTGCGGTGCGAACTGTCATTATGATGATTATGAAATTTATAATTAGCTAGTTTAGAAGGTATTAATGTTTACTATCAGAAAAAAAAATGATTATGTATGTGAAATAAATAATATATCTTAACATTACAATTACTTGTTATACAATGAATGTTGAAAAATTATTATACAATATGATGACAAACATGTTTTATGGACTACGTAAAAACTTAAATAATGGGATAAGGTCTCAGTCACAGATTAATGGGAATTGTCATATTGATTTGATGTGGATATGATTTTTCACACATTTATGATTAACCAGTTATTCAGGATTTCATAAAAATTGGTTCTTCATTAATAATTTATCTAAATGATATAAAAATTATATTTCTTTTTCTTTCTTTGAAAAAATATTTGTTATATAGATTTATTATTTTTATGCTTTTACATACGAACAGTGAAGCACGAATATTTAAATTTTTTGTTTATTGATATATTTAAAATAGTTGTGTCCCGCAACTTTGCTCATAATCATGTCATGATGTTGAATAACCTCAAGAAATGAGCTGTCAAATGTAAAACGAATTTTTCGAATCCAACTAGTAGCTTTAGAGATTAGCGCGTCAAACAAACAAACTTCTGCTTTTTTATATTAATATAGGTATTAATATAGTATTTTAAAATATATTTTTTCTTTTTTGTGCAACCAGGAACCAATACATATACAATTGGAAAAGACATTTTGTTGCTTTTGCTGTGCTTCTGCCCCTTTGTCCCTTGATGTACAAGCTCCGGTTACAGGATATTGTCCAGGGCAAGTGATACCTATACGGGTTGATGTCGAAAACAAGAGTAATGTTCAAGTACATCTTGTCAAAATATTTTTGAGAAAGGTACGAATTAATATATTTTAATAGCTTATATTATATTGTATCTGAATGTTCTACTTTGTATGTTGGTATACTTTTAAAGCTTTCTTTTAATCGTAGTGAAAGTTGATTTTAATTGTGCCATTTAAGGCCTATTTATATGGTGCGAGCAATTTTGTGATAGCAATTCTATTCAATCCATCTTTGTAATCACCTATTTGTTTTTTGTTCCCTAAGATTTATTAATCTTTCCTTAAAACTTTTTACCAAAAAGAAAACTGTTGAGATTCATAGCAATTGAAATAAATTCTATTCCTTACTCCTATTCCATTACTTCGTCTATTTGCTAGCTAGCTAGGAATAGATAAAAGGATTTCTTTTGTAATTAAAATCTAAGTGTTTTGCAGGTTGTTACATACAGAGCCACGTCACCATCTACAGCAACCAAAAAAACAAAGGATGTTATAGTAACTATTCAGGAAGGTCCCGCACCAGCTGGGACGACTAAGAATTGGAATTTGCAACTTGAAATTCCACCTATACCTCCATCAAATTTGGTGAACTGCAACATCATTGATTTAGATTACGATTTCAAGGTATAATTTTCATCTTTCTCATATAAAAAATAAAAATTATTTTTATTATGGTGACATAAAAAAACAACTTTATGTTATATTTAAAAGAAACTGTAATAAGTAATATTAAAACGCTTGATCCGTTTTGTGCTTTTAGCTTAGAAAAAATTATCGAGGAGGGGGGGGCTTTGTGATACAATAGTATTATGAGAAAATTATGAGTACTATTGTTGATTCCTAAACAACTAATTGTATTAATACTAATTTTATATACTTGTTATTACCCAGGTGGAATGTGTCGTGTCTGGTATGCATATGAATATGAAAGATAAGAAATATGTGACCATTGGTACCGTGCCACTAGTAGGGTTAGCGCGTCAAACTACACCAACGCCGACGCAACCCACCGGCCAGTACTCTCCAAGCCAGCCTGCTGTGCTACCCGTGGGACCGGGTCAACCTGCTCAACCCACTGTAAGTAGTTTTACCTATTACTGTGTTGAAATGAAATGTAAGTCTCGCGGAAAATGAGTATATGATTTACATTAGTAGAAGTTCTTTGTTGCACGATCGAATTATAGAATTATTTTCTTTTTTTGTTTTCTTTTAAGTTTGGCTAATATACAAATAGTAGTATATTATTTATATGTTAATAGTATGGTAGTCTTTCCATAGAGATGGCTGTTGCAAAGTTGTCAAATTTGTGGCTATTCCTTAATCTTAAAGCTTGAGACGTAATGTCGAGTATGAGTGTCCTATTAGTATAGTATAGAAAAATAAATTGTTATTTTAATATTGTTGTAATTATTAATAACAATTCTAGTGGAATTTTATTTTATATTTTTTTTATTTTTATATAAACACTATATGTTCATATTGTAGTGTAATTTATTCAATTATCATCCTAATTCACGGTTAATGTCTTAATATTTATTTATTAATTAGTACATATATGTGTATATGTCGGACTTAATGCTAAAAGCATTTTCCCCCAGCCAACCATAGGGAACTGTCAGAATACTCGATGGCGGTACTAGTAATTATTGATATATATACATACTAAAATTACATATATAAACAAATAAATATATATAAATAACAAATATTCTTACACATATATAAAATTATATACGAAATTGAGATTAATATTTTAAGGCATTTGCCTTTCCAGTAAGTCATTCTATTGTGTAAGTCTATATAATATTAATAGTGCTTATAAAATAATTTGAGCTTTCATTTATAGGCGCCATCAGCACCTAGTGGCGAACCAACACCTGGAGGGTGGGTAGTGCCGGGGACAGCACCGGCACAGCCGCCTTATCAAACTCTCTATCCCACACTTAGTGAGTATTGATTTACAACAGACTTTATATTCGTATATTGGGTTGCTATCCATGGAGTGGCAGCGAAGACCATTAAATTGGCTGTTTGGCTAAGAACGACTTTCTTTCGTTCTTGTCAATTTAGAGGAAGTGCGTTTTTAAATGACAATTTATTTGCTGTCACTCTGCTGTAATCTTATAAGTCGAAACTTCGTGGTATGTTGCTGTAACATTTTTCTTGTACGGTATACAGTGAAATCAGTAGTAAAAGTAACAGTAAATATTAGGTCCTTACATATGAAATTGGTGTTTTGTACGGGAGGAATATAAAGTGAGTTTTTTTTTGTAAAATATAATTAATTAATCAAAGTATACACCGTTGTTATCTATACACTTTTGCCAACTCATAGGTAGTTCATTGATCCCTTTATTAAAAATCATGGGGACGAGAATCAATAAAGTCTTTAAAAGGCGGTTTGGACTGTCGAATCGGAGTTGAATTTTATTCCTTGTAAGAAGTTGTCCAAATTCCGGAAAAAAGTGGTAATCTGTTGGAACAAGGTTCGGGGAATACGGTGAATGTCGCAAACATTTCATCATCTCATCTAACTTAGTGGTTGTTTATTGTACAGTATGTGGTCTTGCGATGTCGTGAGGCAGCAGTGCTCTAAAGCGATTAACCAATCTCGGTTGTTAAGCAGCTAGTTTTTCCTTCATGGTCTGCAGTTGCTAACAATAGATATCTGCCGTAATCGTAAAATCTGGTCATTTTAGAAAGCTGTAGTGAACGACACCGGCGCTTTGATGGACTATCAAACACTCACAAGTAACTTTTTCTGAGTCAATTTTAGTTTAGGGCAGGATTTGGCTGGGTCTCCAGGGTACACAGTACTACGGGGTACAGGGTACAGTATCCACTTTTCATCACAAGTAATATTCCATGAGGTACCCATCGTTCAAGTTTTTTTTTTACTTTCCAGATTTGCTTCAAATGAATTAATACAGTTTTATCACTTACCTCGAAGCCTGCAGCTATCTCTGAAGTGCTTTGTGATGAATCCGATTCCACAATACCTTTTCTTCTTTATTTTCTACTTTGGTTTCCGGCCATCCACGGGGTTGGTTTTGAAGGTCGAAATTTCCAAAACGAAAACTTTAAAACCAAAAACGTACCGTGCTTTCTTTAGCACTACTAGCTCCGTTAACATCATCAATCCTTCGAGCTGTTTCTGTAGCACTGGTGCCACGGTAGAACTCATACTCGTAAATATACCGATATTTCATGTTTTCCATTGTGCGGTAATAGGCGACGCCAAAGAAAAAAATAATGAGGAAAAAAAAAACAAATGAATAACTGTTTTCAAAACTCAAATGTATCAGCTAAATGAATTTATAAATTTGAATTTGGAATTCATAACTAAAGAGGAGATAATTTAGATCAGAGTGGTCAGTACGACAAAAAGCTAATTTAATATGTAAGGACCTAATATAAAATTTACAAGTGGCATTACCAGCGAAGTTTTTAAAAATTATAAACGCTCTCAGCTAGTAATTACTTATTAGATTTGTTACTTGTGTAATAAGTCAATTCAATTTCGTTTCAATTTCAAAATTTTATCAATTCCAATTCGTATATTACGTATGGTTGTTGTATTAATTAACATACGTGCGAAAAAAAGGAGGTGCGAACTCACGAAGCACCTCCTTTGCTTTCTTTGGTATGTAGACTACTATCAAGGCCTTCACAGTAAAAGTTTTCTTATACTACGAAGGTGGCAAGTAAGCTTATATCCCGTTTGATGGTAAATGGTTATTGTAGCTTATTATGTAGTTCCAACTCTAGGGATGTCACCTGTGCGTTGCCCACTTTGAAGAAACAAATACATCCAATTTGAAGAACTTCATACTGTAGTCTCTAGTTCGTGCGAATTCAAAAAAGCATACATAGAAAATGAAGAATGTGTTCTTCATGAATGCCGTAACAATTAATAAAGGCCACACCTGTCATACTAACGTAAAACATAACATAAATTATTATTATATTAGCTATTTAAGAATGGATATGTTGAATACACACGTGAAGTTCTTGGTGTTGCAGGCGTCCATAGACTACAGTGATCATAAATTATTAGAAGTTGTATAACTTTTTGCTAACTTTGTGAATTTTCAACAACATGGATCTATATTTTGTTTCCTTACAGCGGAACCAGTATATAAAGAATCTCAATACATGGCAAGGACTATCCAGGACAGAGGCGATAATAACCACACCCAGATAACTGGGCCTAATAATTTTGCTCCTTATTACCCAACTTACGCTGCCGTACAACCTCCGCCTCTACCTCAATAATTACTTTGAAGCTTTATTAACATGTACCAGATATATATTTTGATTTAAGCTATAAACACTTTATATTGTACTTGTAATGAAAAGCACAAGGGTGATTGTGGCTTGCCTTACCATTTTTATTTTAGTATATTATTATATTTAATACGGTGCTAATATTTTGGTATATGTTTAATATAATATTACGATTGGAATAACAGTTTAATGACTTATTTGTTATATCAAATCGCGATTTGATATAACAGATGAAAACCATTTTAAGAAGCGATAAAAGTACCTAATTGTGCATGAAATTGAAGCTAACAAAAATAGAATGACCTTATATATTATTCAGCTAAGGGTTTTATTTGCTTGCTCAAGGTAATATGCAAATTTTATTCTGCCATAGGAGTAATGATATACTTGATAATTAAAAACAGTTGCTAAGCCAATGTTTGATCAAATGATAAGCTCATTCTTATAAGTTGTAGTTAAGCAGGTAGTCATTAGCGAGATACTTTGGAATGTTGTAGTAAAATTAAAGCAGATTAAATCACTCGAGTTTTGATCTTTTTAGCCAACTTGTGTGGTAAGGCAAGGGGCCAGTGGTTTTTTGTACTTTTGCAATTAGATTTTATTTACTATTGAAATTGTAACTGACATTAAATTTTGTATTCAGATATTATGATGTTATATAAGTCTTCTATATTTTATTAATCATAATCATGTTATTTTATAATAAAACGAAAAGTTATAAGACAGTTTTTTATTGATTTTCCTTCACAAAAATATAAAATAAAAATGACATTTCAAAATAACAACGAAGCGACAGTATGAAGATATTGTTATTGTTAAGTCAATACATGTATATAATGCCTCAAATAAATATTTAACAATATATTTTTTCATTATTTGTGAACTTATAAATTAACAGGGAAAATTTTCTCTTGTCGATATTAGTTTCATTATTAAAAACTTAAATTGCTTTTTAATAGGACAATCATGAGTTGTTTGACACGCTTTCTTTTATTATTGGCATCAAATATATGAAATAAAAATTGTAGTTCACATTCGTACTGTTAAAACAATTTTTTAACTGTATAAACTAATATGAATTTATTAATCTTTCTTTCCCAGAATTGTTTATCGTTTCATCGCAAAAAGGAGAAATGTACTTAACTAATCTTTGTTGGGACAATACATAAATACAAGGCGGGCACCTCTTTTTAAAATTACTTTGGAAGCATATGGCTTCGGTTCGTCCATTCAATATTAATCGACATTCAATTGTTTTAATTTCGGTCTCAAACTCCATCGTGTTTATTAAATAAATTTCGTGTTATAACTATAACACAAAGGATATCATTTCATAAATCTATCCATCTATCTATATAGAACAAAATATAGACTAAATGGTTGCACTGGCGAACGACAAAAGTAAATTTTGTTTCTTTTATTAGAGAAATAAAGAGCCAATGAACATATAAAATCACTGACTATGAAGCTATAGTCAATAATTTTCACGAACGAATAAATTACAGCAATAGCATAGGACTCTGACATAATCATTCAATGATTTATTTTTCCATGTATTTGTGAATTATAACCTGGTTTTCAATATTTGCCACAATTAGTAAACCATCTTGGCATATCTTTTTTATCGAAGTAACAAGTGTATATGCAATATAGAATGACAAACAGACTGTCCAGCTGGAGGAAAGTGATAATAAGCACCAAAGTAAAACAGTAAAACAGCTGCTTTGAGAAAAGAAAATAAAAAGAGGGCTAGAGGTAGGTCAAAAGTGAGAGAATTCAATAAAAGGACATTCTAAAATTAAATTTACCAAATGTTCCAAATACTCATCGTTATCACATCAAGCTGGCGTCGGCGCTGTAGATACTATGTCCAGTGCTCGTATAAAAAAAATCTTGTGTAAATCAATATATAAACCTTAAAAGAGCGCCGGCGTTGCATCTGTTGGAAACCGATCTCCAACTGGTGTATCATATGAAGATACCACTTTGCATGTTTATTGAAAACATGCCTTGTGAGCGTTTTTAAGATGGTACGAATAGGGGTGAGCTTGTTTGTCACTTCTAAATTGAATCATTACTAATCTTAAACATATCCTCCGTTACGTTCTAGCGTTAAAATAGGATTACATAGATAATAATTTTTATGCTAATTTACAAGTAGGTAAGTTTGTTATTAGCACTTGACACTTTAATTAATAATTAAATGATCCAGCATGAAATTAAATGAATACGAAGCCTTAAGACTTTCGAGAGATTTTACCTCACTGCGTTTTCTATCTGTTATACAATGGATTGTGCTCAGAGGAAATGTTTAACATAATGCCCACAGCTATTTTCTACCATCGTACACCTCGTCTCAATGACGAGGAATTCACCCTTATAGCTTAGAGCCTAGATGGTCGCGACAGCGCGGTTCTCCCAAGAACGCTCAGATTATAGAATGAGCTCCCTATTGAGGTTTTACTACCCATGATACTACAGCATGGAGTTAAAAAAAAGGGGTTTATTCGAGATCGGCAACGCGCGCGTAATGCTCCTGGTATTGCAGGTGTTCATAGGCTACGGTAACTGTTTACTGTGAGCCGTATGTATGAAAAAAAATTGGTAAGTATTTATATTAGTATTTAGCTTATGCTACGTAGCATGGGCTACTTTTACCCTAGTACCTAAATAAATAAGTAACTGTTCCGCTAAACCGGATAAAGTCGCGGGGATACTAGTATAGATTATAATGAAATGATGTATATTCGTAACTAGTCATATAGTTACGAGTGCTCAACCAAAATTAATGTACTCATTCATTGTAATGTTAAATATAGACATGCTAATAGGTGGAATTTACACATCTATTAGGTTGTTTCGATGAACATGTTCATGGTAACTTTTCGATTCCAAATCAGAATCAACGAATTAGAAAATCGTACATTTTGGAAATCATAAATAAAATCTGAACTTATATTCATTAACGTCTGTTCACTGTAAAATGTGACATATTGATCAGTTTTAAAGGACATTAATTTTAAATCATATCCTAAATGTAACAAGTACATTGTAAATTATAACATTATATTATATTGAAACTCATAATTATCCTCAAATTTAAAATGCAAATTGCTGTTGGACTTATTAGTTATTCTTGCAGGCTCAATGGGTAATACATGTATGTTGAAATTTATAAAAATCGTTATATAAAATTCGATGTACTAATCAGAGGTGCCACTTTGTAGGAAGGAAAAACAATAAGTAGCCTTATTTTTTGTCTACAACTTTAGATCTGACACTTTTTGATACCATAATGATATTAATGAAGATGTTGTGAACCTCCCTTTAATGAAAAGAAATGATGAAGTGTATAATGTATAATATACATAATATTACATAGATATCGCCTAATAAACAAAATATTTACTAATACACTTAGTTTACCTTTATGTCAAAGTAAAATTAAAGAAATTATGATTTCAAAGGCGAATGGAGATGGTTAAATATTTAGTCTCATTTGATTCTAGGTAGCACTTTATATTAATTTAGACGTAAAAATGAACATGCAGGCCTTGAGTCAGGTCTATTGCAATAAAGGGATGTCAATAGTTTCTCTGTATTGTAAATAATACAATAAATACTTTTAAAATACCTTCTAACAAGAAAATAATGGATGTTTTAAACAGGAAAAGGCTTGTTTATTCATTTTTAAATCCATAAAACAAATTAACCTGTGATGTTTACAAGTACATGTAAAATGTTGATGTTTGTGCAGTTATGGAAGTCCTTGGAGTAATGTTTTAGAAAATATAATTTCATTCAATTGAGGAATTTTAACTCACTGAGTTATGCTGCATTTTTGATGTGCTACGTAATTTTCTATCCCTGTAATGTAACAATGAATTTACTTTACCCACCGGTACTCGGTGCGTAAATGCGTTCCGCGCATGGTAACAGGTTGCCATGACACATTTTCTAAGTTTCGAGTTTACACTCATTATGGTCAATGGCCGAAGACGTAGTTATCGTCACGGTCGGATTCCGCCGCCGGCGCAAGCTGAAGAATCCCCTGCTAACGAGACGTGGAATACAGGATCCTCTATCTGCTGCTACACCCAAATTTGGTTCGTCTTCGGTCAGGCGTACGATGCGCATCGGCGTATCTCGTCAAAACCATGTCTGCTGCCACCCCTGAGGAGTGCGGTCGGCTGGTGCGGCCCCGCGGCGGTCCGGCCGGCGCTCTCAATACTGGCTGCAGCGCGCTCGGAATCCGCCCTGGTACGTGGAGTCCTGCGACAGCAGGCCGTCGGGCTGCGACGGGCAGTCCGGAGCCGTCGACTCCTGGCTGAAGTCCGGCTGAGAGGCGCCTTGTGATAGCGACAATGGTGGTTGTTGTGACAGAGGTTCTTGTGACAGACGCGGCGGCCGTTTCCTACCGCTACGCTGGTTGGCGCCTATAGGTAGGCGTTGTAAAGGTCGGTGGGCCGAGAAGGCCGCGGGCGGTACGGGAGCGTGAAGCATTGCGGCCCGCTCCGGCCCCACGTATGCCAATGGATCACGCAGCGGACGAGCGCGGTCGTATACCGAGCCGGGAACCATGGCTTCGCGGGCGTCGAACATTGATGTCGACATAAAGTGCGACCCCGGATTTTGGGCATTTACCAATTTTTTGGGCTTCGCAAATTGGATAGCAGACTCTTTCAAGTTTGATAGTGGCCCCTCTGTTAACACGCGTCGTTCCTTGTAAAATGCCAGGAGGTGATTCCACAGTGGTTGTTTACTCAGTACTTTAGGATTTCCGACGACGATAAGACCATATTTTGCACGCGTCAGTGCGACGTTAAGACGACGTGGATCGCTTAAAAAGCCGATTCCCTGATGTTCGTTGGAGCGTACGCATGACATAATAATTATGTCTTTTTCTCTGCCTTGAAAAGCGTCTACGCTAGCAACTTCTATTTCCTGATACAATTTCGCGTGCAAACTACCCTGATATTGCATATGCTGCACGAGGTAAGATCGTTGACCTTCATAGGGAGTAATAATACCAATTTGTTCAGGACGCACTCCAGCCTTCAAAAAACGAGTTGTAAGTTTTTCAACATTAGCCGCCTCAGTTCTATTTAAGTAAGATGTTCCTGATCCGGCAATTTCTTCTTGACCTTGAGTTACGTAGAAGAACATTGGACGGTCTGGTCTCGGCCAAGGAAAATCGATCTTGTGCAGGCGACGCTCTTCAGCGCTAACCCCATTTTGTAAGGAACCCTCATAAAAGAAATCGGATGGGAAACGAGAGAGTTCTGGGTGCATACGGTATTGTACTTCTAGACGGAAAGGACGGATACCTAACACAACTAACCGTTCAAAAAGACTCTGACTAAGGCCTGCTTTAGCAGCTTTTTTGCACATGACAACGGGTCCTAGCTGACAATGATCTCCTACGAGGATCAGTTGCCTGGCTCCCAGTACGACTGGTACCATGCATTCGGGCTCTGTAGATTGCATGCCCTCATCAATAAGTATAGATTGGAAACGCATGCGAGCAACTCTTGGGTCTCCAGCACCAACGCAAGTAGTACACACTACATCTGCAGCATCTAAAAGACGTCTTTCAGCAGCGCGACGTAATGCGCGGTATCTTCTTTCATCAGCAGCTGATAATTCACCAGCTTCTTCCTTGAGTCTAGTCAACTTACGTAACTCGCTATCAACAGATCCAAGTGCGCGAGCTTGTTCATGTAGCGCTAAAAATGATACAGATGATTCCATAGCTTCTCTTGATTTTGCACATAATCTTACAACTTTCAATCCAGTTCTATGTATCTTTTCAGTAAGTTGGTCAACAGCAGTATTAGATGGTGCGCAGACCAAGACAGGTCCGCCATTCTGCCTTACTAATTGATAGACGATTGTCGCTGATGTTACAGTTTTACCTGTTCCTGGCGGTCCTTGAATCAAGGACAAGGGACGCTGTAAAGCGTGTTTTACTGCATATACCTGAAATTAGAACGAGCATGAAAACAACAATCTAATAATTAATGGTTTTATATATGTATACAATAGGAATAAAAATAAACGAAAATAGTACCTGTGATCTATTGAGATCAGGTAAATTCGGTGCACTGAAGTGTTTCGGCAGATGGACGCGAAACAAAACTTCCTCTACTTCATGACCTAATAAACGGCGATATATATAGCCGGATACTGATGAATCATCAACAGCGAACTTTCGTAGAGCCAATTGCATTCTGAAATATAAAATGTAAGGGAATAAAACACATCTTTGCAAAACATTATTGGAAACATCTTCCATATATTATTTTTTATACATTTTGTTTGACAACAAAATTAATAGGTAAAAAAGAGTATTATTATTATTACAATATATATATATATATATATATATATATATATATATATATATATATATATATATATATATATATATATATATATATATATATATATATATATATATATATATATATAAACAGATATCTGCAATGTGGTATGTATATATATGTATATATAGATCATTAGTGTGTTTATCACTCTCAATTATATTGTCTCCAATAATTGTTGTTATCTATCTCTAATTTCAGAAACATTGAGCTATCATTTTGTATTTGTTCATAATTATCTGGGTCTTGTTAAATATATATCTACACTAATATTGTAAAGAGATAAATTTGTAAGTTCGGATGTAATCTCCAGTACTACTGATCTGATTTTGAAAATTCTTTTACTTAGAAAACTTCAGTTAGAAAAGTATATTATCCTTAAGTGTATAAACGTGTGTAGATCAAATTGTTAAATAGGCTTTTTATTTTAATATTTTAGAGAATATTAGTGCAGTACTTTCACACATGTAAAAAATTAGCCCCACTAAAATGTGTTCAACAGTTTAAAAGTTACACATACAAATATTGCCCTAGTGTGAAGCCAGGGTGGATTGCTAGTAGATAATAAAGAATAAAAATAAAGAAACCTGTCGAAAGAAGTGCTCTTCCATATAAAATCAACAACGAAATTAGAAGTGCAGTCGAGAGGAGCGCCAGCACCACTCTTTAACTCAAGGCCCACATCGTCGCCATAGTTGTCAGGCACTTTGATCACGTGGCCAACACCAGCCCATGCCTTGTGCAGTTCACCAACATATCTAAAATATTTAAATTAATCGATTAATAAGTATACTTAATATTTCTAAAGATATCATACATGCTATCAGATAGATATCAGGTAAATAATGTCCTCTATACTAAAAATATATCTGTTTTCTTGGATACCAGACTACTTAACCCTTCTTTACATTATTTTTTTTTATTAGTGAAATAAATCAAGGTCATATAATTCATGTTCAAAGTTAAAGGAAAAATGGTTAAAAAAAATAAATTTGACAGCTGTTTTTTTTCTGCAATGGACATTAAAAAGGGATCCTGACACAATCAACTTAAAGTGAACTTGTTTTATTGTATAATTTTTGGGCATTCAATATTACGATGGAAATTTCCACCATTATGCAAAGCAGGGTTAAGATAATAAAATAAAATAAAAATTATGATGGCTTCAAATCACCTTGTAAAACTCGTATAAATTTAGATTCACTAACTTCATTATTTGGTTATTACTGTCAGTTAAATTTATATGTTTTTAGAAATATTCATATGTTTAAAGAAATATTAGTTGCCACACAATGTTCTATAATGTATGTTATAATTTAAGGGAAATACATTACCTCAATCTCAATTCATCTCCATGCATTAATTTCATATCACTATCAGTTTTAGCAAGTGTGAAGTAAGCAATAGTCTTCTTGTTAAGACCTACATCCCAGCGGACCTCAATTCCTTCTTGGGTTTGTGATTCTTTTAGCCGCTTATCATAATCAGCCTCCAATTTAACCAGTGGGCCAAATATATTTTGGTACTGGTAACCATCTTCATATCTAAAATTAAGACCAATAAACTTTCAGATATTCAAAATAAAATAATTTGTTGATATTTATCCTTGGATTTAAATTTATCGAATTCAAATACAGTACATAATAGGTGTGAACCATAATGATGAAATGTGATAAGTTATGTGAGTATTATTATAAAGAAAAAGTGGTATAGATATAAAAATCAAAATGGTAACTTTATCATTTCAATATAGTACAGTAAAATAAAAATTGCTACCCAACAAAACAACATTGATTGATAAACAACAAAAAATTTTGAGCTCCCAATGGATAACACAGGGTATCCAGTTGTTAAATAGTAAGAGGTAAAATTTTTGTTTATTTAATTTTTTTTACCAAATTTCTGTCCTTACATATTCTATACCATGGTTAGTTTTACATATCACTGATAATACACAGTGTTATAATAAGTAATGTTGTCACGTTGAAAAATAAGTTTGTTGTGGAAATATATGCATAAAAGATAATTACTAGATTCAATTTCGCAAAGTTTTTTCTATACATAATTTCACAGAGATGTAACCTTTAGTAATATTTGAATAGAGGCACTTTGTAGATAATTTTTGGTTGTATTAAATACTACCTCAGTAAAACTTGCTGTGGTTCTTCATCAACACCAGGTTTTTCCAAGTCCTGGAAAGTAGCATCTACATTGTCACGCCAGAGCTCTTCAAGACGTCCTATCTGCTGCGGTGTCACCTGCAAACATTGTGAATTGGATGATGTATGTAACTTGATATGGGTGAAATGACAGACCAAATTACTATTAGATTGTTTCTCCTTTTCAATTTAAATGTGTTAAATACAAGAAATATTATAAAGTTTTTTTTTTATACGACTTAGAATGGCAAACAAGCTGACGGCCCACCTGATGGAAAGTGGTAACCGTCGCCTATAGACATGAGCAGTACCATGGACATAGCAGAGTATACTGTTTTGCCCATGATACCCCCCATGCGTTGCCATTCCTGAGGACTCAGGTGTTATTCCTCTGTACCCTGTAAATTCACACCATATCCCATGCAAACACAACTGCTTCATGGTTGAAACACGAAGGGGACAGAGGTACCCAAGCAATCGACTTTTGTACAGTCTCCCTCTGGTGAATAATAAGTAAATAATAATACTAAATATTTTAACACATTATTAACATATAGTTATTGCTATGTTATTTATCTCAGGTCAGAGACGTAAATAAAGCCTTTAAAACAGAATTATATATATGGGGTAATTACTCCTTGTGCAATATTGACAAATAGCACCCAATATAACTTTTTATTTGCTATTTTGAGACTCTAGGCAAATATAATATTTAGTAAAAAAAAACGTCTTGCCATCAAGAGGCCTAAATTTTATTTTTGTGCTTTGGGTAAATACCCCTCTCCTTCTATGACTTTAAACCTAGAAAATAATAACTTAGGTTTTTGATGCATAGGTAGAAATTATGAAAGTTAGATATATTGTAAGTGATAATCAATCAGCTATCAATGCAATTTAGTTACTTTTTAATGTTTTTGTTAAGATCCTTCAATAGAAAGTATGTTTTAAAACTTATGTTTAAATTTATTTGGGATAATATACTTTTATAATCTATATCTTACCTGACGTGCCCTCATTTGTTCTGCTTCTGATGGAACTTTTACGAGCCATGATAGGAAAGCACGATCAGCTGTGGAAAATTGAAACCAAACCTTAATATTTTGTGATGATGTAAAAAAGCTTGTATTTAAATTACCATAAATTACTAAGTTATTTAGATAACTGTATTCAATGATAATTTAATAATTCATGTTGTTAAAATTGAATGAGACTTGTATACAGATATAATTAGTACTCAGGTATAAGTAAATATGTAAGACATCATAATTCCATTGTTATTTATTAAAAATAATTATACAGCTAATTTACAGAATACAGTTAACCAGTAAAAAAATCTTACTTACATATCAATGGTTTCCATTGTTCTTGATCCCAGTTCATATCTTTCAAAGAGCTCTGTGCAGCACATGGTTGACTGTAATTAATAAAAGCATTATATTACATATTCTTATTTTTCAATAATTTATTTAGTAGAAAATTTACTGTACCAAATTGTTTGCTATTATTTTAAAAGGTTTATTTTTTAAGCATAATATTCTTTATCTATATCAAACTGTATTTTTAACTCAACTTATTACAATTTATCATCACTGAAATTTGTTCTTTGCTCAGCCTAAATTTGCCATTTATTGCCTTGCCATTTTGGTTGTTCAAAACAAATAGTCAAACAAGTGGATTTCCACCATATAATAAGTGATATCTGTCATGCATTACCATTTCTGAGGACTAATAAATGTAATGCTTTTTAAAGTTTATTACTTTTTCCTCTTATAGTATAATGATAAGTAATTTTACATCTTTCAAGGCTTCTAAGCTTATAAGTAGATTGAAATCGCTTATCATCTTTCAGTAGAAAAAAATAAATACTAAATATATGCTTACCGACATAGAAGTACAACAACAGAATCAGCTTTAGCAGGTATGAAACCGAGGACAAACACATTGCGAGCACCACAAGAGTAGCACTCCAAGAGTGTCTCTCCAAGAGGACCATCACGATGCAAAGCTGCTTCTTTGTGTTTTGCTCTCACAAGATGGTTGATGATATGAGAGCCTGAAGTATTACCACGGCCATTGCAAAACCTAGAACAAAGTTTTAACACATGTTATATGGGCTTAATATGATTTTAAAAATTATTTAAAAAATACTATATACAATATCTAGAGTTGAAAAATGTAATATACATATATTAAGTATCAATACATTTAAACTAATTTATATTCTGAATATTTCCATATTACTTTGATGTTTCAATAAATTTGTTGCATAATATTTTATTCTAACCTAAAAATATAAAAGATATCAAACACTAGATATTTTTTATGTAAATAATTAATTCATGCTTGAAGTCATGGATAACAAAATCATATGCTTAATTAATACAAGAAAATTAGATAAAAACAGCAAAATATGGTATAACTGTGCAGTATTAATTTACATAGAACTGGTTTTTAAGTAATACTGCATTAGAATTTAGCCATTTATCAGGAAAATGTAATTGTTATTATTATTGCATGAAGCGCAATTAAATAATAACTTTTAGACTTTCATGCTACACATTTCATGTTTTATAAGCAATGGGAATTAACACAATCATTTAGGTAAACTATGAAATTTTACTTAAAATAAATTAAGTGCAATTAAAGCTATAATTCTGATATTCAATGTTGATGCATGGCAAATTTTTCTAGTATTTAAATATATTTTATTTTGAAAACTTTAAATCGTAGTCTATAAAAATAAAGGTTGAATTTGCAGTGAAGACCTCAGAAGCAAAAGTCTGACTTATATAGTATCTTAGATAATTATCAATAAATCTAATTTTTTTAACAATAGTTTTGTTTTTATATAGTTTAAATAAAAATAAGCTTTGGTTGTAAGAATTAGTGTTTATGACTCACCATTTATTGCATATATTACACATGACAACTGTAGCCGGGTCATGAATACCACAATATTTGCAAGCATGATCAGGCAGTTCTTTGCTGCTATATAGAGCTTCATCTTCTTCTTCAAATTGTAGTTCAGCTATTGTATTTGTTACGCTTGAAACCTTGGAAATCAACTCGGAACGACTCAAGCCATTTACCTAAAAGAAGATTATCAACGTATGACAAAGTTATATCAAACTGAACTAAGGTTAAACAAGCAAACAAAGTGTGTACCATTTAAGTACACGTAAGTTGTAACTTGCCTGGTTGGATGTTGTCAGACCATGCTCATGTTGTGACGCCTGTGTCTGGCTTTGAGATGGAAGAGTAAAGTCGGTGAACTCAAATTCCGAGCCCTGTGTGTCAGCTCCAATAAGATCTGCTTCTTCAGTGTCCAAAAACGTGAGTGTTTGAGAACTTGGTCCATAAGCGTCGACACTCATCTTTACAATGTATAATTTTAAGAATAAAACAAAGAAAATATGTCAAAAAGAATAAATACAGGCCAGTTAAAAGAAACTTCCATAACAACCACGCAATATTTAACAAACGACTCGTGAAGGACGATAGAAATTCGCCATGTTAGCACATGGTTTGTTTCCATTTACAAACATTGCTCATTGGTGATATTTTTATTTGACGTAAAACAAACCAATCAAAAGTGAGTTTCGTGTAATTTACCAATAAAAAACTATATGCAAGTAGTATAAAGTTACAGAAAGAGGAACGCCATAGATATTTAATTCACAGATTAGAGTCTAGCAAGAAGACTTTTACTAAAAAAATTAATTAAAATGAATATAGGTTATTTCATATAAAAATGCCTTAAAATAATATTCAAACAATTGAAGGACGTATCAAATATAATAGAAACGTTGTTTGCTTGGTAATTGTTCAGGTAATACAAACAATGTAAATATAATGATTGACAGCAACAACAGAACAATTGTAAAATTGTACGATACGCTATCATGGTATGTAATCAAACATCACTTTTAGGCATAGACTAAGAATAGTACTTTTACACTATTGTTTAACCGTTTTTCTTCGTTTCTGACATAGGGGTCGATTTTGAGGAGCTTTTTCTCTAAACTAAATAAAGGTTTAGAGTAATGGTGCTCCAAAATTGACCCCATAGAGGGCAAACGAGCATGCCGCACGCCTAATGGTAAATGATTACCGCGCTCATAGTCATGTACAACATCAAAGAAATTATGTGTGCTACCGGCATTTTAAGAAGGAAAATGCTCTTTTTTTGAAGGTTTTAATGTCGTATCTGTTCCAAATACTGCTGTTTAGAATTTTTTGATGATAGATGTAAGTGGAACGGTAACCCCGCTTACGTTATGGGTATACCTTGACGGGACACAAGTAGAGTATGATAGATGACGATGAAGCAGATCAGTTGGCCCATCGTGATGAATTCATAAAAAAATAACTACGGTGATTTTTAGGTAAACAGGATGGAGGTCGACTTGTGCAGCAGTGCTGGAAGTTGGTTCCGTACTTTGGTTGGTGATAGAAAAAAATGTCTACAGAAACACATAGTGGAGGATCGTCACTCATCCAAATTACATTAAGTACGGTGAAATTCAGTAGTTGGTAATAATCCGAATAGTTTCTCTGATTTCTCCAGTTCCGTATCAAATGTTACAAAGGAACTCTTATGACGCGACTTGTCTGTTCATTTGTTTTTTTTTTTTATGTGTGAAAATGGTATGGTAACCCCGCCTGCGCTAACGGGATACGCTGGCGGAGTACCAGTGAAGGGAAGGTAGATGAGAATGAAAACAGGCCAGTTAGCTTGATGATGGCATGACGAATTCATCAGGAATTAACCATGATAGTTTCCAGGGGGAACCGCGAGGAGGTCGACCTGGTTGGGTATATTGCTAGCAATAGGATTCTCAGTCTCCATAACTAACAATCCCTTTCCCCCCTCTGTTCATTTGTTTGTCACAGTGCTAAATCTTAAATAATTATTAACGCTATCGAAAAGTTATCGATGCTATTGGAAGAGTTTGAAATATTTTGGTCTAAATGAACTCGGGAAATAAATGTTTTTTTTTTTTTAATATGATATTTTGATAAAAAGTCCAAAAAATATTCATAATAGACTTATCAGTTATTGAAAGCTTCTTTGTAGCCATGATGTAAATTTAAGTCTGGCCACATATATATGTTGATATTATTTTTCTATATGGTTTTGTTTCTATTCAAATGGTTGTCTCGTCTTGTATCTATACGTATTATATATATTGTTGTTCTAAAGAATATTATTTTTCACTGTGACCCTCTACATTAGTCCAAATGGGGTATAATATACAAATGCTTCAATTGCGCACTCTGAAACTGTTTTTAGGGCTTCGTACCAAAAAGGTTTAAGAAATACAAGTGTTAAATGAATTATGAACAATTAATTGATTAATTTTTATTTATTAAAACAATTATCTAATGTTAAAAAATATACACATGAAAAAAGTCTAAGCAACACATACTATTTTAAATTATTAATCAATTATTATATAATTTCTTACCAAGTAGGTAATACCTATGTAAACTTTTTTAATCTAGAGGACGTATCGGCTGGTTATAAAACAAAATCGAGTATCATTTGTTTTTTTTTTTTCACAAATTCAAAAGCGAATGCATTTGTTCGAATTTTATAGTGTTTTCTTTGCTTAATAAAATTTAGTATTCTGTATCAATTTTATAACTTAAACAATAATTTGAAAAAAGTTTTTAAACAGATTTGAATTTTGAGACATTTTTTACGTCATGGAGCGACGTCATTTGAATACAGATGAAATACAAAGAGCTGTAGGGATGTTGCAAACGGGAAGGAATCAATCTCAGGTATCTCGGTATTTTGGTGTCAACAGAAGCGTTATTTGCCGTCTTCATCAGCGTGTCACTAATACAGGAGATCCTGCTGAGCAGCACCCAGGTCGAGAAAGGTGTATAACCACACGGCAAGATCGATACATACAACTAACTGCAAGACGCCAGCCGATGTTAACCGTCCGAGAGATAAGTTTAAGGCTACAAAATTCAAGTGTTGTTGTTTGCTGCCAAACTGTGCGAAATCAACTGCATGAGTATGGCCTACGAGCACGACGGCCAATTAGGTGCTCACCGATACGTCACGGAAATCGCGTTCGTCGAAATGAATGGTGTAGGGAACACATTACATGGACCCGGAAATAATGGGATCAAATTTTATTTTGCGATGAGTCTCGATTTGGGTTCAAGCCTGTTACTAGAAGGGTAAGAGTGTACCGTCGTCCTGGAAATACTGAAAGACTGAGGTGCGTTCAGGAAGTGCATCCATACAACGGCTCAACAGTTACGGTATGGGCGGGTATTATGAAGAACAGACGAACAGAGCTCGTTTTTGTGAATGAGAACATGAACGCTGTAAATTACGTTTAAGGGTGTTCTAAGGCCTTATGTCCGTTCATTCGCACAAACGCTTGGCTCTGAATTCACGTTGATGCATGACAATGCGCATTGGCATACAGCTTTGCACACACGGAAGTACTTGGCAAGGCAAAACATCCTGGAATTGCCTTGGCCTGCACAATCGCCAAACCTCAACCCCATCGAGCATGCATGGGACATGTTTCATTTCATTGGGAGCTATTGCTGCAGGATAACATTAACAGTATCATCGATTCTATGAATAATCGGTGCCAGCAAGTTCTCCATAACAGAGGAGGCCACACTTTATTTTTATGCAATTTTTGTACAACAATTTAATTTTAGTTTAAGTTTAGTTGATTAGGCACCTTACTTTGTACTACGTACATACAGTACTTAATCGTAATGATTGTTAATTAAGATTATTAAAAAAGGAATAAAAAAAATTATTGTTTAATAAAAAAAAAAAGCATTAAAAAATAATATAAATAAGAAAATACTAAGGATTTAATGCGAAAACACATTGTAAAATTGAAATTTGTATATGTTGCTTTGACTTTTTTGATGTGTGTACAAAGGAAGTTTATGTTGGGTTGATACTGTTGAATGAATGACGTTACAATGACTGCCTGACATAGATAAAGTTATCAGAGATTATGAGTGAAAGCTATGATGGCAGAACAAGCAATTTATTATGATGAAGCCTGTAAAAAAATCCCTGCAGTTACTCGGTCATATGCAGATGTAATAGCCCATCCTCCCCATAGTCAGTCTTCTTCAAGAATCTCTTCTCAGATACAATCTGCTTCTAAAACCAGATCAGAACAATCTATGCAAATTCCCACTACAACATCATATAGAAAAACTGTTATGTCAAAAGCTAAATCCCGCCCTACCTTGTCACCTGGATATGACCGCCAATCACATAATGAAATTGTTAATAGCTATGTGTTTCCCTCTTTCATGCAAAATGGCAGTGCTCTTACTAATAACTCCCTTCCCCCCTCTCCTTCCACTAGAAAATCGCCTCGAGAAACTCCACTTGATACTTTAGAACTAATAATTAATATGTTAACCGCATTTATTACTAATAATAATATCTCTATGCCAGACCACGTTGCAAATAAAATTATGTCTCTTATTAATATAAACTATCAAAATGGCTCTATCAGTTCTTCAATGGAATGCTAGAAGTCTTCGCAACAAGAAACATTAACTATCTTATCTCACTAATAAATACCACCCTACAATCCTATCCATAACTGAATCATGGCTAAAGCCTGGTTCAGTTTTTAATCTTGCTGGATTCTCCAGCTACCGAGATGACAGACATGATGGCTATGCTGGATCTGTCATCTTAGTTGATAACAATCACCCTTGCTCCCCTATTGATCTCCCCTCTCATGATGAAAATATCAATGTTGTTGCAGTTAGAGTTTTGGATATTTCTGTTATTTCTATTTACATAGCTGACCCCCGTCCCTCCCTGATTTCCTACTTAAAGCAAATACTTTTGAATGTACCACCCCCTATTCTCGCTCTGGGTGACTTTAATGGACACCATTTCTTATGGAGCTCTGAAATGTGTGACAACTTTGGATCACTGCTGGCAGAGCTAGTAGATGAACTTAACCTGTGCGTTCTTAATGATGGTTCCCCAACCCGCAGAACACCTCCGAATCAACACAAAAGCTGTGTCGATATCTCTTTGTGTTCACCAGATATAGCATCTCTCTTCCATTGGTCATGTCTCCCTTTGTCGCACAGTAGCGACCATTTTCCCATACTTTTAACCTTACCTTCTAGACTGCTCCCGCAAAAAAATCTTGCTCCATTATTGAAATATCGTACATCTGCGGCTAATTGGGAATCATATTACAAATCGGTAGAGGACAGATCTACTATTTTACCAACAATAAATAAAAAGAACATTTTAGATGCCTATTCCAAATTGATAGAAATGATTGAAAAGAGCGCTAATGAAAATATCCCACTTAAAAAACCTAGTTTCAAAAAATCCTCTCCCCCCTGGTGGGATAAGGACTGCACACAAATGATAACGACACGTAATGAAGCAGAACGCACATATAATACAAACATGACGACTGTCAACCTGCTTAGCTTTCGACACATAACAGCCAAAGTAAAGCGTCTGTTTCATAGGAAGAAGCAGGAAGGTTGGAAACGATTCTGCGATAGCCTTTCGCCAAATACACCTTCAAATCTGGTTTGGCAAAATGTCAATCGCTATCGTAGGGCGTGTGCACCTCGAGGTTCGCCAGCTATCTCAGTAGAAACAGCTGAGAAGCTATTTGACAGATTGGCTCCCTCAACAGCCCCAGCTCAGGAGGAGTGTCTAAGCGGTCTGAGCAGTCCTCCAACCGGGATTGACGTCATAGAGGAATCATTTACCATGGAAGAATTAAATATTGTACTATCTAGCGTTCAAGATTCTGCACCAGGGATTGACGGGATTCCCTACTCATTTATTAAAAATGCTGGTCCAACATTAAAACAATATTTTCTTAATTTATTGAATGCTATTTATACGTCTAGTGAGCTTCCTGGTAGTTGGAAAACACAAGTTATCATTCCTCTTTTGAAACCAGGCAAACACCCAAATAATGCAGAGAATTACCGCCCCATCGCCCTATCATCCACGCTTTTAAAAATTTTAGAACACCTGATCAAAAATAGGCTCGAATGGTTGGTGGAAAATAATGATGTTCTCCCAAAATCCCAGTTCGGATTTCGTAAAGGGCTTAGTACACTGGACAGTGTGGGGATATTAATAACAGACATAAGGACTTCATTTGTTAAAAATCAGTCCGTAATAGGGGTATTCCTAGATATTTCAGCAGCATATGACAGCGTTCTTCTTTCGGTGCTCAGGCAAAAGTTGCAAAAGCTGAACATTCCAGCAAGGATGATCCATGTTATATGTAGTATTTTAATGGAACGTCAGGTTACTCTACGAACCGATGGCCCCCAACAGACGAGAACCGTCTGGATGGGCTTACCGCAGGGATCTGTTTTAAGCCCTCTATTATTTAACATCTACACACATGATTTACACCTTTCATTGAACGATAATTGTCGTGTTCTCCAATATGCAGACGACTTAGCACTATATGTCTCTGACAATGACATTATAGCCGCCATATCCTCCATGCAAATCTCCCTTGAATCTTTAAATACATGGCTCGAACTTCACGGTTTGAAACTATCCCCAACCAAAAGTGCCGTAGTTGTGTTCTCGAAAAAACGCTCTATTCCTGAACCCTCCTTGGAAGTTGCCGGCGTCCTTATCCCTACAAGCAAAAAAGTTAAATTTTTAGGCACGTATTTGGACTCAAGACTAACAGGTGTGCCTCACTTGGAATATATTATAACCAAATGCGAAAAAAATGTGAATATATTAAGAGCACTTTCTGGCGTCTGGTGGGGTGCTCATCCATACAGTCTGAAACTCGTATACAACGCCCTTATAAGAAGTGTGATGGATTATGCGACATTTCTCCTGTTACCGTGTAACAAAACAGCTATACGTAAGCTAGAGACTATTCAATCTAAATGCCTGCGTATCATAACGGGATGTATGAAATCATCACCTCGCAATGCCCTTCAGGTAGAGTGTGTAGACCCCCCTATTCTACTACGTCAACAATATTTATCTGACAAATTTTTATATAAAACATATTTCATTAATACTCATCCCATATCGGCTACTGTAGCAGAATTAGACAACCTTCTTCTCAATTCTCATAACCCTCCCCCAATTATCAAAAGTTATAGACGAATGAAGGAATTAACAGAAGTGGCCCCCATAAATAGGGTTTCTAAGTGGCCGCTATTTGAATGCTCTTTTCAAGCAATTATACTTAAACCAAACATCGTAATAGACACTGGTATACATAAAAATACTATTGAAGCAAATTCGGAGTTTAATTCATATATTGGAAAATTCTGGCCAAATTACCACCGGTTTTTTACAGATGCTTCCAAACAAACAAACTCACGTTTTACCGGTTTTGCAGTGTATTATCAAAATTCGAAAATATCTATGCAATATCAGTGCCCTTCGGTTTGCTCGGTATTTACCGGTGAATGTTTGGCTGTTTTAGAGGCGTGCAACTTTATAGAAGCGCACAACATTTCTAAAAGTATCATATTCTCAGACGCCTTAAGTTGTTTGCAATTACTGAGCGGAAACCAATTTAAAAATCGATTTCGAAGTACCGTTATTTTAGATATTAAATCAAAATTAAGAAAGTGTTCAGATAAAGGTCTGGAGATAGTTTTGATGTGGATCCCTGCTCATGTAGGGATCTTAGGTAATGAGTGCGTGGATTCCCTTGCTAAATTTGCAGCCAATAATGGTGGAGATCAGAAACACGATAAAATCGTCTGCAATGACCTTATAGCATGCCCATTAAAAGACCTCCGAGATGCGTGGACGAATAGTTGGCGAGATTCGTCTAAAAACACTGGCCGATTTTACGCTTCGATCCAATCAATTATCCCTATTAAACCTTGGTTCTTTAGACACAAAAGGTTGCCTAAGTCTATCATTTCTATTTTATGTAGACTACGTGTTGGTCATTGTTGTTCACCAGTATTTTTGCACAAACTTAGAATTAGAGATAACTCCATTTGTGAATGTGGTCAAGAAGATGGTGATGTAAACCATATTTTTTTTGCCTGCCCTTTAAATAGTATAAGCCCATTATACCCACAACTTGTCAAAGAACAAATTCCCCAGCCTACTAACTTAAGTAATCTTTTAATTATTTCTTTTACTGAAAACCCCAATATTTTATGGATTATGGTAAATTTTATCAAAAACAATAATATCAAACTATAAACTCTATATTATGTATTTATTTTATATATTCATAGAAAACATATATTTAAGATTTTTGTATTGATATTTATTACTGGCTCATATTGTGTTGTCTTTTTCAGCTTTATACCAAAAAGTTCAAAATTAGACCAATTATTTAGTTATAATTTCTATCTCCAGTACGAGCCTCTTATACATGACGCCGGCAGAAATGGTCGTAAAAATAGCGACCGATTGCCATTAATGAAAAGAAGAAGAAGAAGAAGATTATGAGTGTCAACCCATTACACCAAATGATATGGTAAACCCAATAACCAAGACATTTTGGTTTTAAGATCGGCATATTGATAATATCGGTAAATATCACTATTCTCAATTTGGCCCTCGATACTTTATATTAAGGTGTATAAAAATGATCTAAAGTTGTATATTCTACTCATTCGTGCGTATTATTAAACATTATTGTATATTGCACAGGCGCATTTAAGGGCGGATCAAGTGGGCCATGTTCGCCTTAAGATTGTCTGTTTTTTTAATGGGTGATAGTGGAATGGTAACCCTGTTTACGCTATTGGCATAAACTGGCGGGGCATCAGAGAGATGACAGATATGGTTGAAAGCAGCCCATCCTGACAAATTTAACTAGAATTAATAACAATGATTTCCAGGGGAAACCGCGTGGAGATCGACATGATAAGATATGCTGCTAGTAATGGAGCTATTTGACCCCATTACTAACAATTCCTTTTCCTCCCCCAAAATTATCTGGTGTCAGGATGATCAGCCCAGCATTTGAACAGAATGAATGTACCGCTTGAATACTGGGGTGCCTTGTCTTGTCAGGCATGCAAAGATATGTCTGAAAGTACATTATGTGCCTTTTTCAAGGGGCTAAGTTTTCACTAGAAAATAATTTTAAATAAATCAAGGAGAGCATATCAACTGTCACAGATTTATTTATATTCTCTGTAGTTGCATATTTAACCAAAAGAGATATTACCCGCAAGTTCGGTAATAAAATTCGCAATACCTTCCGCTTAGCCAAATGCGGCTATTGGAACATCCGCACTCTTGACGAGTAGGTAGTTATTTTCGTATGATCCCAAAACATCGGACACTGATTTTAGAAAAAAATAGGTCACCTTTCGACCGTCAAATGGCAGAATCGACCGTTGTATCTTGGTTTGACAAGACGCCAAATTTTATTGCTAAGTAAAGTTGCTTATTTTTAAATACATGACTTATTTTTAATAAGAAAATGACCAATCTAGTAATTAGAAAATTATTATTTCTTAATGACTTACTCATGATATTTTTTGTTCTTATTCAAGTAAACGAAGTTGTGGTATAGAGTTAGTAAATAAATATTTCTAGTGTTACACAACTACTTATATTTACGAGTATTTAATAAAATTCTGTCCAAAATATCGATATCGGAAGATACCATAAAGGATCCAGTTACTTTAATGTAAAAAGAAAATGTAACCACCTTTAAAACAATTTCTTTTATAAAATTTTTGGATGGATTTTTATAAAAAGTCGACCGAAAACCGACAAAATTTAATAAGATAAAGTTAAGGAAATCATATAATTTTGATGATAAATATTTTTAATTTGGTTAAAAATAAAAATTCGCATCTGGCAACGAATTGAATTGAATGTAAATAGGTTGGACACCATGCATTTTCTTCTAAATTTCTCATTTAGATGCCCGCGGCTTGGCAGGTAGCCAGTTTAAAATAAATATCATCAAAGAGTTTCAGTTTATTGGGTGGTTTTTCCTGTGAGTTCTATAATATACATTATTTAACCATATCTGCAAATTTTTAGGTCAAATAGCCAAATTTTATATGCACAAACATTCCTGTACTAGTGATTTATTAAGTTAAAGGTTTTTATGGGGAAGTATAAGAGAATTTAGAGAATATTTGTATTTTTTCAAATTTTATTATTATAATCTATATATATATATATATATATATATATCTACTTTTTTTATAACATAGGGGGCAAACGTTTTGGCGTGAAATACCGTCTTCTAACTTTTTGGAAGGCGTCTTAACCTTTTCTCCAGATGACCGCAAAACTGGACGTCGCTGGATATATCAACGCCAAGGATCCCTCGTCTTATTATCAAAGGAAGTGCCTTGAAAGTAAGTAAATATGACAAACGGTGTCTTTTTGCGGTGAACGCGCAGATGTGTCTTCTTAGGGTTGAATTGGATAAGATTGTGTTTGCCCCAGATCGAAACTGGATCTAGTGAAGTTTCGATTTCAAATACAAGTCTGTTCCGGCACTCATCGGTGTGTGCCCGCTTAATAAACCAAATCAATAATATTTATTATATCTTGTTCATATATGTAAATTTTAATATATATATGTGTATTAATTATTACTAGTACCGCATTCGAATATTCTAGCACTCCCTTAAGGTTGTTTGAAAGAAAATGCTTTTAGCATTAAATCCGTCTTATACACTAACATATATTTTACATTATTACATGTATCATGTCTCTATATTAAAAAATAATAGAATTTTATTGTGCCTCCGATCAAACTGTTTAAACTGTGTTGTAACTCCTCTTCATCCAAAGGTTGCATGGAAGAAATCGCTTTTAGCCATAAGGTCGCCCATTGTTTTCTCATTATAATTATTTCTTGTAATTGTTTATATTTATAATAAGTTTATTATTGTAATCTTTTGGAGTAAATAAATAAATAAAAATAGTTAAAAAAATGGATATTACCTTATTTAGGTGTAGGTATGTTTGTAGGTGTGTTTGTTGTTATTGCATAGAATTTATGTATTTACCTTTGGCAAATGAACAGTGTCCTTACATCATATACAGATTTAAAAGGTTTAAGGATATGTTTTAGCATTTAGATGTTCAAACCCTGTTTCTCATAAATCAATTTTATAAAATCATAAAGCTTTGGTTTATTACTGCATACAGTACACTGCTAAAAACATCAATCACAATCGCCACATAGGCGCCTGTAACTCCATAAAACGATCTGGATCTTCATCATATTTTATGGTTCGTTGATGCATTGCATGTAGGCAATAATAATAAAAGAAGATCAAGTGTGAGTCGGAATCAGGTATAATTTGTTTTGTAGACACAGTACACATACTACAAAAAAAAGTTTATATTCAGGGCGAGAGTAGATATTTAAAATGGATAAAATTTAATTGAACAATTATCGACTATATTATTTTTAAAACTTATGTATTATTTATTTTTTATTACTATTTCATTATCTTATTTTAGACTTTATTTACTTGTTTTTTTTTTTTACAACACAGGGGCATACGAGCATGCGGCTTACCTGATGGTAAGTGACTATTGCCGCTCATGATCACCCACAACACCAATGGCATTGCAGGTATGCTGCGGGCCTTTTAAAATGGAATATGATTTATTTGGTTGAGATTAAGTCAACTACAATACCTATTTATGTATTATGATTGTAATTCATCATATTATTTTTGTGTACATACGTATATTATGATGTACTTAATTTAAAATAAAATTTATGTTTATTTGTTATACATTGTTATAACAGAACAACTAGTTACATTGGTGGTCGACAGGCTTTCATCTCGTCGATTTTAAATAAAATTATCACGGATGTCATAGTCCAATAATATTATCACGGAAAAAATTAATTACGTATGGTAAGTAAGTACTCGGAGGTCTGCTTGTAGAACCATGAGCAAAAGATTATTATTTTCAAGCACTTGATGGGGAATGGAAAAAGTTATTTTTATAGACAACTCCTAGACAAGGCTCCGTATATTTTCACATACTCAAATATAGTATATTTTTACAGTAGTAAAATACATGTTTAGGACGGTAGATATGCTAAGTACAAAAAAAAATTTTTATGATTTAAAATTTCGCTCCGCAAGAAAAACAACTTTTTGTATCTTTTTACATTTTTTTATAATTATAGTATTAGTAGAATTTGGTTTCAATTTCATATACAAAGTGTACAAACGTATGATTAATTTTTTTTTTATCTAAGGTACCTGAGGTAAATAAGGCCCAGGGGGTAATAAAGCCCACATTTAAAATTTTGCGGAAAAACATTTCTATGACACTTCACAGTTTACGCACACGTGCAAAATGTCGGTGTGAATGTTTCCGTATTGGTCCGCAGTCGCTAGCGCCGCCATCTTGCCAGTCACGTGCGATGCGTTGATGAAATGGTCGGCTACTGTGCAATTTTATAATTTTTATAACAAGAAACTGTAAGTATTTTTACGTTTAATTCAATAATTGACTAATAATGCTGTATTTATTATCTTAAGTATGTGTTGTACAAAACAAAGAATATGGTTTTCCCTATCCAGAGAAAGTGTTATAAGGTTTATTAGGTTATTTTGTAAAAATGTGGCATGAGGTTAATAAGGCCCATTATAACGGTACTTGGGCCTTATTGGCCTCTTTATATTTGAGTATCAGATTGGATTTTTTTGTGTTCTAGGTCAATTTACTATGTGAATTTTACTGACAATATATGTGTAACATTGTTACAGATTTTGATTAAAATGCCTCCAAAGAGAGCTCAGTGGACAGAAGAGAATTTACGGGCCGCTTTGGCGGCAATAGAACGAGGGCAGCTGACGCAACGAGCTGCAGCTGAACGTTACAACATTCCAAGACGAACTCTCCGAAACCATGTAAAATCAAAAAGTATTATTAAGCGCTTAGGTCGTAGGTCTATACTAACAATAGACCAAGAAAAAGATCTTGTACAACGCATTATACGATTTGCTAACATTGGTGTACCTGTCACTCCAAAAGTCATACGGAGACAAGCATTTTTATTTTGCGAGAATTATGATATTAAGCATAATTTTAATAAAGACTCTGGCATTGCGGGCAAAGACTGGCTTAAAATGTTTTTGAAAAGGAACCCAGAAATTTCCAAAAGAAAAGCCCAGTTTATGAATCCAGGCAGAGCACAAAAATTAAACCGTCCTATTGTTGCTCAACATTTCCAAGAAGTGAAAGACCTATATGAGGAATTAGACATTCTACAGAACCCGCAACGCCTCTATAATATGGATGAAAAGGGGTGTAGACTCACTATTCATCATCAACAAACTGTTTTGGCGCAAAAAGGAGCTCGTCGAGTCCATTTGATTGCACCTGAGCACGCCGAAAATGTTACCATAGCAATGTGTGTTAATGCTGTTGGTACCGCTATCCCACCAATGATCATCTTTAAAGGCCAAAGACAAAAATCAGAATATAGTGATAACTTACCAGCTGGATCTCTCGTAAAGATGGCTCCAAAAGGAAGTATGACCACGGAGTTATTTATAGAATTCATCAAGCATTTGGGGAAGTATAAAACGCAGGGGAAAGTCTTGTTAATATTTGATGGAGCGTCCTCGCACCTGGATTATACAATTGTTGAAGAAGCAGATAAGCATGATATTGTGCTTTATTGTTTGCCTAGTAACACAACCCATGAACTTCAACCCCTCGATAAATCCGTTAATAAGTCTTTTGAGCATCACTGGGATCAAGAAGCTATGACATACATGTATCAAAATCCTGACAGACGCTTGACGAAATCGAACTTCAACAAAATATTCTCAAAAACTTGGTCAAGGGCATTGATTCATGAAAATATAATAAATGGATTCCGAGCTACTGGATTGTTTCCATTTAACCCTGATGTATTACCAGATGAAGCATTTGCACCAGCGATCTTGACCGAACATCCTCCTCCACAAACTTCAACTATTATTGAGGCGAACGTAGAGTACCCTGAAGTAACGTCACGTTATGACACTGTTTCACCATCAATACTTAACAACGAAGAATGTACTATTGCTGACATTGTTACCCCAGAAAAGCAAATTGCTGTAAAGGCTTTAACTGATATTGCTACATCAACCTTTCCCGTAAAAGTACCACAAAGCAAAAATACAAATTGCAATGCTTCAACTCTATCGCCAAAACCATCAACATCTGGTATTATGACAAAACGTCCTCTTATTCTAAGTTCAGACTCAGAGACTGATATTGAGCCTGACGCTGTACAGAAGATGTTGAGTAGAAATGATCACTCCAGAATCAATATATATACCTACGAAGAAGACTCAGACGATGATACTCAGCTAGCCAGTCTTAAAACAAAGGAAACTAAATCCCCGTTTCAAGAACTTATGCCAACTCCAAACTATGCTGTAATCAAAGAGAAACCAAGAAGAAAAGCCATCAATTATAGGGGTCAACGGATCACTAGGGACCTTTTTAAGAAACGAGAAGAGCTAAAAGAAAATAAGATGATAAAGGTGAAAAAATCAAAAAAAGCCAATCAAAAAACTAAAGATCGTAAGAATAAGTCTGGAAAAGATAGCAGTAAGGTTAAGAAGTCAAAAATAATTGAATCTGAATGGTTCTGCCATGCTTGCAAAGAAGGACGTGTTTCGGACATGCGACAATGTGTCCAATGTTTTAAATGGTACCATGAAGAGTGTGTCGGACTGTCAACCGACGATAAAGATATGTTTTATTGCTGTGACTGTGATTAAACAAGATACTTAACTATATCTTACCGTCTCAGTATAAATAATTTGTTTGTTAATCGTTTTTATTTTTATTTTGCTTGTAGAAAATTTTTTTTTTGTTTGTTTTGAGAGTCTATTTTTTTATTTTAGGAATATGATTGTGATACTAAAGAACTGAATTAGGTACCTTTAATTAGAGTCTGATTTTAAGTCTTAAAAATTTATATAAAAGTAATTATATTGTTTGTTTAATAAGAAAAGAACTGATTATTTAAGTTTTCAAAGTTACAAAACATGTTCTGATTGTACTAAGTACCTTAATTAAGACTAACTAGTTCCTTGAAACTAAATTGTCTACGATAATTATAAAGTGGGCAACAAGGCCCACGTTTAATAAATAAAGGAAAATGATTAAATAAGTAAAAAACAACAATTTACTTTTATTTAAACTTATTTCTAGGTAAATTTAAGACGATTTACTGTGAAAATAAAGCAAATTTTATATGGGCTTTAATATACTACCGTAGTATAATAAGGCCCCTGAGAAGGGTTTTTAAAAAGTGTATTTTCTTATTAAAAAATATGCTTTTCTTAATAGTTTTACACCATTTATTACAGCAACATGTACAAGCTATGTAAACAATATGTTTTTGACGTCCTATACGCATTACACTCGGATTTAAAGCAATATTATTTTAGGTGGGCCTTAATTGCCACCGGTACCTTACATCTACACTAATATTATAAAGAGAATGAATAAACTCAAAAACTACTTTGTCGATTTCAAAATTCTTTCACCATTAGAAAGCTACATTCGCCCTAAGTAACATAGGCTATATTTATTGCAAGGAATACTTATTAAAACATTAGTAACGTAACTCAAGGTGTAAAAAATTCTATAAAATATCTTTCGTCGCGTGACCTGCGGAAATTATTGGTGATAGAACAAAAGTATGTTCCACAATATTGAAGAAAATATCAATAACTACAAAAAACTTCGCGATACTATATGTCCAACTATTATCGTTATGTTACAATAACCACTTTTTTAAATGTTGTATGAACGGGCCGCTAGTAGATTATAATGATATAATAAGCCCGCCTGCATTGGCGGGGCACCTGTGATAGATGATACGTGAGTATGAAAACGTGAAGAATTCAACAAGAATAAACCAGAGGAATCCGCGTGGAGGTCGACCTGATAGGGTATATTGTAGTAATGGAGCTGTTTGAATCCATTACTAACAATCTCTTCCCCCCGTATTCTTAAGATTAGGAGAACGTTGTATTTACATCTAACGAAAATTTCAGTCAAACATTTTAATTTAATTTTTGGTATCTACAATTCGGTATCACAGACCGACCTATGAAGTAATAAAGATTCCTTTTTTTCTAGAAATTAATTTAAGTAGTCTATGTTGATACAACATATAACATAAGTTAGACTGATGAATTATTTACTATTTCAAATTTAAATTTTTATTGTTTTCAGACATTCACCACGTTATGTATATGCATATGTATACTTACTTGCACGTACACAAACATGTAAAGTTTAATAAATCACGAAGGCTAATGCTATCATCTTGATCTTTGTTGGCTGACATGTCACATGTGTGTACTTCCAATTAAAGGGACTGCCAGACGACTGTGGTCGATTCAATTCGAACAGTATCAGATTTCACCCTTGCTGCAGCCCACTGAAGACTTTAGCTAATTGATGCAAACATCTTGATTGATGAGAACGATGCCCTTCAGTCACTTTGTACTTTTGTGTTAAGAAAAGTGTGTTCTAAAAAGAAATTTCGAAGAGGCCGATTTTATTACGGCAGTAAAACTACATTAATTTTACGATGTCGTTTATTCAATACAAACCAATACGATTATTAACACACAATGATTTTATTAAGTACTTAAGCAGTAAATTATACCTACGTTTGCTATTGCTGTGGAACTAGCACGAGACAATTGTCGACAATTGGTGGCGACAAGAGGCGCCAGTCGTGATGTCACCAGTAAAGCTGGAGTCCCACAAAGACAGAGGATCTATAAGCTATAGTTCATATTTAATCTGGAAAGCTGTAATCTGAGGGGAAAGGATATGAAAATGTAATCTCTTAATTTTGTGTCTTCAAGTGTGTATGTCTTGTCTCTACAATTGCTTATGGTGATGAGACACAAAATATTGAGAAAGATATATGACTGAAAGAATTCACAGTTTTATCGATAATATAATTTGATTTTAGCAAATCATTTTATTGGCGGTAGACTAAACCATAGGCGTTGTCATGAATTTGATGATTATGTCAATTCCCATAGAAGAGACTACACTCCAAAATAAGAGAAACATGTCGACACATATTTTAACAAAATTTTTAATCTTTTACGTATTACAATTTAATTTGATTTATTTATTAACATATTAAAAATTGTTAACAAGCGCAATATTAGGCAATATGGCTTCATAAACTTACATGTCTGATGATTGCGATGATGGTGACATACGTTAAAAGTGATTCAACTCTATGTAGATACGAGTATGATGTAATTACGGAAAAGATTCAAATAAAAATAGGCACATAAAGGGTGTCACCAGCAACTGTCCATGCGTACAAATTTATTTTTATATAGATGTTACAGTCAATATAATTTGTATGTAAATCTGAACAAAATGGTTTCTCAACAATAACTTATTATGCGTTAGAAATAAAATATAATAAATGACATCATGACGATGAACAATACATATTATGATTCCAACTGATCGCATCAGACCAATTTTTTTGAATTTTATATAATTGCATATCAAAAATTATATACTCGTATATTGGAGTCATTTTCATAATTAAGAACTCACTTTTTTCTAGGCTACAAGTTTTTAAATGAAATATCTGTTAAGTGAGCATCAATCAATAAAATTTTGAATAAAATAAAAAAAAAAGTGATATAAATATAATTTCTACTTTTTAAAGTCCTTTAGGACTGATTAATTAAATGTATCCATTCAAGTACTATATGATACTATATATACTATAGATATTCAAGTGATTGAATGCAGTTTCTTGTAGGATATATTGACTTTTGTGTATGTGTATTATCATTTATATACATATATAACATAACGTTACATAATGTTATGTTAGATGCGGGTAGCTCTAAACCGTTCCTTATGGCAGTCTATGAGAGAAGCCTATGTTTAGCAGTGAACAGATAATGGCTGACGTGATATGTGATGAGAAAACTGTTAATTTTTTTTTTCTATCATCGATAATATTTTCTTTACTACTTATGATCAACTAGTAGAGATTAAGAATATATATTATTAAGATTAGTCGTCCATTGTTCATGATAATGGAATAGTAACTCCTGAAAGATAATAGTTGAAGATGAAATGGCTGGTCAGTTAGCTATATCAATGAATTTACCTGGAATTAAGCACAATGGTTTCTAGAGAGACCACGAGGAAGTTGTCCTTATAAAATTTATTACTAATAAAGGGGTTATTATTTTCAATTACCAAGAATTCCTTTCCTTTGGTCCTTCACGGTATATAGGTATTTTAGACTACATAATGTGTATAAATATATGGCTGTGTGGTCCCGGCATAGAATAGGCCACCCCTTCCTTTCCCGTGGGTGTCGTAAGAGCCGACTAAGGGAGGGCGAGGGATGGGCAGCAGCGTCCCTCTTAAAACATCTCTAAAACCTGACTGCGGTTGTCAACCCGCCTGCCAAGCGTGACAACTACTGGCAAAACCCCGTAAGGGGGAGGCTTATGTTCAGCGGTGGACAGTTAAAGGTTGATATGATGATATGATGAATGTGTATAAAGGTTAAATAAGTTAACAAGGAGAAATTGTGTTGGGAATGGCCAGCATGTAAACTATTAATTATTAATAATAATCTGTTATATAATATATAATAATTATTGAGTAAGTGAGTATTTAAAAAAGCCGTTGGTGTATTAACGTACTCCATTGTTTCTACTTATTTGTACCTTTCAATCAAAATATGTTTTTCTCGGAATACTTACAGAATAACTTGAATAGGAATTAAGAGTAGACACGTAGAAATAATTAGTTACGCGACTGTCATATTAATTAATACAGGTCGGCGCCTTAACTCATAATACATTCATGGCATACCGCGTTCTGTATACTTTGCTGCTACTGCTGCGTGTGACTGAGTAACTTAGGAGGATATTTATGATTATAGTATGGACAGTCGTGCTTATAAATGTGAAAGTTTGTAAAACAAAAAAAAAAACTGTTAGAAATTTAGTTACATTATCTTGTCGTTGTTTATTAGAGCTGTCATATAATTAGCTGTAATTACATTGATAGCGTGTGTACTCTATTAGTCCATAGTTTATGTGTATAATAATCTTAACTTGACAAGTGTAATTCCAGAGGGATCCTCTACAAAAGTTGTCTGTATGGGGGCTTTTGTTTCACTTGCATTTCTCTCGCGATTGTGCAGATACGTTTCAGGGCGTTAAAGGGCAGGATACGGCAGTGAAATTGTAGTGATTTAAAGAGGTTTAAAATATTAGTCCTCGACGAGTAGCAACGTATGAGGATTAGTATGGACATCATAATATATTCTGTTTTATCCATTGAAAATAAAGTATTTCATTTTCACTGCAGTATAGGAATATAGGAGATACATATTTATATTTATATGACTAGCCGAAACTAAGCCTACAAGGCCATTAATGTGAATGATACGAGTAATAATAACATTATGCAATTTATCGTGTGCACTCTGTCGTTAACAAACTGTATCTAGATTCAAGACTAGACTCAGTATTTGTATTTACCTAGACTAAATTAAGAACAATTTACGAGATGGTTATTTTATGTTTGCAGACAATTTAGTTCACGGCTCATTGGCAACTATGAGGTTCTGTAACCGCTAACTCAAGATATATATACATACTACATTCCAGTTATTCAAATAGCTACTACTACATAGTATCTTTTAATTTATTATATTCTGTGGTTTTATTTTTTTCCGTAGGCTTCCTATCGATACTTTTAAAACATACAGTAGTGCAGATTCCACACAAAATAATGACCCTTTGTGTATTGTATGTGAGAGAGAGACCTACTTTCAGCAGTAGACGACGGATGGATCGTAATGATGATTATGACTTATGGGTATGTAGATAGGTATAATAAACGAAAATTATAGTATGAGTGCAATAATGAATGTGAAATTAGGCGAAATCGGGATTTGAGGTAAATGAATGTCCTCGGGACACGGGAATTTTAATACATGTAAGAATATTGAGCTTAATATATTTGTCTTTTAGACTAGACAAATCAAGAGGACTCTGAAGCTGTTTTAAGTTTTAAATCGACTTCAAAATGGAGAGGTTCTAAATTCATGTCTATTTTTTTGTGTGTATATCTGCGTCAATTATAAACGGACTTTGATGATTTTTTTTTCGAAAGGGTATATTCCCTGTGCTGGTTCTAAATATATTTTGTCAAAATTACAAATTATTAAGTGAAATATAATACAATTTTTTTTTAATATTTAATTTACTGTAAGACATTAAGAAAGTGTACAAATTTATGCACTTATGCTCAAATATCTATATAATACCTATTTTCATACGGTGGGTTGAGTGGCATAGAAGTTGTTTTTTAATGGGTGAAAATGGAATGGTAACCCTGCCCGCGCTAAAGGTATTATACACTGGCGGGGCACCAGTAAAGGATGACAAGTGAGAATGCAAAGACAGCCCGTCGTGATGAATACACCTGGGATTCAGCACGATGATTTCCAGGGGAGACCACGGAGAGGTCGACCTGACAGGGTATATTTGCTAGCAATAGGATTTGTGGTTCGCATTACTAACAATTTTTCCCCCCCTGGTATAGAAGTTATTATATCCCAGTGTTATTTGCTGTTTTCCAATGGATTGTAGAAAAAAAAACTACTTCATAAAAGGCATCTGCACACATGCAAGCAACGTGCGCTCGGTCAATTTAACGCACCCAATGTTTCTCACTATTTGTAAGAAGAATATATTTAATTTGACAAATTTTATTCAATTGTTAAGTTGTCATTTGTTCTTTACATGCATTACTCTTCAGCAGTCAGTAAATTAGTTAATTTTGCTATAACTTTTTAGAGAGAGACCAGACGGAGACTTTGTACAAAAGTCGATTGCTTGGGTACCTCTGTCCTATTCGTGTTTCTACCATGAAGCAGCAGTTGTGTTTGCATGGCTGTGTTTCGGTTTGAAAGATGGGATATGGCATGAATTTACAGGGTACAGAGGAATAACATCTGAGTCCTTAGGAATGGCAACGCATGGGGGTGTATCATGGGCAAAACAGTATACTCTGTTATGTCCATGGTACTGCTCATGTCTATAGGCGACGGTTACCACTTTCCGTTAAGTGGGCCATCAGCTTGGTTGCCATTCTAAGTTGTATAAAAAAACCTCTGCCATAAATAATAAAAAAAAATCTTAGGTGTCAGCTAATTACATGGTATCCTTACTATCTTTATTATATTTATAAATACAAAGTGGAGTTTGTCCCATAAACAAACTCACTTTTATGTTTATAACGTCAGTAAAGATTAGTAAGGGTAACATTCTGGTATCTGGTATGGCAAGTATAGTGTAAAACAAAGGCGCCATAGATCCCGAGTCCCGTCTCGACGCATTCATACCGCGTTACCGCCCTATTCAACGTTGGTATCAGATAATTGTTTTTTACCTACGAGCTCCCATAACTACAAGCATTCCAACTTTAATCACGATTCCATTATTTAATGCTATAAGAATAAAATATCTAATCGTTGAATATTAGCTATTGTCTACGAACAAAGTATAGTATTGATAGGTAGATAATAAATATATTTTTTACGGAGGCGGTGACGCTATTAAATCACTAGTTCGAACAACTAGTATATAATCGTGTAACATTAAATTAATAAATGTTAGTGCTTGGTAACAACTTTTTTTTCCTCGTTCATACATTGTTCATGTCTTGTTTAGCCGTATTAGTATATAGTAGGTTCCTTTTTAGTTTGATGCGACCTCGGTTATCTATCCATATTGGAGATAATATTAAATGTATATAGTTCGTAATTCATTACAAGTAGTGACGTGGGAATCATCCAAATTTATACTTAAGACGTCATTGGATTTAATGTGATTGTTACGACATATAATAAAGGTACTAAAATGGGTCCATAATATCCTGAAGCACTGAACACTATACTTATCCTTAGTGCGTCACTTGTCGCTAATTGAGTATATCCACTTAATCAATTTCTGACCTTGTCGTCTTATCAGATTAAATATTTTATAAACTTTAACTTCTATATTACTCGTTCATAGGACTGGGATTATGATACAATCACGTATTTTGTAAGAGATCAAGTTCATAGGGGACGTATAGATAAAATTCATTATCATTCCTTTTTAATAATCGTTTATAGAGAATATATAAGTATTAGAGGTAAAGTATACTGTCTAATTTACATTTAGAGTATTACATTTAACATAAAATTATACCATTTATTCTTATAAATAATAGAGCTTGCAAGTAGATGACGTAATGTACACTAGGTTTAAGAATCCAAATTACTTCGCCGCTTTTTATATCTAAGCTCATTTCGGCTATTTTGCTTATTCTGTTTGTATACTAATTGAATTAATAAATAAATACTATCAATGAGTTTGTATGAATGATACGGTAGATGGTCGCTGGTTGAGTCAGGGTCAGCGGAAGTTTGACCTTATCGGCTACCAATTGATGGATAAATGTGTTCACGGAGATGATATTATCTGATCTCTTATTTTACTGAATTTCTAAATTGTATGGAAAAATAAACTATATTTTTAATGTATACCTGTGTAGGGATACAATAAAAATATAGATAGTATATATATACATATTCACTAATTGTATCTGTAATATATAATTGTGCGTGATTTCTTATTATCCAACAATGTATTGGTACTTTTATGTAAAAATAAGGAAAGACACGCTACAGTAATTTGTGAAAATGAAATAATTTCGGATGATAAACCGGATATACGATGCAGATGTGAAAAGATATGGTGACCGGTAAATATCTTTTATGTAAAGAATGTTATTATGGAATTGTTCCATGGAAGATACCCCAACTTCTTAGCACTTAAAACCCCATGGTGGGTACATTTTCTTAATATAATATAATGCGGGGAATAATAGGTCACTGGATAATTGGCCTGGGAGTGTTCTTACACTTCGCGTAGAGGGAATTCTTCAAATTTCATTTTTTCTATTCTCTGTGATCCCAACATACACTTCGGACTTCGCTTTAACAACTCTCTTGTTCTCTCTATTCCACAACATCGTTCAACTTTTCTTTCTAACTCCTTCACTCTTGAGGGCGCACAACTATGGAATACGCTATCTATTAACATAAAACGAGTGTCTGTTAAATTTGCTTTTATATGTCTGTAATTATTTACCCACAATACTTTTACACTGCATAATTACATTTCTATTTTTCCAAAGGTGTCTAAGAAAGATTGACTTAGAACAAGTCCCCTTTTTGTACCGAATATTTTTTTGTAATGTTGTCTACATAAAGAATAAGTAAATACAGCGCATTTTTATTTATTGAAATCCTGTGAGCGGACTGCATCCAGCAATCGCCCCAGCGTCTATCATCCAAAATCCCCACTTGCTGTATAACTATATCAGTCAACGATCAAGTTAGAGACAAAGAGATTAATAATAGAGATAGATTAGAGAAAAAATCATCATCACTATCACTACATAGTATAAAACAAAGTCGCTGTCGCTGTCGCTGTCTGTCCGTCCCTATGTATGCTTAAATCTTTAAAACTACGCAACGGAGTTTGAAGCGGTTTTTTTAATACATAGAGTGATTCAAGATTATATGTATAATACATACATAAAAAAATACATAAAAAAATTCTAAAACCGCGCGCAATTCATTTTTACGCACGAAGCTGAAAGAACATGATAGTGAGATTCTAAACCAAGAAATCATTTTAGCGGTTAGTTGGTGCATGCCGTGCGTGCCGGCAAGATGGCTTGGCTCCAAAACACGAAAATATATTTAATCTAAAAGAAAAAAAATCTTGGGTCTGAAAGGGTTAAGGATAATCCACAATAACCATTTTTTATCCTTTACATTTTACGGGAAAAAATGGCTTTAAAGCAATGATTTTCAGCAATACAACATTAATTTGTATCCAATTAAGTACTTTAAATACCTGGATAATTTAATATGGCCCTTTACAGCATGTAATCTAAATGAATATTTCCAAAGATATTACAGATTTAAAATGCAGGGAAATAGCGGTGCGGCGGTACCGGCCCGGCCGGCGACGCGTGCCTATATAATAGCGCGTCGAAGCCCGCGCTTCGCCCTTTAACACTTTATCATGTTTGTATTATCTAATGACAAAAAAGCTGTAAACGTTGTTTATAAGGACATTCTGTAGTAGGCAGGTATATCACATCTATAGGTGACGCTTACTACTTTCCACCAGGTGGGCCGTTAGCTTGTTTGCCATTTAAAGTTGTATAAAAAAAAAAATGTATAAGCATTGCACCCATGCGAAGCCGGGGCGGGTCGCTAGTATTTTATAAATGAATTTACATCATCATCATCAGTGAATGAATTCAACATGTTCCAAGGAAAACGCTGTTACTTTTGATAGCTGCTAAAAGGTCTCCGATGAAAATTATTCCGAGCAGGATATTTATGTAGGATAATCATCAGTAAATGAATGGTATACGAGTATACAACAATCTATTTGGATGTATTATTGTTTATTTAATATTGTCTCATTAAAATTAAACTCAAATGTAACAAAAATTTACGTCTCTAAAGAATATTATTTGGCTTCCCTAAGTATGTTCAATGGAGTATATCTTATTGATGGGCGCACAGTCGTTGATCTGAATGTTGTCTGCCCTACCCACGCTCAATGATACCGCCATTATACGCTCGATTACATTCAAATTACGTCTTTATTAGTTATGACGACAAATAAAGATAAATTTTTAAATTTAAATTGATTTATATATAACACAAGAAGACTATTGAATGTCGTCTGCAGGTCGCGTAGGTACTTCTTTTTCAATTGTATTTTTAATTTTTCTCGTCTTATTCTTAAAATTTAAAGGGTTTATTTTTATGTTGAGTTATTTAATTTTATTTTAAGAGCAAAATCTTGAATTATATATCTTTTATTTTAAAGTGACAATGGAATAAATTCTAAGACGCCGATTCTCTAAATTTATCTCTAAAATTGAAATTTCAATTTAGCGATAAGAGTTTAGAAAATCGATATCACTTTGATATTACAGCAAAATTTTTATATTATATTATGTTGGATGTCGTCACCATGTGTACCCCGGCATAGAATGGGCCACCACTTAACATACATTCTCGTGGGTGTCGTAAGAGGCGACTCTAATGGAGGGCGAAGGATGGGCAGCAGCGCCCCTCTTAAAACATCTGTATAAACCTAATTGTGGTTGCCAGCCCGCCTGCCGTGGCAACTACTGGCAAAACTCCCCTTATGGGAAAGGTTTATGTTCAGCAGTGGACAGTTAACACTTGAAATAATAATAAAAAAAATTTTGGATATAAATAATTAATCCATAATTATAACTTTATTAAATTATAATGCACATAAAATAAAAAAATAAAATTTTGGAAATAGGTATCCTTTCATAAGACTGAAAGTAATATATATATATATATATATATATATATATATATATATATATATATATATTTACCAGAGGGAGACTTTGTATAAAAGTCGATTGCTTGAGTACCTCTGTCCTATTCGTGTTTCAAACGTGAAGCAGTTGTGTTTGCATGGCTGTGTTTCGGTTTGAAAGGTGGGATATGGCGTGAATTTACTGGGTACATAGGAATAACACCTGAGTCCTCAGGAATGGCAACGCATGAGGGGTATCATGGGCGAAACAGTATACTCTGTTATGTCCATGGTACTGCTCATGTCTATAGGCGACGGTTACCACTTTCCATCAGGTGGGCCGTCAACCTGTTTGCCATTCTAAGTTGTGTATATATATATATATATATATATATATATATATATATATATATATATATATATATATATATATATATATATATTACTTTCAGTCTATATATAACTACCTGTATATTTCTGTAGATATATAACATTTTGGAGTTTAGACTATCAACAGATAACAGATATCAGATAGAGAAAAAAAAATAAAACGGGCATTAAAGAAGATTAATAAAGAGTAGGTATATATTTGATGTTATTGTTTAAAATGGATAAACTCATAAACATTTACATGAAAATATATATGTGTTAGGGATAATGCATGTTTTTTCTTTATTTTTATTACAAAGAGATATTGTAGTCAATATTTTACAGTTACTTAGTGTGTGGTCTCAACCTACTGGTGTATAAGCCTCCATATATATTCACTGCACGTAAATTCATGTGTTATGGCAAGGGACAATATTTAAGTACTTGCAACAGGTACAGTGTATTTATGAGTATTAGCACTATTAAATGCCTATATGTAATCTTAGCTATTTCCTGCTGTTTTCGTATTAATTACAATTTAAAATATCACATTTTAATTTTTTTAATAAAGGATAGATTTTTATTTTGAAATTTAATGTACTATAAATTTCATTCAAATGCACCCAGTCGTTTAAATTTGATTAAGAAAAAAATATATAAAAATCTTTACAAACGTTAACATCTAAAATTTTTTACAAACTTACAAAGTTTCTCATTTATAATTAATAAATTCTTTCTCGAAAACTTAGTTATAAAGTACCTACCTATAGCAATGTCCATATGTAGGTATAAGTACCTAATGACGTTACATCTAAGTGCAATGAATCGTATAACATTAGCATGGATACAATGAGCTACTCAGCCAATCCCCATTGAACTGAAGACCTCTGAAATCAGTACACATATGTACATTAAAGTGAAGGCGTGCTTGCATAATGCGAGCGTTGGTGTTTTAAACAAACTTAAAACCGACATAATGTACAAAACGATTTCTGCACTGAATTGCAGAAATTATATTAAAGTACAATATAAAGTATAATTGTGATTACATGTACGAAAGTAAATGTTTGAAATTGGAAATCACGAGCTTGTTAAGATAAGACACCTATATAAGGTGAAAGGAAATAATATAATGTCGCTTCAATTGTTTCAAATGTCAATCAGACGAATTGTTTTGCATTACAATAGATGATTGACGTATCGATAACATGTATCTAAGCTTCTAAGTGTGGAATGTCTGATTTACTAGTGGGTGTCAGTGTCTTTCGCGATTGTAGCACTAGAGCCATTTACGAGTATATCTAATTTGTGCTAGAGCTACATGGACTAGATTCTTAAAATTATGCTTCGAATTCTCGCTCACCCTACGAAGTTTTTAATAGGCTCATTGAATTCGTCAATACAACATACCTACTCAAAGTGAAAATATTACCAATTAGCCGTTTCCCACGGCGTTGCTCGCTTTTAACTATGTAGTTCCCGTATAGCATTCCTATTGTAACTCTTCATAAATACGGTTTTATATTGTATTAAATACTTAAATGATAATTACGTACCTAATATCTTCATAAAGTTTCAGCCAATTCAACTAATCGGTTATTTTATATGTTCTTTAGATTGGTATAACATTTTTAATTTATGAACCGATTGAAATAAAACATAACTAAACGTTAAGTGGAGCAAACCGCAACGCATTAATGAAAATCGCATTCAAATCGGTTAAGCTATTTCTGAGATTAGCGTGCACAAACGTACAGACAACATTTCTAAAAATCATGGTTCTGGGTTCTGTTACGTTCATAAAACCCCCTATAATTGAGCAAAATAGCGGTTGAAATGAGGATGGTGATGATGGTACATATTACAGGGGTATTTAACACAAAATATTAACATGTTGTAGATGCTGACAATTTGAAACGTATGTTAATTATAATCTTTGTAATGTTACTTGGACCTGCAACACATTGTTTATTAATATTATAGCAATTGTCAAATAATATTGAAGGGCATTCCCAAAAAAATTAAAAAAAATATTTGAATTGAAATCTTTCCTCATGGAAGTTTTAAAAACGCACGCAAAAAGTTTGTTTTGAGTCTAATAGATACGCGACACGAAATTCAGGAATCTAGTGGGTTCGAGAGCGATATGCCAATATGCGTTCCGAGGAAGTTGAGTCACACGTGAAGCAGTTCCCAGACTATAAATTTCAATCTTGTTTAATATTCTGTAAACGATCTGTCGCAAATCACTCGACGGAAAGGCGTCTGTAGCCGAATTTTATTAATATGTCATACTTTATTGTTACGCTCACGTTGTAAGGCTACTGAATTCGCGATGAAAAGTTCCGAAAATAAATATTTGGTTAATATAACATACACGTCGCAGGTGTCTCCGGAACTTAGACGCGACGCGTGCCCTACTTCACTATGATGATATAATCAGTATATCCTGAATAGTTTAATAAGTTGATATTATTATTATTTAAACGACCCTTACAGTTGATCGAAAATGTTATGAATACCTGACGATGATCTTTGTATACCTACATACTAGTAGTGGGATAAGTACCAGTATGAATAGGATGGGCTATGATTGAAATGAATGAACGAATAAAGTAGGTAACTACGTTGCCAAAGGTCACGTCACTTATGTCCAAATCTGAAGGTTATTGGTACTATAATAGTTTTTGCTTGATATACATTTTAAATGTTAACTAATTTACTTTAATATGAAATAATATGTAATGTACAGACATAGATAAAATTTTGATATTTAATGTGTAAAATTGGGGTAAAGGGATTGTTAATAAAAAGGTCTTACTGCCTTATTGTTACAAATATATATATATATCTTATATTCAGCTAAACTTTCGCATTATCCTTCCTGTAAACCACGTGCTTAACTTTTGGTAAACTCATCACGATCAACCCACTGGCCTGATTTTATCCTTACCCATCATCATTTACTGGTATTCCATATACGTATATCAATAATGCAGTTGGAGTTAACATTCAATTTTCACGCCATTAAAATATGTAAAACTTGGTTCAGAGTTTACTTCATTTTTATATTATAATGAATTATTATACATTGTATTTAGCAAAATAGAATTATGTATACATGTTATATGTATCTATTTATGTAATAGCTAAGTAGCTAAATACACTAATGTCTAGTACAATAAATTATACTTCACGAACATTTGGCCTGACGTCATTGTAACATACAGAACTGACTTCTAATGTATATTGGATTGTCGAAATAAATAGGGGCCCATGTAATCAATCTAGTTTATAAATAAATATAGGTATCTATTAGTTACACTAGAGGCCCGCCCCGGCTTCGCACGGGTGGACATTTTTATATTTTAAAAAGTGGCCATTAAGGCTGCACACGCGACGAAAGCTTAAAAATGGAGTAACTTCTCCCATTTTCCCTACATTTCCCTTCACTGCTCTGCTCCTATTGATAGTAGCGTGATGAAAAGTATACTATAACCTGCCCAGGAGTACGTAGAATAATTGTACCAAGTTTCGTTAAAATCCGTCGAGTAGTTTTTGTTTCTATAACGAACATACAGACAGACAGACAAAAATTTTACTGATTGCATTTTTTTTTGCATTGCATTGCAGAATTGACCTCTCTACAGATTTATTATAAGTATAGATCAGTTTGTTTTATCAACACGGTTATTGAAATTTTGGGTGATTATTTCTAAAACGTTTGAAATCGGGTTAGATAATATATAACAATATATGTATATATTTAGTTACAATATATAGATAATGACCCAATAACAGATATATCAAAATATCGGTTATCTAATATATAATATTGTAGTGAATCAGATCAAAATGAATATAAATATCTATCCAACTAGTATGGGTGATATTGAAATGAGTAAACCTTTTTTTCTGCCATTAATGTCTAGTCTAGAGGATGCATATGCACAATACACAGAGCTGTTACATGTCTGTGTATCTTCTACCAAATTTATTATGGGGAGTGCTCTGAGAAATTATTCGGATTGATACCTGCTGCTGATTTTTACAATAAATTAAATTAAATTAAAGTTTCATTCCAACTATCTGGATGAATGCCGATCTTCCACCATGCGTTTTTCAAGGCACTTTCTTCCACGCACAACCACTCTTTGGAATGAAATTTCACGAGTAGTATTTTCGAAACGATACGACATCATAACCTTCAAGAAAAGAGCATATTCCTTTTTAAAAGGTCGGCAGCACACCTGCAATGCCTTTGGTGTTGTGGGTGATCATGGGCGGCGGTAGTCACTTATCTTCAGGTGAGCTGCATGTTCGTTTGCCCGCTGTGTTATATAAAAAAAGAGGAGCCTAATACGAGTATATAGATATCAGAATTGTACAGATTTTACTCATGCCTAAATTAAAGTAGAGGGTAGAGTTGAAAAAGTTGTTAAATAAGTTTTTAATTAAGATTTATGACCGCTATATTTATTATATTCCACATTTATTTTATTAAATTTATCTTAATTGTTGAGGTTTTTTCTAAAACATCTATGACACTCCGTGTATAAAAAGTTATACCTAATACCGTTTAGATTATACGTTGCATCAAACACCCGGATATACATACATTAGCGGACATTCACACTCTCGTTAAATGATATCCTCTTTTTTTGTGTAGTCGGGTGACAGGCACATTGAAAGTGATAACTAGTAACCTCCTTTAAATATGAATGACACCACGGACATCAATCACACCATATATTATACTGTGACATCCAATGTCAGCCCTCACGCGCGTTGTCATTTGCATTGTTTGTTTATTTTTATTCAGATCAATGTGTTTATGTTCTGGTTGGTGTGGTGAAAGAGTAAGAATACATGGAAGTAAATTCTATCGACTGCAAACAAATTTATTAAAATCGATTAATCGATCGAGGCGACATTTCTAAACTGACTCGGTACGACTCCCACTGATAGACTGGTAGAGAATGTTTTTAGCAATATGTCTGCCTTTGTATATATATACATATAAATATAGGGATTGTTCCCTGTACTAAAGAATAAATTACTCAAATACACATTAATGTTTTCATTCCTGGTGTTATTTAAAAATATCTTCGATACCGTAAAATATTTGGGCACGTATTATTGATACATATAACTTATGGATACCTTGTACAAATCTGGTGTAGGGACGGATTGCACAAGCAACACCTCGACACTAACAAGCCTATTATAAAATAACTTCAGCATTACGTGCCAAATTTGAAACATTCTAACTGTTAGTCATTTAATTTGAGCGCAAATTGTTATAGGTATTTGGTTTGTTCAAGGATTCTTTATGTCTAACTTCAAACTATCCATATAGTCAATAACTGAACATAGGTCTTCTCTATATTAGGCCATAAAGCTAATTAATACAGTATTAAATACATAACTAAACGTAAACTGTTGCTATGAGAGCATAATACCAAGTTATTAAAAAAAATCGTATAATATTATATGAAAATAATCTAATATATATATATATATATATATATATATATATATATATATATATATATATATATATATATATATATATATATATATATATATATATATATATATATACAGATTCTCCTACATTTTCTTTAGTAAACTGACACACAGACATAGTACGTAAGTATTGTAGGATTTTGTAATGTCACTAGATTTTTTCAGCATTAACACTAAAAACAAATGAGAAATAGATGTAATTATTACACATTTTCCATGATTTAATTATATTCCTAATATTCTCATTTCTCTGCTATATACTTGTATACATACATAGTTTAATCATATACATATATACTAAATGTTTAGTCTAGACGCTTTCAATATACATTGTCAGGTCAACCTCCACCCGATTCTTCCTAGAAACCATAGGTGATGGAAAACTATTGACAAGTTCGTAACGATAGGTTGACGATTGAACTGTTTCCTTCCTCACCTAGTATCCTCCACTGACGCTTCATTAGCGTATACCATACCTTGCCGGTTTACTATTCCATAATTTTGCTGATATAATATCATTGTCTAGTTAAAATTTAATCAGATAATGTACATGGCAGATATTTAACAAAAATTAATATGGTTGGTTGGCGGGGAAGGGGATTGTTAGTAATGGAGACTGAGAATCCCATTGCTAGCAATATACCCGACCAGGTCGACCTCCTCGCGGTTCTCCTTGGAAACTATCATGGTTAATTCCTGATGAATAACTGGCCTGTTTACATTCTCATCTATCACCCTTCACTGGTGCTCCGCCGGCGTATCCCGTTATCGCAGGCCGGGTTACCATATCATTTTCACTATTCAAAAAAAAAAAAAAAGAACAATAGATGCCAAAACAATATTTCTCAGAAATTTTATCTAAATTGGATATGGTTTTCACAGTTATAATCTTAAAGGTCTACTAACTTAAAATCTGGTATATGTTTTCTCTTGATACGCTATCTAAAAGTAGTCTGTTTCATTGGTTTGCTTATTTCTGCATAGGAATATCGGGCAAAAATCTAGTCATCTATATAAAAAAGTTATAAGTGGTCAAGGTAACACCTAGGCTGTTTCTAGGTAATTGTATCATCGATAACCACATTGGATGCTATGGAACACTGCTACTGGAGCGATGTTATTTCAGAGAAGCATAAACAGTGTTTCTTGTTTTAGTTCAGAGCCACGGAGTAAATCGTGTTTCCCTACTGGTTCCGCGAACTTGACCTTCATGTTCAATATTTAAATAGATTCATTATTAAATAAACTAATAATAAATTGTAATATTCATCTCGTTCATCTTATCTTTTAATGAATGTAGATATCTATAAATTATATTACTAACAGGTGTGTAAGTATTATAATAGGAAAGTACATATTTTAATATGTTAAACACATAATTATATAATTATATATAAACCTTCTTTCTTCCGCCTTAATTCCAAATTCTCCTAAGTACCAACTATATCCAAAAAAGTAACAAAAAAAACTTAATGTTTACATTTATTAACCGATACTATAATTAAAAATCTAAGATCAAACTTTTAATCTCCCAATTTTTTTTAAATAATTATAAAATAATACTATAAATTAGTATATATGTATATATATAACTTTAACTATATTAAGTACCATTATTTTTATTATAGGTAATATCAGTGCACTGGCGTATATTACATTATAATATCTATCCACCTAAAGGTCAGACGTACTCACATCGAACTTTGAAGTACTTATGTGTTTATGCTGAAAGCACGCAGCTCTTATATCAACAGAACTAGTCTGTAACGACGATATTTCGAAAACTAATGTGTTACGTTATCTTAATCATACTAGAATATAATAAATAAGGAAGAAAAAAAATTTGTTCAAAACTGGTTTTTATAGGAAAAGAAAAAATGTACATAATTTAAGATATAAATTAGCAAGTGTTATTCCATTTTGGAATCTTTATTAAATACGCCAAGTTTTAAAGTTATTTACCAAACTCACCTAGTACTTTTTTTTCAATATGGCTAGTTAAAACTGGTTAATTTTGATTTTTTTGTTGGGCAAAAAGTGATATTTATTTCCAAGCTAGATCAGTTATCTTTTATTTAGAATCGAGTTTAAAGAAGAAATATTCGGGGTTACATAAAAAAAGTCAAAAGAAAGTATCTTTAGTAATAGGAGTGAAAAAACCGTCACAGGGTTTGTAGACGACATTTTTAATAAACTAAAAAAGTAGTGAATTTAGTTATTAAGAAATTTAGATTTTTTTTATTTGTCTGATATTATAACTTAGTGAGTTATCCGATTCCGGCTTGACGTCGGCTTTTGGGGCACATTGTATATTTTATATATATACTCGCATATGAATGTACGAATTAATATAACTTCTGATTTAAGGCATAAATTAAGCAAATTAGAAACTGCTTATATTATTATTACAAATTTTCAAATATAAATAAAATTTTCCAATTTTCTTGTGGCAATAGTGACTTATTCACTGTAGTATTGACAGACCCCCCCACCCTTCATGTTAAAGTGGTATAAAAAAAGTGATTCCAGCGCCTGTGTTGGAAACATAGGCGCCGGAATATAAAATATAAATATTATATATATATATATATATATATATATATATATATATATATATTTAATGAATGATAATGAAATGGTTACCCCACCCGCGCTATCGGTATACACCGGAGGGGCACTCAGTGAAGGATGATAGCTGAGGATGAAGTAGGTCAGTTAGCCCATCGTGACGAATTCAACAAGAATTGTTTACGATGGTTTCCAGGGGGGACCACGTGGAGGTCGACCTAATAACGCATATTGCTAGCAATGGGGCTGTCAACCTCCATTGCTAACAATCCCTTGCCCCCTAATTATATATAGTATAACTATAACTCTTAGTTATACTTATATAACTAAATACAACTATAATTAAGAGGGATAGCCAGTTAACCCACGCTCGTCTTTAACGTTGAAAGGAACATCACTCTTCATGGTCAAAAACGTTTGGATTTTAGCGATAACCTGGATTTTGTAGGCTACAAATGTTTTGTTCCATTTGAACTTTAGATATATTATATGCTTCTTCATAACCATCTGCTTATATTTACTATTATATATCAGACGTTATGGCACAGATTATAGTATTATTGACATACATAGATTGACGTCAATGACGTAGCATCAGTTCATTGGCATTAACATGCCATCCTTTTATTAATGTCGTATTTAAATTTTATTCATTGTTTAATTTTTACACCTGAAAATATTGTTGCAAACTAGTTACATACCGTTAATTCTATATCGGAATATAAATTATACTTTTAGTCAGAAGATGTTGCCAATCTTCATACATCAATATTAATAACCATTCATTATATTGACTACTGATAAATAATTCTGTGCATATACAATATTACCTACTTATTAGTAAATTATTTATAGAACATTTGTGAATGCATCCCGATTTGCTTGCATACCTAAGTTAAAAAGGTAATACGTACAACAATATTATTTCATTAAAATCTGTTCAACCGTTTGTAGTTCAGTAACAAATATCCAAACAGCTATGCAAACATGATTTAAATAAATACTAGGCAAATGTCTAATTCTTAATTAAATACAAATTAATTAAGATATCTAGTCTAATTCTTAATTAATAAAATACTCGTAATTTATTTATTATTTTTTTTATTCTTTATTGTACACACCAGTTATAAGAATATGACAGAGGTAATCAAATGTACAAACTCGAGCTTCCAGCAAACCCAATGTATCAATCTCAGCGAATAGAGCAGTGTATAATACTGTGACAATTTTTAAACAAACATAATTAAATTAAATATATTATATTTAATCATACAAATACACATATACCTACATCTATGCATATATTTACACACACATATACATATAATATACCTACATATATAGATAAATAAATATATGTTCATAGAGATAGAAAATGCTCTTAAAGTCTACTCTTAAAAATATTTAGGGATTGACTCTCACGGATAGTTATGGGAAGAGAATTCCATAATCTAGCAGCATGGACGGTAAAAGATCCACTATAGCGCGTAAATGAGTGTGAAGGGATTTTGAGGATAAGAAATTTCGTCGAACGGGAGGACACGTCATGGGGAACTAGAAAATCAAATCGTTCACGAAGACAGGAGGGAAAAGAAGGGTTATATAGAACGGAATATAAAAACGACATTATATGAAAATCTCGACGCCTTCGAATTGGTAGCCAACTTAATTTTGACAGACCATATATAAAGCGTATGCACAAATTCTGCAATCTCTCTAATTTGTTCAAAAGCTCTTCAGTTGCATCAAGGTAGAATATGTCAGCATAATCAAGAAGAGGTAACAGTAGGACTTGAGCCAAAGTAAGCATTGTCTTAAATGGTAAGAATTTTCGCAATCGTTTAAAAGAATGACATGAAAAACATAGCTATTTGCTCACCCCATTAATGGGTTCATTCCAGGATAAATTGCAATCAATTATAACACCTAGGATTTTTGTTTTCTTGGCATATGTAATTAACTCATTTTCATTATAATTACGATGATCACCTATAATGAGAGCTTGGGATTTTCGCGGGTTAACTAGAAGCCCAAAGGATCTAGCCCATTCCGATACTTTAAGGAGGTGAAAATTCATATTGTCAATTGCTTTAGATATGTTGCAAAGATTAAAATGAAAATATAATTGCAAATCGTCTGCATAGAGATGGTAGGAAGAAAAAATTACATGAGTTATAGCATTTATAAATGCAAAGAAGAGAAAAGGAGATAATACGTCACCTTGAGGGACTTCTGTAGTAACCGCACACTAATCCGACGTATTCTCACCATGGCGAACACACTGCAGTCTACCTCGAAGATAAGAGTTAAACCAATTGATTACAGGTGGAGATATGTTATAATTTATAGTACTGCAGTGATAAAAAAATAGATAAAAATCTGATTTGAGTCATCTGTTGACACACGTAAATTTACAGTCAAATAATTATAAGAATAGAACACAAAAGATAAAATACAAAAAAGAATATCATAATTCATGTGCATTAAATTGCAATATCATTAAATTGGTTTGATATTCGGGGCTTTATGATTTTTCTTTGTATACTTTGTTACATATATCCATAAAGAGTAACAATAGAATGATTTTATAAAGTGTGAGCCTCATGATATCACTGCCGTGGTACTAATTTAGCTAATTGTCAAGATTAACATGTTTAGTAAGTTATGGTGGAACAGACTGTACCAATTTGGCAATAAATGTGTAGGCACGAATTCTGATGGAATTAATTATAAAACATTTTGCAATTTGCTAAATACTAGTAAGAAGGTTATATTTTTTTATAGCCCTATTAAAAAGTACAAGTAATCTCCTACGTATTACATGTCTATTTAGACTCAGTGTTACTTGCACTGAGGACTTTTTTACTGTTCGATAGGAAATTATCTTCTGCTTTGGATAATTGTATCTTAAAATAGGGGAAAATGTTTATGTGCTTATTAATATTTATGTTTATAAGAAATTATCTAAATACAAGTATATATAAATCAATAATAGAATCCATCTTTTTTATATAAATATATCTAATAATATTTTTCATTAGGTATGACTTGGAATATGAATCAACCTGATGTCTAATGGTGTCACCTTTTGCTCACGAAATGTACTATAAACACTATACACAATACTAATACACTGCATGTATTCATATTTAATGAGTCTTTTAAGAAGTAGACATTGAATAATTATAATTTTTAGGTATGTAGTCGTAAAGCGATGTTAACATAAATAAATGTCGACAATAGACACTAGTGCGCGCGTTTAGGTTATTATAAATCTGGATAAAAATATATTATAGCGGAAGGATTTTTAACATTACCTAGGCAAAAGTAGAGCATTTAGTTTCGCCTGAGAAAGCGTTCTATAAACATAGTCAATTGATCTAAATGAACGATTTTTATTCTGGGACGATGTATTCTGGGACGATGAGATCATTAGGTGAATGACCGACGACAGAACCATTTTTTCGGAAAGGGGTCGCTAGGACAGCACCACCATGACATTAATGGGTTGAGAGTGAGGCTATGAAATGAATTTTAATTTGTATACTTGCATTTGTATTTGTGGTTTCAGTGAACAGTGTAACTTATTAGGGAAATAAAAAATTATTTGAATAGAAAATAAGTTGTATTCATAGAATTCATACCTCATTTTGGATTTTTATTTTCGATTATTTCTACAGCGGGTTATCTCTAAACATATATCTAGATTTTGTATTATAGGTATACATTGAATGATTTTTATGTGAAGATGGAATGGTAGCCCCGCCTGCGCTATCGGTATACGCTGGCGGGGTACCAAAGAAGAGTGACAGGTAAGGATGAAGGCAGGTCAGTTCGCCCGTAGTGACCAATTGAACAAGAATTAACCACTATGGTTCCCAGGGAGAACCGTGTAGAGGTCGACCTGATAGGGTGTATTGCTAGCAATGGGGCTGTTAAAACTTATTACTAACAATCCCTTTACCCCACATATAATGATTAGGTATATCAAGTTTTATGCATGTTATGATACATCTATAAAAAACGATATTTGATTCTGTAGATGCTATGATAACCCTTACCAAAAAAAAAAAATATAAATATTTATTATAAATTATAATAATATTATACTTATTAACTAATAACTTAACTAATAAAAATATCGTCAAAATAGTTTTCTTTAGACTAGTTTTTACCCGCGGCTTAGTCCATATGGACTAAGACCGGGATATGTTGGATGACTGGAATAAAAAGTAGCTAATGCCTTTCTTCATCTCAAATACCTACAACGTGTGTATAAAATTTCACGACTAGTATTTGAACCGGTAAGGCGCCAAGGGATAATAATAATAATAACAATATTCTTTATTATCATGTACTTAACCCATAGAGGTACAATTGTATTACAACATGCTCGGATAACATATAAAAATATAACAATCAAAACATAAAAAAAAACAAATACGCAAACTCATTTTACCATTTATATATTTAGTAAGGATTTTACCATTAATATACATATATACATTAAAATAAATTGTATTATCTATCTACATATTTGTAGAGAAAAGTCTGTATATTTATTTATTAATAAGGATGATTTTACAGTTTTTACACAATGGAAAACTTTCAAAGTTGACTTGAATAATGAAATATCTCAGTTCAATAATAAAAAAACGACAAAGTACAATAATTGCAGTTCTCAAATATTTGTGCGAGTGAAATAAAAAGAAAAAATTAACAGTATCAATTCGAATACCGAGATTTTCGGTCGAAAATAACCTTCTTATCTGGCGCTAGACAAAATAAAACTATTTAAAATTGTTTGTAAACAGGCTACTATGTCTACAGCAATAATTTAGAGTTTCGAGGGAATGAATTCAATTTATTATGAATATCGGTACCTACTCATTGTATTGCTGTTAATAATGGAATTTCAAATTAATAAAGTACCGTTAGATACGTCTTATTTGTAGGAATATGTCGACAGTATTAAATAAATATAGTGGTTATAAACTGTCTATACGTTATAAATTTACTTAATATTGTATTATTTTTGTCGTCTTTTTTTAATGTTGGTTGTTATTCTTCTCTTCGGGCTTTTATTAATAAAATATAAATGTGGCAAAACATAGTAAAAAATCTGAATCTGTTAAATTTTGCAGGCTTTTGATGAATGTTTTTAGTTATATTTTTTTATATTTATTTTAGGCTGTCGTCTTGTAGCTTATAACACATGCACCGTTATAGAACAACGATAGGCATTTCTGTAATGTAACGTGAATTGCAGATCCGTTATTGGTATATTAAACACTTTACGATGTTGCATAAAAATTGCACAAAAATATATATGTACACATGCAAAATATAACCTTCTTCACTAACTAGGTAAGGTAACCTAATTAGTAAAAAAATTTAAACGTAAGGACTTTCTTAAATTATTTATATACGTACGTATATACTTAAATTATTTATAATTATTTATATTCTTTCACTAGTCATAGAATGATCACTTTATCCTGTAATAAACACAATTATTTTTTGTAGTTGTTATATCATGTAGATTTTTTGAAATGTTACATATTGTTGTAACATTTTACACACAGATTAATAGAGAGGACATCCCATGACCAGGGTGGACATCCCATGACAGGGTGGGATATGGCGTGAATTTACTGGGTACAGAGGAATAACACCTGAGTCCTCAGGAATGGCAACGCATGGGAGGTAACATGGGCGAAACAGTATACTCTGTTATGTCCATGGTACTGCTCATGTCTATAGGCGACGGTTACCACTTTCCATCAGGTGGGCCGTCAGCTTGTTATAACCTATTCCTTTCCCAATGTAACCTATTTCCTTTCCCTATCCGATGTTAAGAGCAGTTCTTTTTCAAAATGATAAGAGAATTTAAAACGCAACTACAAATTTTATGCCGGAGAATCCGTCCGAGTGCAACTCACTTTTTCGTATCTGGGGGGACAAATTTCTCATCGACGGCGATGCGTTAAAATATTTTTCATGTCATGTATAATGTTTTTTTAAATGGCAAAAAAGGGCAAAAATGCCAAATTGCAACGATGAATGTTTGTGGAGGTATGAATAGTAAAATAAAATATTTAATGATGAGTGAAAGAAGAATTGATGTATTAATTAGATGAAACAAAAAAGAAAGGCTGCTCTATTACTACTTATGACCGATATACTTTTCTGGAGTTAATGACTCTGAAAGAAGCAGCCAAGGAGTGGGAGTTATTTTGTCAGAGAGAATGAATGCATCTGTTAAAGATTTTGAATTTGTAAGTCCTAGACTCCTCTGGATACGACTGAAAGTTGGTTTGACCCGTATTTTTCTCCTTTGCGCTTATGCCCCGGATATGTCCAAGCCACCAAAGGTCAGAGAGGATTTCTGGGATAGTGTAAGAGAGATTATGACTAAATGTAAGGAGAATGAAAGAATTATTTTGATAGGTGATTTTAATGGCTGGGTGGGAATCCGTCGCGATGGATATGAAAGGAATTTAGGAATGTTTGGAGATAAAAGAGTGAATGAAAATGGTGAAAGTTTATTAGAAGTATGCCTGGAGAAAAATCTGGTGGTGACTAATACTTTGTTTAGTCACAAACTGATTCATATGTATACATGGCAAAGGCAAACTGAGAGAAGTATGATTGATTTTGTAATTGTGGATGAACGATTGAGAGCGAAAAACGATACAAGAGTCTATCGTGGTACGAATGTCGGAACCGATCACTTTTTGGTGATATCGAAATATTTATTCAATAAATGGCGACATCGTCCACGTGTTCGTATGTCAGAAATAGAAAGAGTAAGAGTAGAGAGACTGACAGAAGAACAGGTTCGAAATCAGTATCAAGAAAGATTGAATGAAAGATTTAGAGAGCTACTGAAGAAAGATAACTATGAGATAGAAGAATTTTGGAAGGAATTTAAATGCGGAATCTTTGATATAGCTACTCAAGTTTGTGGTGTAAGTAAGAGGAAGGATGTTAAGATGAGAATGAATGTATGGTGGGATGGCGAAGTGAAAGAAATGGTGGCTCTAAAGAAAAAGGCATGGATGGATTTGTTAGCTACCAAAGCTAATAAGAGAATGCAAGGTAATGTAAGTGATATTGAAAAAATTGCAAAAGAGAAGTATGATGTAATGAAAAAGAAAGTTAAAGAATTAGTAAGCAAAAAGAAAGAGGAATGTAAGGATGAGTATGAATGGAAATTCTCTAGAAATTTATATATTTAATCAAAAGCTTTTCTGGCATTTAGTTCGAACATATATAAAAAGAGATCCGAAAATGGGCGTGATAAGGGATATGGATGGTAATGTTATCACGGAACAAAAGGAATCTTAGATCATTGGAAGAGATATTTTGAAAGTTTATTTGAACGTGGAAGTGAAAGAAAGAATGTTGAAAATGAAATAATGGACGAAGAAGTTGACAGTGAAAGTGATATAAGTATGGATGAAGTAATGAATGAACAATGAAGATTATGAAATTTGGTAAAGCAGCGGGATTCGATAGAATATCTGCCGAAATGCTCAAAGAAAAAGGAGAAATCATTGTAAACCTGCTGTGTCTGCTGTTCAATAAATGTTGGCGGTCCGGTTGTGTTCCAGGTGACTGGAGCAAAGCTGTTATTGTGCCACTATATAAAGGCAGCGGGTCACAGCAGACAAAATTTCCGCGGAATAACTAGTGTTGTAAAATTGTATTGGATTTTGATTAAAAGAGTGATGAATGAGACGGAAAGTAAAATTTGGGATGTGCAAGCAGAGTTTCGAAAGGGTATGGGATGTACGGATCAATTTTTCCTTATGAATAACAGAGAAAACCTTAGCTCAACATCAGAAGGTTTTCTGCGCCTTCATTGACCTTGAAAAGGCTTATGATAGAGTGGAGAGGAATGAACTGTGGTCAACACTGGCAATGTATGGGGTGAGCAGCCATTTGATACGGGCATTCAAATCTTTATATAAGGATTCAAATGCCTGTGTCAGAATAAATGGAGTCTATACAGACTGGTTTGGCATTGAACGCGGTGTTAGACAGGGCTGTGTAGCGTCTCCTTGGCTGTTCAACCTTTTATGGACAGTTGCTTTTTGAAAGGATCTAATTGTGGATTCAGGATGAATGAGTCTCTGTTTAAGACTCTTTTATACGCCGACGACCAAGTGCTTTTTGCATCGTCGGAATGAAAAACAAATGGTGACTATAATGAATGAAGCGTATGCAAGAAAAGGTATGAAAATAAATGCTGAAGACGAAGGTAATGGTTTTGAGAGGAATGAAAGTTTAACGGCATGCCAGATTATGATAGGAGATGAAAAAGTAGAGCAAGTGAGTTTTAGTTTCTATATTTAGGTTCTTTGTTTACGAGGGATGGGAAGTGTGACAGAGATATTGAGAGGAGAGTAAAAGCGGGAAACAGTGTTAACGGTGCACTGCTCTCGATTATGTCAAGTAAAAATGTATCGAGCAAAGCTCGCCTTGCTATAATTCAAGGTATATTGACACCAACACTCATGTATGGAAGCGAATCGTGGGTATGGCAGAAGAAGCATGAAAGTAAGATATATATGCTGTACAGATGAGAGCTTTGAGAAGTATGTGTGGTATTACTTTAAAAGATAGAGTAAGAAACAGTGTGATTAGAGAGAAGTGTGGACTGAAAGACGATGTAGTGACAAAAATTGAAAAAGGAATGTTGCGTTGGTTTGGTCATTATGGATGAAAGAAGAATTACGAAAGATTTATCGATCAAGAATGAATGGAGATGTCGGTTTCGGACGTATGTCGACCAAATGAGGCGACGTTGAAGAAGGGCCAAATTAATAAACCGACGAGCGTGTATGACAAGATTGATGAATGTGGAAGAAGCGAAAGAGGTTTGTTTGAATCGAAGCATTTGGCGTTCCATTGTTTCTGCCTACCCTAATGGGAGACAGGCGTGACAGATATGTATGTATGTATGTATGTATTTTACACACAACATTTTAAGCACGACTATTACACACTCATGTGTGTAATAGTCATATACTTGGAAAGGAGTTCTATTAACCTAATGTTATACCTACTTATTATCAATATTAATAATATTTGGTGGTTGGATCGAAATTTTTTTTTCACTAGTTTGTGTCACTGTCGGAAATAAAATATATCTATTTTAATTCCGACTGAAAGTGCTATTACCATCAATTTAAGTTAAAATTATTCAGACACATGTAAGCCTGTCCAAATAAGAGCCATTTAATCTGTAGATGCCTAAATATCTAGCAGTGATGTCAACTATCACCAGAGGTTGACTTTGTACAAAAGTCGTTTGCTTGGGCACCTCTGTCCCCTTCGTGTTTCTATCAGTGAAACAATTGTGTTTGTTGAATGGTTGTATTTCGGTTTGAAGGATGAGACATGGCAGTGAATTTACAGGCTATAGAGGAATAACACCTGTATCCTCAGGGATGGCAACGCATGGGGGTATCATGGGCGAAACAGTATACTCTGTTATGTTCATGGTTCTGCTCATGTCTATAGGTAACGGTTACCACTTTCCATCAGGTGGGTCATCAGCTTGTTTGCCATTCTAAGTTGCATAAAAAAGCGACATATTTAGACGAATTTAAATTATCATGCTACTTAATATTATTGTTAAAAATTATGGGGCAAAAAAAAATACCATAAAAAAAATTAAACTTGCAAAAAATAGGTGTTCAAAAAATATTTAGACGATTTACTACAAAAACGTATGTAACATTTGTTTATGTCTATATAAAAGAATGTCTATACAAAAGAAGGTCTATATAATTTAAAATAAAAAGTGTTTAAAGTAATAAATTTTATTATAATAATTTATAAATGGCACATAAAATTTTAAATAAATGCTATTAAACTGACTAAATTATATTTATTACTATAGTTTTCTTAAAAATTGTTTAATCCAATAGTGTTTCAAATATTTTTTATTATAAATCTTAAATAGTTTATTTATAACAGGTATCAGTGTTAGGGCTGCAGTGATATTTATATTTTGACAATTGTCATTTATTACCGTCGATATTAGTTATGCAGGGTCGTTGATAAATTGCGCGACATCAATCTGACTCATTGATGAAATTGATAGGCGCCGTCTGCCACTCCAATCACGAATGCACTACGATACTAGAAGTGCTATTTACAACAGGATTGCAATTCTTACTTCTGTTACCATGTGCGAGTTGAATACACGTGTTGGTACAATACTCTGATTTACCGGCTTACTAGTTCGTTATTTTTTAGACTTTATATTTCTTTATGACTTATAACGTCGAAGTATATAAAACACGTTGCAAATCGTGCCTTTAATATGTACCTAAAATATAGATTAAGAGTAACATAAGTGTTTCAAAGCGATTTTATTAATTGATCACAATGCCACCAAAATAACACGGTTGTAGAAAACAGTAGGAACACTATTATTAATATATAAACACGGTGAAGGACCCAATAGTATGAACCTCAAAGTATGGGGACCGCATTAAAATTTTTATAGGAAAACGTCTGTTCGGCAAGATATTTAAATAAACATGAAGTAGGTTATCAATATGTAATAATAATACTCAGAAATAAATACTTATAATAGGTTGAGTAACCCATATTATCCGTATGATCGCTCAATGTCGGTTTCGTTAACCAAAATGATCCATAACATTATTTATAGTTGTTGCTGTGCAGCCAACATAGAGTACGGATGACATGTTAAACGTTACGTTATTCTATTAAATTGTCGCAGTTTTGATTACAACTACCATGTTTCCGCAGTGCAGACCAGATTGGACGTTAAATAAAAACATTTTGAGCATTTGACATACTCTGAAAAACGTCGGGCCAGTCATGAAAGTGGCGCCTGAGGCCGCCGCCACTCCCGTCCGCCGTTCGAACTAATCTGTAAATCATACAATTTGGCAAAGAGCCTGACAAAGATTAGGCGGTATCTAAATAAACAGAAAACTCATGAAACTACTACTAAGCACAGTGAAATAGAATTTATTCTTCCATTTAAATAGTATTCCATTATCTATTTTATGTTATTACCATTATTGTTGTTTGGTCATTTATTACAATTTTTTTTACAGAAGCATTTATGTTTTCTAAATTTTATTTTATTCCGTAATTTATTTTGTATAATCTCCTATTATAACATCAATACCCAGTGCTAATAAATAAAATAAACGTGTTAATAATGTTCACAGCTGTAATCCTCGTTGGGGTATTCAGAGACATTTGTCGGCTATTAAATCTAAATATCGTTATAATAACTATTACGTATTCAGTATAAATATAGTGACCTAGATAATACAGAAGTTTTGAAATTTACTTTGTATTCGTTTTATTACAATCAAAATTATTTATTTTATATATTATTGTTATAACAAGAATATCAAATGGTGGTGATACGAATTAATAGATATTAACTCTATCATTATAATACGAGTATTAACAAAAAAGTGTTGTAGATAGCACCCTAATTCAGTGTTGTATTCACTATATAGATTTTAGTTATTATTATTCACTTTGAGAAACACTGATACGATGCTAAGACGAGACGCTAGTTCAAAATTAGCGGTGCAATAACCGACGAATATAATTCAAGCACTTTACAGTAGCAGGCGTAGGACATTTCGCGAGTATATTTTTTAATAATATGGTTATCTTGTTGATTGGTTTTATTTGGCTCGCAACGCGGAAGCAATAAATATTATTTGCTTACTGAAATAGGTCATAGGCCGGTCTTGACTCAATTCGCTTTATATTAGATATACCTAATAGAAATGACGTGTCTTGCACAACTTTTACTCATTTGAATAATTATTCACTAATGAATTGTTAATGGCGATCTCTATGAGTTGGTAACTTAAGAATTTCGTTAAGCTGAAAGTGGTATTTTCACAAATTGTTTAAAGAAGTAACTGCAAAATATAGAAATTGTTAATAATGTTTATTAATTTGTAAAATTTAATAACATAGAACAAAAGTTTTTCATATCACGAATAAAATAAAATATATAAATACCATAAATTTATATTTTTTATTCTATTGTGATTTCAAAAGATAAATAGAAAAAAATATTTCAGGTTGATATATTGTCAATTGATAAATCTATCTTGTATATATTTAATATATGTAATCAATATATGGTATAGAAAACATGTGTAAGATGCGCTTAATGTATGGTAGACTCATTTATTGTCAAAACATATAAATAAAGTACTTAGACATTTAGATTAACCGTTCAACAGTATCTCCTGCGGCCAAGAACGTGTTCAAGTTTATAAATAGATAGGTAAATAATAAAAGAAAAAAAAAAAGCGAGCATATTCCTGGAGCAGTCGTAGTATCGGCGGTCAGTTATTACAGTTTGTTTGAAGTGGTCTCAGGCCTCAGCCGACTGTTAACCGATGGGATGTTATGACAGACTGCGCCCGCAAATGAGTGCTCACTGTTTTTAGAACTACCAGACTACCTATTGTTTCAGTTGCGAAAATATTCACTCTATGACCCGTCTGGCTGAGTGTAATTAAAAGCCGGTTAATGTTATCTTGCTACTTTCCAAAAGAGTTGTGTTGCAATATATCACGCTTTTGATAACCACGTCCGTATCTTGTCTTCTTGCTGACAGCATCAGATTAAGGCTGCTACGTTACTGCAGTGTCATTGGCCAGTTTTAGTTCCAAAATTAAATAATCGTATCTAGTTGCAGATAGTTAATTAGGTACCTTAGATTCTAGTTTCTAGTTGGTTAGTCTTTAAATAAAAAGTTACGTTGAAATTGGCCTATTTCTTTGAGCACTACAGACAAAGTCTTCTAACTTATTTCGTTTTTCTCAACAAAATTTTATGTCGGAGTAGATAGATATTTTAGTAAGAAAAATGTAAATGTGAAAAAAGATGTAAAAATGATCTCACTCACATTTACAATATTAGTAATCATAAAGATTATGGTCAGGAGGCAGGTGAAGTATGCGTCTATTTATCTGTACATTCTATTTACCTGATTTCCACTTTCTAATAATTTCTATATACTTTTCACGCGAAGGAATGTATTCGTTAGTTGCTAAAAATTTATTTAACTCTTTATTGCACCATAAATATAAAAATATACAATGACAAGTGAATAATTCAAGTGAAATATAGTACCATAAATACAGATTGAAATATACACATAAAGTTTATCGTTAGGGCAATCTCTTACAGACAATTTTTGGTTAAAGGAGAACAGATAGAAATGGGCAGGTGGCGCAAGAGTGAATTAATAATTTTTCGTGCTTTTTTTCTTTGGACTATATGAAAGATGAAATTCTGCAAAAGGAGAAAAAGAGAAGTCTGTTCTGGTATTATAGTTTATATAGGGATCAGTGAAAGAGGAAGACGTATTAGATAGAGTCCATAAATGGAATAAAGATGGTATAATGTTTAATACGTTAAGACGATGATACTCTGATAACCTGTTTCAGAGATTATTTAATGTGATAAATTTAACGTAACGTGGTATATGACGGGTGATGTAGATACACTTTGATATTATTAATACAGGTTAAGAGACGTAGGTATGTACTCACATAGAAATAATTGGTGATGAAATATACAATAGTCTAACTAGTCCGATTGGTCATGCTGTAATAAGTACCCGTGATCGCATCTGATGAGAATTGATATTATCCGACATCCCGTTGATAGCTTCATTAGACCACACACTGTCATATTTATAGAAAATTGAAGATAATTGATTCACAAAAAAAAATAGTTTATTTATATTATATTAAAGTGTAATAATTATAATAGTTTATTATTATTACACTTTATTGCACATTAGATTTAAAAAGTATTATATTTCAAATATTGAACAAGTAATGCATTTTACTTTCTCGTTCTATCTGATAACATTACAAGTACTAAATTTCCGAGCATCGACGAGACGTCGCCGGATCAAAGTTGTCACGCACATGACATCACTGAAAGTGACACCTACTTTTTATGAAACTTCGGAACTATACATGATGAATAACAGAACCGAAAAAGACTCATCCGTACGTAAGCACCAGAGCCAACTGTATTTATTATGTAGCCACAGTTGGAGGGATATCACTGTTTGCACTAAATTTTGCGTTAATGTAATGTCAGGCATAAAGCGAAATTTTATTTTATTGTTTTACACATATGTATAGATATTGTGGAAAATTTGCAAATTGCCATTTTAATTTTACATTCAATTTTTTTTAGACGAAGAATAAAATGAGGACTTGTCAAGTATTATGTTACGATGTATATTTTTAATTATTTTATAAAGTTTATTAAATATAAAGCACGCAACGCATAAGAACAAAATATTCTACATCCAAGCGTAAAGATAATAATGATGATAATAATTTCAGTTACAGTGCTTTTATGATGAGATGGAAAATGAATTTATCTTGGAATTTTGCCCTGGCGAATACTATACATACATTTTTATTGTTTCAACGACGTACAGAGTAGATGTCTTTGTAACTGAAATGGCACATAAAACAAAACAAGATAAACATAAAGAATAAAAATATTTTTTGTTTCTCTTTTATATTTGGTTAAAGTACGTATACCAAGAAATACTCAGTTGCTAGATTCTTTTTAGAGTTAATATATTTTCACATAGTGATAGTGGAACATTAATGGGTTATTAAGGTGCTTATTTGATACTATAACATCAATTACTTCCCTTTGAAACATTGTAGGGTATAAGGTTTTATGTAAGGCTTCGCTGGGCGTCATAATCACGTTTTTTTAGATAACATACCTATTTTACTCACTTATTTATTTAATGTGATGATAATAATCATATCAGCCATTGACTGTCTACTCCTAAACATAGGTCTCCCACTTAGGGGATTTTGCCAGTAGTTGCTACGCTTGGCAGGTATGTTAGCAACCACAGTTAGGCTTTGGTGATGTTTTAAGGAGAAAGAATCTGTTTTAAGAGTATTTGATTAAAAGGAGGCATATTAAATCTAAACAATGAAAAATGGGGGCTAATATGTTATTGATTATCTAATTAAAAAAAAAAAGATATGAAAAAATAAAAAAAAAAAAAGTTTGTATTGGGATTAAAATTAGATATCCAATTTTAGCATGTTTTCATCTATTCTCATCGCCACCTACGTGTACCAGCTGGATGGACTATCTACACCAAAACCTGACAGATGAAAAATTTTAACAATACATTTTAACTTATTTATTCGTATGTTTATACAAATAAAATCACTTTTTAAAATAAACTACCTACTGAAATGCATATAGTACTTGAAATAATTTAAATTATTGCTTCTCTGTTATTACTTTGATTGTTTTACTATGATTTTAAAAAAGTGCCTTTAATTTTTTACTTTTTACTGTCGCATAATGTTCTGAATTTTTCATAATAATAGTAATGACATTTGATATCATCGGTTATTATAAAGTTTATGTAAATTAGTATGTAAATTAGTATACATTAGTATTACTTAGTATCATTGAAGATTATAAGCTAAATGCTAAAAATTAAACAATTCCTTTATATATAAGTTATTATGAAAATATACAATGAACTAATTTTACTAATGGTGGTGGCCATGCGTATTTCTTGTATTTCTTATATGTTTCCATCAGGAGATGTATGCCAAGTGCAGAACCGTTAAGTATCTTTCACTCAAGCTGAGTCTAAATGCTCTCACTTGACAGGTCCAGGTTTGAGCTCTAGCAGAGTTCACCAGGGATGTGTAAATGATGTTTTATGAAATAAATAAATCGAGATAATTTCTTATATTATGAAAAATATCTTCTTAGTAAGTTCAATGTCTGTATCGATTAATTACGGTCCCAGATTTCTGTAAAGTTATAATAGTTACAAAGAGATAAAATTCGGTGAATCCATTTATTGCTGGCGCCACTTCTGACTAAATTTATTAGATGTTGACAAATATAATAATATTATTAATTTATTAGTACAGTGGTCGCTCGTTCCTATGATATTTTTCGTGTAATTTAAGAGATATTCCAATTATTAAGCGATTTTTATTTATTCAGTCGTATTCTTTAACAAGAAAAAAAAAATATAAATAAAAAATCCCAAACAATATTTAATCGTCTTGATAATTTTTGTTTTTATTGTTATCTATTATTTTAGCTGTTAACTGTCCATTGCTGGACATAGGCCTTTCCCATAAGGGGAGTTTTGTCAGTAGTTGTAGTAGTTGCTTTGCAAGCCAGTTGGCAACCGCAGTCAGACTTTTAGAGATGATTTAAAAGGGACGCTGCTGCCCATCCCTCGCCTTTCCTTAGTCGCCTCTTACGACACCCATGAGAAAAGAGGGGGTGGCCCTATGCCGGGTCATACATTTTGAAGTTGAAATTAACCAGAAACATATTTTGTACTTTTAAATTTCAATTTAGAATACTTGAATAATTTCGAGATCATCTGGGACTATTATAAATCAATAAAAATTTTGTAGACGGGTCCGATTATAAGCTTACTAATTACATTATTTTTATAATTACAATCATATTATTATATACCACTAGCTTTTACCCGCGATTTCGTTCGCGTGACCGGGATATGTTAATTGATTGAGTAGCTTATATCCCATTCCATCCCATATAACACGTATAATATCTAATTTCATAGTGATGAATTAAGCCATTAAAGTATAAGGTAGTAAACAAACAAACTCACTTTCATATATTGGTAAGGATATATCATTGCTTTACACTTCGACATATTTGATGAGAAAAAATTATAGCATAAATTAAGATATGGGCATTTATACGTGTATGTATTTACGAAATTTTAACGATAACTAATTATTTTGGCGTATATTTGAAGGACCAGGCTGACATGATATATCATCAGTCTGAGGCCCTGATCCCAAGTGGTGTCAGTAAATCAGTCGCAATGGAGATTGGTGACATCAGCGGCTGTGAATGACCTTCTGGCTAATAGCCCTATAAATTCATGTCTACCACACATAGAGATGTTTTCAAGTGTTATAATTAGTTTATGGGAATCATTTGTAGCGAAGGTACTTACACTTGTTAGAACAATTATTATATTAGTTATATCACACCCTATATTGGTAGGCTTAGAAGTACCTTGTAAGTATTATATATTATACGGATGAATCACATCAAATAAGGTGGAGGTAGTTTAGAGATATAATGTAATATAACGGATTTTAACCGACTTAAAAAAGAAGAGATTCACTAGACAAATATTTGTTACCCTTTCACACAAAAATATTTGAAATTTGGTACATGGATAGTATATATAACCTTAAATGTAAGATAGGTATTTTATATACCTAATGATTCTGTGGTTGTATAAAATGGGCTAAACCGTGGGATACAGTTAGTTTATAATAAATTTATAAATATTTTATTTTTCTTAAATATAGAAAAACGTTATTCTATCAGACTCAATACAATGATTTTAAAAATCCACTTTATTACGAGAAAAGCCATTAACTTATCCAGTCATTTAATCGCTAGCTTATTTAAAAAAAAAGAAATGTATAAATTAACTTTTACGCAATCATATATATTACTATACTATTAGGTTTTTACGATTTTATATTATATATTATTTATATAGATACATATTTTTAAAGATCGCGAACAACTATAAAGTGAATAAATCGATTCTTCATATAAATATGTACTTATCTGAAGTGTACTGTATTATTATTACGTAGAGTAGACCGCAGATGTGTTCGATAATGCAATGAAATGCATTATTAAAGCAATAATAATATCTTATCATTTTGTGAGCACAACTGTTTTCATGTTCCTTAATAAATAACATGTAATTTATACAATATAAAATATTTCGCTGGTATAGTTAATTCTACATATACGTATTGAGTATTAATCTATTGTATTGACTACAAACTTATAGTTCCAGTAGTCTATTTGCAGTTTACGGTAATCTATAGTTGCCCGTACCATATAAGCTAAGTATGGCTCAAGTGCAAACACGCATAATGTGTTATAACCTTTTGAAAAAATACTATTTTACCGCCAACCTTTTAAGAACAGAATGTTACCTTAACATTCCAAAACATTAATGTACCAGAATATTCTCACGGCGATATTTCTTAGTGCCTATCATACAGACTTAGACTCTAATATTGTTAACCTCTATAAAAATGATAGATTTTGTTTCGTCTCTGATATAATTATCAAAACGAACATCACGATATGTCGATGTCAGAGATGCTAATGCAAATAGTGGTAGATAATATTAAGGAAAATGTATTCAAACTTAAATAAATATTTTTTTATTTGAGTTTGTGACTTTTCTGCGATAAATAATCTCCAAGAGAAACAGCTGAGGTTTTGTTCACCATATTTTTCTTACTGTTTAATAACTTATAAATTGTTATTTTAGATAAGTCTCTTGGTTTCATATTTGTTGAATATGTGAATGTTAATATGTGTGCATAAAGAGCTGCGCAATGCTATTCATCTAATCTGCAAACAAACAAAACATTATTATCAGTAATCTGTAATTCGTAAATTTATAAATGTATATATTTTTGTATTCTTAATTTTCGTGAATACTCAGGTTACAGAATGACTTTCCTGACGTGGTTTTCACTTAAGACAACAGCATAGAGTTCTTCAAAAACGAGCGAAATAATGCTTCTTAAGGGTCAATAACGCACATGTGAGATTTCTGGTGTTGCAGGCGTCCATAGACTACGGTAACCGATAACTATCAGACGGGCTGTATGTTTGCTTACCACCATAATAGTATATACCAATTCTTATTATGGTATCAGACTTGACATTAACATATAGATATAATTGTAGAAGGACCGAAAGGAGTCAATTTGCATTTTGTTCATCATTAAGATTAAATAATTTCTGAATAAATATAACAAAAGTATTGATTCGCTTTAGTATTTATTCTTATAACTGTTACATGCAAGATCTTTTTATTTTATTATAGATACGCACAACACATGTCTACGTCGTTTAGGTATAATAAAGAGAAGCTACTTTTTTGTTTTATATTTATTAAGTGGTGTGGTGATAATAGGTCACATTGTTTCTTGATAATTCAAAGGGTCATCATTTTGTCGGTACTGATCTAAATACTCTTTCTGATCAAAAGAATATTAAAGTTGATAATACATATGTGTGTTCACTTAGACATTTTCTTTTTAAGCTACTTTTATTCTATAAGAGAATATATATACATTCTTTATACAGATTCTTTATATTTACAATGAAGAGGCACTCTCTTACTTTTGTCTTCACTCTATATTTTTTATTTTTGCGAAATGATATATACTTATCACTACTACCTCACTTTCAATAATAATAAATTGATATATACTCCAATGGATATTGGTATAGGTATATCAATTTATATTTAGGACATATACACTCTATGGATTGTAAACATCTAAAAACCAATTGATCTATTTTATATTTATTTTATTAGAAAATAGAAATAGTGTTACAAGTTATCAAGTATTTTTAATAAAAAAAAAAAAAAAATAGCAATCTCTTTATTATTTCATTTTGAATTTATTCTCTATAAATTCGTTAAATTCTATTCTTATTTTTTTTATTTACATTCATCGCAAATCATATTTTTCATTAATGTAAAGTGTAGACGAGTTTGTATGCTTCTTTGCCACTATAGTTATACATAAAAAAGCTACTTTATAGCATAATTTGAAATACCTTTTTTTGTGAAAGTGTACAAACATATTTTTTATAATATCAATAAGTATATAAAGTACTATCAAGTTTCGACAATTACGACTATTAAATATTCTTAATATTTTGATTTTGGAAAAAAATAAATTAAAATAATTTCTTTAAAACACAATATTAAAAATGGAGAGATACAAATTACATTTTGATTGACAATGATTAAATCTCCGAATCTGAGTTTGATCAGATTCTAGTATAGGTGTATTTATGGAGTCTGGTTGAGGTATTTGTCTGGTATCTATCCTAGGTAGCGAGCAGCAACTTTCAACTATGCGCACACACTCTTAACTCATGTCATGTCTGAGAGTACATGTGCCTTTTCTAGAGACAAGCAAGGGTATGGGGAAGGGGCTCCTCTATAAAAAATAACCTTAAATATGCCAACAAACTCTATAATAACTGTCAATTTTCAAAAATAATAAATGCTATAAAATTCTTATGAAATTATCACTGATATTTTAGACTTGAAAATTTAAGATTTTAGAAAAAAAACATGTTTTATGATAGTCGGTTTAGTTAGCTGAAAACAGTTCAGAAATATTGAAAATTGTTTAATTAATTTTTTTTTTCAATTGACAGATGTGATTGACCGGCCTAATTCGTGATTTTAAAAAGATCAACGACTACTAATTGTATTATTATTATTATATTTCTCATATTTATCAAAAAATTTTAAATACTGTATTATAGTGCTGGGCTGTATAAAAAAAATCTCTTTACACTATTGCATATCCTGTAGTTTTATAGTTTCGACACTTACACTACCGCAACATCGCGATATTAAAACTTACTGCGATATTGCATCCAGTTCTCTATAGTTAAAATAGTTGCTTTCATATTTATATTTTTTTTTTTTTATGAAATATGAAAATATAATAATATCAGTAAGTATTTTGCACTTAGACCATAGTATTAACAGATCAGTACATTTTCACTGTCGGGTTACATGAAACGAATTAAAATATTATTTTGTGAAGTAGCTATTTTAACCCTCCTATTCAGTACCGAACGCAAAGTTCATAAGTGAAGCCAGTGCAGTAGTTCGTAAGACGCGCATGGTGACGCGCGCGTTCCGTCCTGCGTTCCATAGATCTGTGGCTATATGTTGCGTCGCCGAATCCGAAACTGACGAATTTTTTTGACATAAAAAATACACAAAAAATATTTTCTTAACTAAAGACACTTTAAAAATATAATAATAATTAATAAACAGTAAATTCAAATATAATAAAACACGTGTTTATATATAGTTGCCGCGAACCGAAGACAGTGTCGGCTGATCCAAGTTTTTAACTACTTGTGAATAAATAATTAGCGACCGGCCGGCTTCACGAGAAATTTCACTTTTTACCAGCAAATCTATCTCGCACTTCTAAACTGCTTCATCTGCATGAAGGAAAAATGGAATTATAAGCAAAGTGAGTATCTATTGTTAAACCTACACATTGATATAAATTAGAATTATGTTCCTACTACAGCGTCCTAACTCGACTTAAACAGTTAATGTTTTTAGTACAAATCTGAGATAAAATTTTTTGTATGTATTAAAGTGCCAACTAAATCTCCAGTAACGAAAACCACTAATAATAACAAGCCAAATTAATCCGGTAGGCTCGTCTCTTGCCACCTTGAATTTTAATATACTCGGCGAAATGTGAGCATGCCGAGTGTTGTGTTCACTACAATGGAAACTGTTAACACCAAAAACGTCTACACCATTAAAAATTTCAGTCTCGAGAATATTTTTTCTTGTTACTTATTACATTTGCTTTTATACTTTTCATAATAAGAATATCATTGATTACGAAGTCATGCTTATCTGGATAGTGGATGTAAATGTAATGTAAACTGGACTCTCTTTTCCACGCTTAGCCTCTAATTTGAGACACTGTGCGTACTAGATAGTGGATATAATGAACCAATATATTTTTATAACTAACATTATAACCATAAATAAATTTAAGCATTACTTAGATATTAATTTATATTATATATAAATATATATGTATATAATTTTAAAATGTGCGTGTCTGTTTATTGAGATACCTATATACAGTTTTTAAAATCGTTTAAAAAGAGGTTGTAGGAATGTAGGTAGATTAATTGGATCATTATTAGCTTTAACTCTCTATTTGAGTACATTATTTTACTATTGTCATTGAATTGAGTAATTTAATTAAACTTCACCTGAGCAAATGCGTTTAACCTGTTTTGATAGGTACCAGAAGTACAGATATCTATTGAAATTTATTGCAATAGTAAGTAAGTAGGTTCGAATACACATGGAGAGTGATTGTGTTTTTTGTGTCATGAATATGGTTAAATCCATCGTACGCTTTGCGTGTGTAATTGAGGAACGGTGTGGAAAAGGTGTAATTGAAGCTTCTTTGCAAACTTTGTAGTAACACGATTTATTATAGTATTATTAGAATAAACAATTTTACTCATTTTTGTCTTTGTTTAATTCATTTTAAATTTTATATATCCACAAAACAGTAAAAAATGAATAAAACATAAAACAGTTATAGATCTGTTGTAAGCATTTCCACTACTTTTATTTTTTTTTTTCAAGATTTGTCTCTTTATGAATGATTGAATATATATTGAAATTATCTTAGAAATATGATAATTAAATTCAAAGTGCATACATACTAAAAATGATATTCTTATAATTTTTAATATAAAAGAGATGTTAAAAGCCTATTTTTAAATTTCTTTCAAAAAGATTGATTTGAAAGTTGTAATCACTCGTCTTTCGTTTTGTCGACAATCGCCACAGGCATAATGGAGGGAACTTTTGATCTGAATAAATGTAGTCTAGTTTTAATTTACGATCAGAATAATGAAAGAAATTATGTTTCCTAATTAGCTTGTTTTGATTTCAATTCTTTTATGTTTGGTTTAACACAATATAGGAGAATTTGAGTCTAAATCGTAAACCAAGTACTAATTGACGTATGATAACAATTATTTATCTACAATCACTAACTTCGATCTCGTGTATTAGCCATACCAAGTATTCCTTAATAGCCAAATTCCATATTGTTTGTCATCCAATGCAAAAATACTTTCATATTTGTAATATAAAACTCTCATGATCTGAGAACGATGCGTACGAAGTCGCGGGCAAAAGCTAGTACTTTGTATTCTGAGGTACTTCTACATATTAAATATAGATAGATAGATATATCTTTTGTGAAATTAATGTGAAATAATTATTTAAATAAATTAAATATAGTGTAAATTGGCAATTATGGAATAAATCTATATAGATGTTCATAAATTATTTTCATACCAAAGTACTATTGCTTACATGTATAAAAAACGAATGAATAAAATATTCGGGAAATATATGCATAACCATAGGTTATATTTAAAAACTTTTATTTTGACACAATTGTATGTATAGAACTAATACGAGAGTAAAACCTCCTGGTAAGAAAAACATATTAAAATTTGTTTAAGAATATTCGTAATCAGAAAAATACAAACCTAATCGAGACCTCTCTTCTTTTAAAATTGGTAGAAAATAATAATTACAACTATAGTGGCGCCACCATTGAACTCTGCCATTTGATACGAGCAGTCGATGACTCGTTACTCAATGAAATAGACCTATAACGATACGTTTTATGTGTCATTAGAATGTTATAATTGAGTATTGTTATCAAAAATATAACAATAATCTATTAACAATATTTACACCGAATTTTAACAATGTCTGCTTTATTTGCCAATTTTACTACTAAAATATTCTTAATTCTGTTAATGAAGAATGTCTTGTAGGATATTTTTTTAAATGAGATACATCCTTTAAAATATGATGATGATTTTTAAAGATAATATTTATAAATTAAAGTTTTATAAATTGCAAGAACTTAACAATTGTGAATCACACAGTTTAAGAAATCGCTTTGGAATATACAAAAGAAGCCCTTTCATTTAATATCCTTCTTGAACTAGTACAGCAGTTACATATTAAGTAATCTATGTTAAGTCTCACTCTTGCATTTTAACTCCTATTTTTTATTTAAGACTGCATATTTTATTATTCATTTCGAAAGCATTTGTAGCATCTGAAATTTGTCGTCATAAATTGCATAGATAGATCGACCGACGAAATTAGAGACTGAAAAATCAATCCTTATACAAAAATCAATACTTATAAGAAAATAAATGTGAAAGTGAGTTTGATTATTTGTTACATCATTCACTACTAAATTTAGTATTAAATTAATATATGGGATGGAAAAGGAGATAGGCTATCATATACGAGTGTATACTCGTATGTATATTTTTACATTGGATATGGTTTATACCTTACACTCCTATGTTGATCCTGTGCTTTTATCACTATTGATTTGATTTTTTTTTATGAAAGAAAGTCTGTAATTCTTTTATTAGTCTTTAGTTGTTAAAATTAAAAGTTGTAAATATATAAAAACCAGTAACCCTATTGATAGATTTTTCAAATACATTTTTTCATATTATTAAGGAAAACTGGTGGGTGAATGACCGTATTTCAAATGTGTTAATTTTCGCTATTGTCACTGGTTAGCAGAAACCATTCTTCACTATTAGCTACGAAAGGCCTCGCGAACCGACTTGTGAATTGCTTCAGTCATTTACATGCACTCTGTGATTTTTGCACGACCATTATTCAGAAAAAAATATTTTTAGGAAAAACGGCATTTGTCGTCAAGCCCATTTTTCGTGGCTAGATTTGTCGACTTGTATCGATTTCTTTAGTTACATTTGCTTTTAATTAGAGCGTATAAGAGCGCGTTCAGGAGAGGACAGTTAGATGTATAGTATGGTAAAGTCACGATAATTCAGGTAAATGCAAATCTTTATACGAGATTTTGCCTATATCGTAAGTGTATATGGTTTTTTTAATACGTCTGGTTAATAAATACCAGAACAGTTTATTGTTAAAAATGTATGGTATTTAACGTTGAAGTGAATTGCGTAAAGAAATCTGGACACTGTAATTATATAATTTAGTTTTTGCAAGCTAAATCTGCGTATCAACAACTAACTGGTCGAAGTAAAGCGATAAAATTGGAATTACGTCAATGAAATATATTACGTCTAGGTACCTATCAGATGTCTATTACAACTATTCAAGTTCTATTTAAGATTACTCTACCATTACCATTAAATGAATTCCGGATAGTATAGGTACTCTGTTAAGTTTATTTAGTATATTATATGACAAATATGGAAAAAAATAGATAAAGAATTAATAATATGTAAGTTAATATTTCGTTGAATTTAGGTTTGGATTCCTATATTACAGAAACCCAAATTCAGGAAATACTTATGTTCCAAAATTTTGACGACATGTGGAAATATTGAGTATGTATTATTTGTATTTAATACGAACTCTATTATTGGAATTCCTGTAAATAGTAAAACTCCGTTCTAAATACATATGTGTTGTAGTTATTAGGTGTGTTATAGGTACGACTGCTGTGATACTCATATATTACAGACAACTGATTTTAAAAATTATCATTTACATTTAACATACGTAATTAACATAAATTATAATCAAATAAAATAAACCTCTAATAAAAAAGTGCTTGTTATTGCTTAATAATAGTTACGGTATTTCTAAGAATCATTCAATTTAACATTATTCATATATACAATTTGGAAATAGAGTAGGTTTGTCATTTTCTAGGGCATCTAATCCAAAAGATATTACATTCAAGTTGAATGTTATATATATGTATAAAATAAAGTTACTTCCCACTGTGTCTCTATGTATGCTTATATCTTTAAAACTACGCAACGGATTTTAATGCGATTTTTTAATATATTATATGTTATTATACATTATAAATTAATAGTATAATACTTGCATAATATAGCAGAGAAACCCTGATAATTTTAGAGGTTTCTAATGTGATGTCGTAAACACATTTTTTGCACTTACATTGCAAACACTGGCTGAACCCTTCGAGAAAGATTAAAATAATGTACAAATATTATACACCTTAAGAAGGTCTACAAAAAAGTCCGTGACGCTATATGTCTATTTCTTAGGGATAACATATTATATCCATTTTAATACTTTAAAAAATGGGAAATTATAAAACACTAATTGGGAAGCTATTTACACAAATACAGTATCAATCCTTATCATTTTAAATACGTTAGTTGGTTTGAGCATTTCATGAAGATTATTTTTTCCCTTTACAAATTAAATTAATATCTTAGGAGATATAGCAAAATCAAAGTAATGCGCAACGAAATTAATTTCGTATCGCCGTGATTCGACTAGGCCGCGCGGGCGCCCTGTCCGAACTGGGGGGCCCGAAGGTTTAGGTAGTGTATCACTGTAAATTAATATTATGTATAACGAGCAAAGATGATTTATTTTTTGTTTATCGATTTAACTCAAAAACTACTCAACCAATTTTATTGAAAGCACCATCTTCTCGGAGGAACACTCATACTCGGGGTATTTTATATTTTCCGTAAAGAACCTGTGCGACGCCGGGGCGGGTTGCTAGTTAGTTAGAATTTTTTTTTTTTTATGAAATAAGTTCAATTTTTATTTGAAATAGTATTCATAAAATGCAAATACATGAGATTTAATATCTTTTTATCATCGTTACTGCTTCAAGTAGAGATATTCGTAATTCACAGAAATATATTTTTTGTTTCATATTTATGATGATCTCGTAAAGTAATTTCCAGGTGATCTGATCGCATTCATGTTAATTTATTACGATAGCTATTAATAAGCAATGTGGACATTAGAAAAAGATATCTATCAATAGCCACTTTAAGCAACAAAGGCGAGACAATACGAGCATTATCGCATACGAAGTGTAATGCGTTAAGCTGAGCGGTCGTTGAAACGTCGCCCTTGAACTTGCAGTGGCGCATGGTACTCGGTACGCGTTACACCATATTGTTTAGATACTATTGTTACGAAGCAATATAACCAATATCTCTGTATCTTTGTGTCCTATAATTTAAGATGTTTCTATATAATAAAGTGTTACAAACAATACTCGTAATTATAAGTATTTAATAAATTATTCATAAAACATAATTACATTTTAAACGACTGTCGAAAAGAGAAGAAGAAAATTCATCCTATTTTGGTATTTATTTTTGGAATGATAAAGCTTATTCTCATGTTAGTTCCATATTAGATTTGTGAAGATAGAAAATACAGTTTTTCTTTATGAAGAAAAAAACTGCTTGCTGCAAAGCAAAATCTATTTATAGACACGATTCTAAATTCAAATATTTATCACGATCGATGTTTTTTATGAAGCAAAATCTACTCTATGCAAACTATTCAGCTTATTAACCTTGGAATATTGATTGACATTAGATGTTAATGTAGTACAAGATCATAGTAGAAGTAGAAAGAAACATAGTAAATTAAAAGTTATATAGATTATTTTGCAAAACCTGGCAATCTAATCGCTGATATATCTACTTCAAAATTTATTTATTATTTATTTTCCGACTTCATAATTAGATACGTCATTCATAACGACCTTCATATGTCATAATTTCATTATTGTTATTAACTGCCACGGGCGATCATTTATATTTACAAAATGCATATGTGCATGCCGACTGCTAAATTAATTATAACTTTTGGCATTACCGTGTCGGGTCATCTTTTTATTTTTCAAGAACAGTCAGGAGAACATAACTAATATTTTTGATCAACATAATAATAATTACGAACGAAAGATTCTTATTGAATCTTCAGTTAAATAAAGTAATATTTTTTATTATTTAGTAATATTTTGTATAATAATAATATAGGTCTGATCTTGGTAATAATTCTGTGTTCTTTCACATTTTTATAATTTTTTGTCCCTGAAACTTTTCGTTTCTTTTATACAACTTAGAATGGCAAACAAGCTGACGGTCCACCTGATGGAAAGTGGTAAGTAACCGTCGCCTATAGACATGAGCAGTACCATGGAAATAACAGAGTATACTGTTTCGCGTATGATACTCCCCATGCGTAGCCATTCCTGAGGACTCAGGTGTTATTCCTCTGTACCCTGTAAATTCACGCCATATCCCACCCTTCAAACCAAAACACAGCCATGCAAACACAACTGCTTTACGGTTGAAACACGAATGGAACAGAAGTACCCAAGCAAACGACTTTTGTATAAAGTCTCCCTCTGGTATATATTTTATATATATTTTCCTCTTTTCCGTTATTTTATTCGATACTTTATTGTTACTAAAACTAAAAACTCAAATGTAGCAAATTATTTTTTAGGAAAGAATACAAATTTGAACACACATTTTTAACAGGAAATGAACATCATGGTACCATAACTTCGGGACTTTAATGTCGCTAACTGGTTACACTTTATTTTCGCATATATATGTAGCATAATATATAGTATTAATTGTAATATGCAAATTGTTAAACTACAGCAGTCTCATTAGCATTGAAATCGTGCGTTATTTCCGTTGAAATTTTTTGGTGTAACCTACATCAGAAAGTGAATTCGAGATACTTATATTGGTACTGCTCAGGAGCTGTAATATCATATCGTAATGCACACATTAATAGGCTACAGAGTAGTGTAGCTGCATCCTGACCAGACAGATATGCTTGATCTAGGCTTGGTCATGCTTTGGACAAAAAAGGTAGACATCTTAGATATGCTTACAGGAGGAAGCGGAAGATACATAAGTATATCCATTAAAATACCTGATATCAAAAGTGATGTACTTATAACAATTGAAATGTAATGATGAAAATTTATATATAAATAAGAACATGACAGTATATATTTTTTTACATTTAACTGAAGAAAAGGCACTTAAAATAGATAATTACTGACTACCCCGATTCGGATTACGGTCGTGAGCATAATTTTTATTAAGAGATTTGGATTACACTTATGTGTATCTATTATGAGACTCCATTAATATCTACAAGAAATGGTCAAAATGAGCTAGAAAAGTGAGCGCTTGGTAACAAATATTTTCTCTTTAAAACGATAATGTACCTATTTGAATATGTAGGCACGAGAACTTTCAGTTAATTATCATCGTTTGAAATTTCCTTGTAAATATTTCTAAACATCGCACCATATGGTGTTCTATGTCTATGTCGTCTCGTATTCAGGTCGTACGTGATACGTACGTTCGCCAAATCTGTTGGACCTGCTGGAATTGGTTTGGTGGCCTCAATAATGGTTAACGTTAATAAATCGTGCTACTATGACACATAGTTAGGTACGACACATGTTACTAAATTATACAGATCATCATTATCATTACTTTAATATGTCTATCATCCACTGCTGAAAATTAGAGAGATATATTTCCTTCATATCTAAAACGTGTAATTATATAGATATACCGAGTTAAATATACTTGCAATAGACCACAGTCTGACACATTGGCCTAATTTTGTTACAGTTCAATAAAACTCTTCCTCGTCTGGTTTCCCTGAACTTGCACGCGTCCCGCGAAAGAGACTGATAAAAATAGATTTCGCTTACATCGAGTTATAAATTTTTTAGTTGTGTCGCCTCTCACTCAATAAAGATCAGCATTTTACAAGAGGTTTAAAAGCAAACTTGCCAGTAAAACGTTTGTTTTATTTTCAAGTCGTCGCAAGGTATTTTTTCGATGTAATTAAAGAAGCGAATACCTTTAAAATAGTTGTTCTCCTGTATAATTAAAGAGCGGCGAGATAAATTCTTAAGGATTGAATATCTATATTAAGATCATACCGAGTGGATAAATGGATTTAATGCCGCATCCAATTAATGTGAGCTTTTATCTCTGAGCCATAGACTATAATAGTTTTATTTTAGATACGAACGCGGTGGTGTAGAACGCTCAGTCGTTAAAAAGTTTATTGCTGGGCTTACATTACCATTGCAATAATTATAGTTGCAGATTTTTTTTACGATAGCAAATTTTTGTATACATTTATAATATTATAGTTATTTTATAAAAAATAATAAAAATATTTGTAATATACCATAATTTAGAATAATTTTATGGTACAAATATTATTTTATCTGTGTTATTTCTTTGTTGAAAATAATTAGTATTCACCTAATTTTTTCATTCAATCTCAATTTCATTTCATCTTTTTATATATATATATATATATATATATATATATATATATATATATATATATATATATATATATATATATTAAATGAACACTGCAAAACTGCAAGAATATTTGTAATAATTTATCGAAAAATAATATAAACATAATTTACTAAGTTAAAGTCTATAATAAGAATATTTGCTTCAAAGTTTTATTTAATATACTTAATAATATTATAATTTTATTCTTATTGAATATATTTTTCATGATTTATTTCTTTTGTGTTTATTATTTGAACATTATATTTTAAAAATTAATTCAAAATTAAGTAATATAAAAGTATAAAATGCAGCATGTTCTACCAGTAAATAAATGCCTACTAAATATAAATCTGTCTACGGTGATAGATACTGGAAATTATCTAATTGAGTACTTTTAATCTCAATATTCTCATAAGTGTATGCATAAGTTTGTACTCATATGTAGGTCAAATCAGTAGGTGTAACAACATTAATTCCAAGAAGCTTATATACTTTAGTGTTAAAGTTCACTCGATAAATGAATTTCAGATATATGTGTATTTTTAAAAATAGTATGTGTTGTTATGACTATTAAATAAATATAATTAGTAGTTGTTCAGCGATAACATGGAATGTCGCTAGTAAAATGTAATTCATAAAAGAACGTCCGCGATTGTTACGACCCATGACACGCTAATGTGGCCTGATAAAAATCCCGGCGCCTTTCTTATTCTGTCCTAATTAATTATGTGAACAATCACGTGTAAAAATTTTTGCAAATAAGCGTATAAATTATATTTTAGATTTTTCAAAAAAAATTTTTTTTTGTTAATTTCACAGATGGATTTTGTTTTTAAAGCTCGTGGTAATGCCATTTTAACTTTCGGGTATGGTAAATGTTTTCTTATAACAATTGACGCCAACGCCTAGTTTAATAGCTATAATATTACTTGAGTTAGTAGTATTTGTATAATGTAGTCTTATATACCTACTCAATGTGTATTGTAAATGTAGTATATAGTAGTAGTTTATACGTTTAGACTATCTAAACCATAGCATAGATACAGTTTGCGCCTTCACAATGTTTTTTATCTTGAATATATTAAAATGCTTAAACTCTTAATAAGTAATTTATACACTTACCGTCTTAATACCTAATATATCTAATCCTGTGAATATAATATTAAATAAAAACGCTGGGTTGTAGACCTTGTTTTTATGTAATAAGATTACTAAGTTTAATTACAATTATGCTATTGTTAAACTAATTACAATATGTTTTTTTTTTTCATATTCAGCCTTGTAGATGATTTATCAATAGGTATTTCTTACTTTTTTATATTATCTGTAGCTGCCGTAAAAAGTTACATTTAAAATATAAAAAAATGCGATCTTCTGTTATATAATATTTTTATAGCAAGTAGGCAGATACTCAAGAAATGAAATACTACATACTTATCTACATATTAAAATGATAAACAATCATTATTATATCCAAGATAAAATTTTATAACAACTTGTCACAGTAAATTATATGTTACAGAAGATGACAGAAATCAATCAGTACAATGTCAAAGTTAAATGAACGACAGACTGACAAGATAATTTCTTGGTTGGCAATCGGTTGTTATCTATTAATATAATATTTATTGTGAACATAAAATATTTATTATATATTTTTTCACTCGTAGCGTAGTGGTAAGTAGTGTAACTTAGGACTCGGATTCGATTCTTGCCGGTTTAGATTTTTTTGATTTTTGGATCCAGATACTTTTCGCCTAGTTTCGTATAAAAAAAAATAAACATGGTATTACTCTACTACTGTCTTAAATAAGGGTGGCAGGTACTATTTTTAATCTATATTTAGAAATAAAGACTGACAAAAGTTAATATGGTTTTTAGACTTAAGATTTGTATCTTAAGTCTATTAAATGAATGTTACAGTTTATTCATGTCTTTACATTACGCAATATTTTGATGCAGAAAATATGAGTATCTAATTCGTTGAAATATAAAAAAGCATTTGCTGTTATTAGTCTACTCATAATACTGTGTATCTGTAGCTTATTCGCCGATAGCTGACTAGCTAAGCAACTAATTGTATGCTGTTGCATTGTGACACTTCGTATCATATTATTTTCTTAATACTATTTCTTAGAAATTCAATCCGTTACCTATTATAATAAAATACAATCAGTAATCCGTATCGCTTGTTTTAATGGTCATCCATCATAGATCTCTATCACCAATACGAGTGTCCATAAACAAAATAAATAATATGGCTCCGTAAAATGGGATTAAGTTTAATAAGAATATATATATATATAACCCGTAGAAACACTAGGTGTCGAGAATCAAAACGATGTCGTTGTTTGAGTCGATAATTAATATTATATATTTATAAAAAAAATATTATGCTGTCTATTGCAATTCCTAATGGAATAGTCAGAGGTATTTGTCGACTGCTCTGTTGATATTATTTCTTATTTTAAAAAAATTTATTGAATAAAATATGTTTGTAGTGATTATATTATATATAGATAGTTTAATAAAAATTCTGACACTGCGATTTTTGATAAGGACACTTTTTTATTAATAACATTAAATCCAAATGTCTATGCAGATAAGAGAGCTTTGCTCGAGGAGGACAAAATGCCCAGTTTGCTAAGGACGCGGACACAAACTTACACTTCGAGTATATGTATATTATATTAGCTGAACCGCAAATCATTGATTTGACACCTACCTCCTCCTATGGATACATTTTTCTAATCGGGATAAATACTATTGTTTCTCTCAAGTTGCAACAAACAGCATATAATGACAAAACTTCATTAAAATTGGTAAGAAGGTTTTCGTATATTAGGATATAAAATAACATTAACCGTATTCTCCTTTTAAGTTTCTGGCAAGAATTGATGATTAGTACATGTTTCTGTTTCCAGTGTCTGCATCTTGTTCAAATGGATGTCAGTTTAAGAAAAATACATTATGTAACGGCTTCTGTTATCAATAATATGGTTAAATATAATTTGGTATTATATTATATCAGCCTTTAATTGTCCACTGCTATATATTGGCCTTCTCTATAAGAGTGGTTTGCTAGTAGTTGCCGCGCTTGGAAGGCGGGTTAGTAACCGCAGTTAGGCTTTGGTGATGTTTAAAAAGCAACGCTGCTGCCCATCCAGTGACCCTTAGTCACAGTAGTAGTAATATCAGAAATAAAATATCGGATAGTAGATCTTTTTTCCCCTCCATAGATAAATTGTTCATCGTCCGTGCAGGTCTTAATACTGCTGGATCAATAACTTTTAAATAAAAAAAAAATACATACGCATAAAATTTTCAATAGATGATAATGACCTGAAGGTTCTGAATCTGTTTCGTTCCATAGATAAATAAAAAACTTTATTACTGAAAAGATACAACTTTTTACTATCTTGGAAAAACTTTATTATCACGTTGTTTGCATAATTGAGCCATTCAGTCAAGCCACAATATAGGAAATGAATTTTCTAGATTCGCAACCACAATACAGAAAATTAACATTTTTGTATGTTCCGGGTTGTGTCTCAAGTTATTATTGTCTGATTTTCCATAACATAGGATGGATGTTCCAGTTTGAAGATTAGTTAGTTTTTGTGAGACACTTAAATATGTAATATGAACACCAAGGAAGCATTTCCCTAAATTCCCACACATAAATTCTTACAACAAACAGTTTACACAGTAAAAATTAAAACAAGCGTATTGCAACTTTTCCACCATTAAACGCTGTTAAATCTTATGCAAAATCAAGTATATTTATCTTAAGTTTTTAATCAGCGCCAAAATTATAATCGGCGACATTGAACTTTATTATATAACCGATGTTTTAGTTGATAATTTTCCAAGATCATAAAGTCAAGATTATACTGATTCATCTAACTCTTCATGTCGTAAAGTTAGTCTATAATTTTTTAATCTCCATAAGGTGATTTGTATAATCATAAACAATGTAGTTGTTTAAGATATATGTCTGTTTCATAATAAAGGCCTGCACAGACGATGGACGTTTTGTTTGAGGAGAGAAAAGTGGCTTTCTACCTAGTACTGTTTACGAATAAATATTTTGGGACAATATATGATTGAGTTTTGTTAATTTGTTCACATAGTCGACTTTTTACAAAGATTATAAAATAATTTATATGCCTTCCTATCTATTTTCGATATAAAGCGATTTACTTTAAAGTTGTATTCCGGTTTACAAGGTAGGATAATTAAAATACATCTGCCTCAATTTTACTATAAATGGAAGTTTATTATCTATCATTTTATGTACCATATAAATAAATAATTGGGGCAATTAAATCATTGAGATCTGTGAATCAAGATCTTCATGTTATAATGGGCTGCAATGCTGCTATTTTTTATTTAAATTTAAGTAACTATCGCTATGTCATCATTTAGAAAAAATATGTATTTAAACATTATAATTTTTTTGTTCATAATATATTTTTATCTGATTTACATAAAAAACTGTTACATCTTATGTATATTTATAAATAAAAATTTAATACTGCAGCGTTAGTCTCTTTGTCAATAGACGAATATTTATGAGTTAACCTTAAGAATAAAATCATGTAAAATTATGAAAAGAAAATTAAAAGACCTTTTTCTTGTAAACACAAAGGTGCGGTTTGAATAAGTAATAAAACAATTTCATTTTAGACAAATGAAATTGAAAGCGACTCAAAGTATTGTAAATAATTCAATCCACCTACGCCCTTTCAAAATGTATCCACGTAGCGTGAAATAGAATACGCGTGCATTTCACGATTTTCTCTTACAATCAGAAACTGATTTATGGGTCCTTCGCACGGCCTACGCATCCATTTCTCGCAACACAAAAAGAAAAGCACTAGTCACTTTTTAATTTTATAATACGCCTAAACACGATTTAGTGCTAATAGATATAAAGTGCATTCACTACGTCGCCCATAAATTCACATTAGATAGTTATAATTTTTATGTTTTTTATTAATATTTGACCAGTCAATAATTATTACAATCAATAATAAAAATACTGATACCATACTCAACTAAGAGTATAAATTTAAATTATTTATGTAATCTCTGAATATTAATATTTGCGAAGCTACCAAAGAAAAGAGAGTAACGATTTTCCTGTAGTTGTATATAAGTACATGCGGATCTGTGATGTAAATGGCTTTGGGAATTTAATGAATAAGGTATCTGGGATCCTTTTACTCGAGGGTGTTGTAAGTAGTATGTAATTCGACGAATATGTAAAATAATTTGTGAAAAATTTGCGATTATGTAAGATATTCGTTCAGTACACATACAAAGATGTAAATAAATCATAGAGCAAGTTTCTCTGTTCCTAAGTAACAAGTTGGATCAAAAATATAACAGGTGGGCGGTCTAGTCACGCGATGTCATTGTAACAAAAAAAAAAGAAGCTCATAATATTGAAATGTTTAATATCGTCGTCTGAGAGATATTTTTTATAGTAAATGCAGATGAATAGTCTTGGTCTAGTCACGCGATGACTGAAACAAAAAATATAACCTACAGCTCTTGAAAATATTCATTAATAAATATTTTAGTTACTTATTTTCACTCTCAACATCGTTCGCATAATCAGGATATAATCAATAGGTATAGGGTCAACTAGACAGGGTTACAAGTCTGCCTTTCTTCTGTCCTAATTACTACATATTAATTTACGTATAAAATTTCATGATGTTTAGGTTGTTAGTATATGCGTAATTACGTTGTACATACTATATATATATATATATATATATATATGCTATTATAAGTATCATTTGTCGCTCTTTCACTTGAGACAATTTAATCAAAAATGAAGGTGGGCCGCGGAGGATGGCCCAGTGTTGTTGTTCACGTCATGTTTCTGAAACAAAAAAAAAACGAAACCAAAATTAGAATTAGCTATAAATATCCTACTGTTTGAGATTTTTTTCATTACCAGAAATAGTAAGCAAGTTGACAGACTATCTGATTGATCGTTATAACTGTCACCTATGGACATGAATAATATTATGGATAGCACAGAATTATGCGTGGCACATGCATTAATTTACATGAATTTTAAACTACTTAATAATCTAATAGCAGTATATATGTCGTTTCACTGCTGGCGTATGGCCTCTCTGGAGAGGGTCATGAGCGCATACATAGATGGAGATAGACGACGTAAGTTACAAGTATGAAAACTAAGTGTGTTATCATTATATATAAGTACTAGTAACTGTGATATTACAAGAGCCACGAATTAACAATAAACCCCTTCTATACTAAATCATTTCAATAATACTATTGTAATATCTGTTCTTATAAATTGTAAACTTTTTCTAAAATAAAAATTCATTTGACAGTCGCAATACCCAGAAGACCATAGACCGCAATCAGGATTCATAAGAGAAGAAGAGAGAGAAGAGAAACACATCAAACACGACTCTGTTATAAACGGCTAAAAAATATGATTAATGAAATTACCTACGTGTTTAGAATAATTTATAAATTTAGTAGAACACAGTTTAGGTTGTATCTTCATTGTGTCATTTATATATAATTTACAACATAGGCATAGTAACGAAAACACCTGTTTCCATAATATCAATTATGTGTGAAATACAAAGATCATACTGGCTGCTAGCTGTCCCATTTATCGAATGTTTGAATAAGTGTTACATTATGTCTGCGTGGTATCAAATAGTAATGACGATATCGAGTATAATTGTAAATATAAAAAATATGGTATCTTCACAACTTAGAATTAGAGATATTTAAATGTAATCTACATACATAGGTAGGAATATAAATTATTAAAACATTTTATTGAGAGTTCTTCCAATAAATGGTAAAGTCGCGACTTCCTTTCAAATTCTATCAATATAAATAATAATAAATACACGAGTAGATATGAAATAAAAAAAACAGTGTAGTGAGATACCTATCTCAAACAGTTAACCTATTACTTTTTTAATATTATAAATGTGAAAGTGAGTTTATTTGTTATCTGTTAGCACCTTAGCGGATTAACCAATTACTATAAAATTTGGGATACACGTATTATATCGAATAGAGGAGGTTATGAGCTGATTTTACTCTCAGTCAGTGAACATATCTCGGCCACGCGGACGAAATCGCGGGTAAAAACTAGTAATATTATAAATGTGAATATTTGTAACGATGGAAGTTTGTTAACTTGTAAGTATTTTCAAAATGTTTAAACTACACAGTAAATATAGGATACAACTATATACCGTGGTTTTATCCGCATGAATTAGTATAAGAAGTACTTTATGAGATAAGTTAGGATAATACTTATCATGTACCATATTGTAATAATTTTTACGTGAAAGGGTTTCACAAGGGAAACACAATTCATTTTACCTATACAAACTTTCGCATTTATAATTAAAATTAATTTAGGATTAAGTATGCCTGCTTAGAACAGAATATACAACATATATGTACTAGCAACTGGCATGGACAAGGTACATGGTAATTCTAAATATGAATATGTATAAACTACCGTAAGTAACTAGAGAAAATAATTTAAATAAACAAGATGTCCCACGCTCTCGAACGCCCCATGTGTTTAACAAAACGTACATTGTATTCGAAGTTAGAAAGTAGTTTATCGATAATTTGGTACATGTTACGTGAATACGACACTAGTGGACGACCTTTGCGACTACCAAGCGTGCGACAGGACGAGTTGGTGTGACCGGGCGACACTCGAATCGCCACTTCACGCTGGCTGGATGCAAATCGCCAACGACTGACAAACTAATTAACACCTCTATCGCGTGCCTTGTGTTGCAAATGTAAAATGTAATTCCTACATCGTATACGGTGGGCGATAACTTCATGTAGGTGTGCATTTTAAATTATAATTTAAACTGCTTAATGAGGAAACAAAGCGCTAAGTCTTTTATTTGTAATACAACTTAATTATTTATAATTTATATGAATTTACAAAAAAATAAGCTCTACACATTCCTTTTATGAATCGGGATAATTGAAATATTTCTGTATCTAGCACATTTAAATAACGTTTTTTATAAGCAAATAGTTCTACTAATATTAAATTGGTAAAGTTGTTTTGTTACTTGTCACGCTTCAACGGTTGAATGACATTGATATAAAATTGTTACATGTATAGATATTGAATACTCTTTATATTATCAGAATATTGATATCGTGAAATAATTTACTCTCTCTCCATTACAATTTATGTCATTCATATTCGAACGAATAAACAAATTAAATTTTAGAAATAATTAAAATATAGTACTCTATTGCCTTTTTTTTTTGATGGGTGAATATGGTATGGAAACCCCGCCTGCGCTAACGGGATACGCTGGCGGAGCACCAGTGAAGGGTGATAGATGAGAATGAAAACAGGTCAGTTAGCCCATAATGATGAATTCATCAGAAATTAACCATGATAGTTTCCAGTGAGAACCGCGAGGAGGTCGACCTGGTTGGGTATATTGCTAGCAATGAGATTCTCAGTCTCCATTACTAACAATCCCTTTCCCCCTACTCTATTGCCTTGTCGTCCTAGCATAGAATGGGCCATCCCTTCTCTTTCTGTAGGCGTTGTAAGAAGTGACTAAGGGAACATAAAAGTCGAGGGATGGGCAGCAGCGTCCCTCTTAAAATATTACCAAATGTCTAACTGCGGTTATCAACCCATGGGCTAAGCATGCCAGTTACTGGTAAACCCCCTTTATGGGGGAGGGCTATGTTCAGCAGTGCACAGTTAAAGGCAGATATGATGATGATATTCTATATTTAATGATATCTGTAGAGACCAGAGGAAGACTTTGTACAAAAGTCATTTGCTTGGGCACATCTGTCCTATTCGTGTTTTAGAGGAATAACACCTGAGTTCTCAGGAATGGTAACGTATGGGGGTATCATAAGCGAAACAGTATACTCTGTTATGTCCATGGTACTGTTCATGTCTATAGGCGACGGTTACCACTTTCCATCATGGCGGCTGTCAGCTTGTTTGCAATTCTAAGTTATATAAAAAAGACTTACTGAGGATTAGTGTTGTAGATGGAAAGATAGTTTATAAACCTGCAGTTTATCTTAACATTGAAATGTACGGGATCGAAGGTATTGACATACGTCAATGTTTTCTTATTAGTAAGGTTGTCACTGCAATCATTATTTATTTGTACTTATGACCTTGTATTGAATTTGTATTGTATTTAATTAAATTAAATAAATGAAATCAAATTGATATAAATTAGATCGTATGCCCAAAATTCATTCTTGATCATAATAAATCATAATGATTATAAATTATAGAAATTAATTACTACAGTATGACTGAAATCGCTCTAGCGAAGACCTTTGCAGCTAGCAGTTCAATAATAAGGTCTGATTTTTTTTAAATAAATTCATTTAAATTAAGCGTTATTTTCATTGCAATTAATTTATAATATCTCTTAATGTTTAAGTACTATACTAGCATAATTTAAAGTAATTTGTTCATTGATTACCTAATCATACTTACATACAATTTAATAAAAATTATAATGTAAAACGCGTAGTGTCGCAAATTCTCACGCGATACTCGTAGGTACGACAACGGTGCAACCTACATTATTTTTGTTGGCCTATTAACATTCTTTCTAATCAAACCGGTGCCTATTGCGGTGCAGACACTGCCGTACTCATACGTAGCTATCTAACGACAGAATCTTTACTATTTATTATACAGTCGACACTTGAAAACGTTTCTTGCATAGAAAATTAATAGCAATGCAATGTTATGTGTCACCCCTACACTACATGTTAGGCCTTGCGCATATCATAGGTACTCGTTGGTGTGCTTTTTATAAAAATAGAACAAATAAAATTGATAGTATATCGCACACGAGTCACTGCACGTCAACAGATTAATCTATATTTATGCCTTTATTTACAAAAATTAAATGTTAAGGCACATTCACGTATTCGTAATAAATCACTTTCGACCCACAGCTAGATGTCTGTCTTTTTATATGAAAATAATGTTATCCTGTTATCACACAGGGCTTTTCAGCTCGATATAGGGTGATATTCAGATTTTTCATGCACTGGTGAATTTTGCTAGTCGACTGCTATGATTTTCTGGAGTGAAAAAGAGACAGAGACATGTACATTCTATAATTATTCTACACCTATTAGGTATTTATTATACCTATATATATAGATAGGTATCATAATTTGTATAATATAAGTTTATTGCACACGACGTCATCAAACAAGTATCTCTCAAAAAACATACGTGTAAAATGAAGTCAAGTCTCACGCGCACTAATATAGTCACAAGATTTTATATTTTTAGAATCTAAAGTTAAGCTCTTTTAATTTTTAATACAACTTTTTATATTATATGCTTATATGTTATATGCTTATTTGCCACGTCAGTGGTTTAAAAAAGTTCATATGTATAACTGGTAAAATTCAACTTTAGTTTGAACAAATCACCAGCTGAGTATTTTTTTATACAACATTTTTTTTTTGCAAAATCTTTTATCTTTTTTCGATTGGATAGTAATTTCATAAAAAATGTACACAGATGATAAAAACTTTCCAGAAAAAGTTTGTTAGATGGCTGTATCGGAAACAATATGGGTATTACATCGTTTACGGTACGGTAACTTTTTTTTCATCAATGTATTATTATAATGTTCTAGTGTTGATTTTTAGTGAGTGCATTAACTAGTAAATCTGTACAGCTCATTAAAATGTGTGTATTATAAACAAATAAATAAAATGTTTAATTTTTTTTCGATATATTATATGGGAGAAATAGCATGCATGCAGATACGTTTAAGCACTTGGTCTGACTCACTGTCGTGTGTTTAGAAACGATCGTAATGCAGTTTTCTGCGAAATCTTTAGTAGGTGTTTCGATGTAAATAACTAAGGATTGACATTGTCATCAAAGCCCCATCAGCTCATATTTCATTTATCAGTCTATTTTTTACTTACTGCCAAATATAAAATTGTTTTAAAATAAATGCATTTAAGCATAAACTAATAATTGGTCTCATTAAATGTGTTTATTATATCATATCAACATTAAGTCCTACAGTTCACAAAACTAAACGCACTATTCGTCTTTACAATTCAACTCCTTTAAATAAATGGTAAATATACTATCGGTACATTTTCTTTCAATAATCGTCGGAAGCAAATTTTTGTGTAAAATGTTGTAATACGTATAATCTTCTTGGGTGACATAATAATATAATTTTGTGTTTGATAATGCTACAGATTATGTAGGTGATCCAATTTATACTGATTCTTCATATATGTATATTTATAGCAAATTTGTACAACATGATGAACTCATTTTTTTACTAACTGTAAAGATAGTAAAGCCGTAGAGGAGATAAGATTGCATATTCTTATATTTTAAAGTAGAATAAATATATACCATAAGCCTATAAAAAATACATCTGTAATCAAACCTAAACTAATAGTTTTGGAATCTACTCGTACATAAATAAAGTTGTAAAAGTAGACGATATCTATACATAATAAATATTTAAGAAAAATTTACATGACATGTCTTAGTAAAAGCATAGAAACGAAAACCATTATATATTTATTTTTTATTTTTGTCTGTTTGCTTGTACAAGGTGACTCAAAAGAAAGTTCACATTTAAAAAATCGATAAAAAATTAAAAACAAGGAGTTTATTAAAAAAATGATTATTACATATTAAAATGTACTTTTTGGGAATTTATTTCTTGAAAATGATATCGTCCAAGTGTAAACCGTTGCGTTCACGGCATTCATTTAATCGAGCTCTAAAATTTTCTATGATGGCTCCGTATGTATTGTCCGAGATGGCTGCAATTTCGTGATGGATATTTCCTTTTAATTGTGCCAAGGAAGTCAGTTTGTTGACATAAACTTTAGATTTGACGTAACCCCACAGGAAAAAATCCATAGGGCTTAAATCGAGACTTCGTGGAGGCCGATTTATGGACCTCTCCTGGATATCAATTTGCCAAGAAAAATTTCACGAACTCGTGGTAAAGACCTGTTGGACGTGTGTGAAGTTGCTCCGTCCTCCTGGAACCATGTTCTTTGGTTATAACCAGAAAAGTTTTGCAGTTCAGGCACGAAGAAGTTGTCTAACATCTCCACATAACGGTCCGAGTTCACTGTAATTGTGCATCCCCTTTCATCTTAAAAAAAGTAAGGGCCGATAACCCCTCGCGCCGACATTGCAGCCCATACGGTCACTTTAGGCGAATGTAGGGGTTTCTGATTTTTGTGTTTTGGATTAGTTGCACTCCAGTATCGGCAATTTCATTTGTTTACATGTCCATTGAGATGGAAATTAGCTTCATGAATTACTGTTTTTGTAAAACTCGCGTACGCACAATGTACAATCCGCTCCCGAGAAACGCTCCATAGCGACTAAATTCCTAGAAGCTAGGCTACCCAATGACATACTCCCCGCGCCCCTCAGAATAGTTGCGTTCACGCAATAACCAAAACAAAAGTCACCTTTCTTTTGAGACAATCTGTATATATGTTCCTGTATCATGAAAAAATCTTAAAGAACTAAAATTCTGGTGTATATTTTATCTTATTAAGCATAATAAGATAAAATATACACCAGATAGCAATCTGGAAGTTGTTTATTTTATTGTTTATCCTACTTCCAAAATCCACGAATACGAATCCATTGGTAAAAACTATTATGTAAAAAGTATTGCACTGTTTATATTTTAGTGCAGTATGTGAGATGTTGAAAATAACGTGATCGATTTTGGTGACATTGTCATGGTATATTTCAATTAATAGAAGTCGACCTACTGTATATAATATGCATCTTTATAAATCTATAACTGTATAGGTTATATGGAAAGATTTTGGGTTGTAGAATGGTATTTTTATCGAAAAAGGGCAGTAATTCGACCGAGGACGGCCGAACTTGGAGCTGCCGGTCTCAACAAATACAATAAATCAAAATTGATATGCGAGACGCTGACGGATACCCAGAGCGACTGCGTGCCACCATCAAGCCTTTTATATTGACTTCAATAGTAAAGAGCACACATAGAATACGTTTTGTTATAAAGTGTATTCAATCAACAAAGAGTCTTATTTTACTCAACTAATATGATCGCCTGGATTAATATTGAGATACATCTCGAAAGCAATTATCACATTATATGAAATGATAAGAGTTTTCGCATAAGATAAATTTTGCATACGACTTCGCCTCTAGTTTTCAAAAAACTGCTTCTGTAACAACACAGACTTTATGTAGAGTCCGTATACATATCCTTTGTAGTACGATATGGTTTAATTCTCAATAACCACTGTACTAAAAATAATTTCTATATGTATTCTTATGTAATTGAGCGTTTTATCAGTATAATAATTAGTATGAATAACATAAAAATACTAAATACTAATCTAAACATTATACTAACGAACATTACCATATATTAATCGGTTTGACAATTATAAAAATGACGATAAAAGCATTATTTTAATATTTTAAAACAACTTTTTATTAAAACAATACCTATAGTGATAACTACTAATTTATCAATCTCATAGGTTGATCCTGTTCGTGGATCGTACTCCGTTATCTAGATAACATTAAAGACATTAAAAATCATAGTACGTTCGTTATTATATTCTATATATCTTGATATGTCAATCTAATATAAAATGAACAAACAAATTATTAAAATAAAAGGATTTTAATTATAATGTGATTTTATATTTAGATTATAATTTTTATATCATACGTGCCAAACAAAAATAGTAGACAAAAATAAGTACATTCTTTTTGTAATCAAACGACAAACATTCTAACTGTTGGTGCCACTCAAAGGCCTTTGTGTCCTACGGGAAGTGAACAGATAGTAAAAGTAACTTCTGACTAAAGATTTAAAACTTTGTTCCTGGCGCGATCCCTGGCGCCAACATACCACGCCCTCAGCCCCTTATCTTGAGGCACGTGGCCGTGAATATGCTACGTCAGTGATACTCAAAGCGTGCTCCGCGAAGCTCATTGTTCCGCCGTAATATCACAAAGCACATCATAATTTATTGGCACATAATATAAAAAAATGCATTTTTGCAAGAACGGTCTGTGACAGAATTTAGTGTTACTGCGGAGAAATGACAATAATTTTGTCGCATTATATATGAATCAATGTAGCATAATTAAAATATTAATATACCTAACTTAAACAACCCACTACCGTCCCACTGTTGTTATTTTTATGTAACTTTAATTACTGAATAACTAGGTTTTTAATTTTAGGGATTTGTAAAATATTTAAATGTATCAAAAGTGGTCCATCGCTAAAAAGTTTGAGAATCACTGTTACACCATTGTTTTATTTTTCCTAGAATACATTCCAACATAAAAAGGGTTCCAACGTTTATTTTTTATTGTTTCAAGGATTACACGAACAACTGTCGTTCGGTATGAACTTTCTTAGTTTTGCGTTTACGATAAGCAAAGTAGAAATCCTTGTCGATAAATATGTGCATTTCTATAAGGATGACTGTTTATGCCATAAATAGTGTATACAGGCGTCTGTCAATCATTCTTGTTTTATCGCGATTCCTCGAAGAAAGTTGTGTCTTATACAGAAACTAGATTCAGCTATTGATATGTCAAGTTTTTGGTGTCAATGTTGTTATAAAACACGGGGCCATCGCTACGCACTCTGCATGTAATAATTCCATGAATTTAATTTGAAACAAAGTATCGTTTTATAAGAATAATTATTAAGTAACGATAGGTATGAATATATTTTTTATTATTTTTTTTTCTTTATTTTCAGATTATGATGTCAGTTCAACAACACAGAAGACGAATAATATACTCATCTAATTACAAACATAAAATGTAATCGCTATTAGATAGATATTTAGACAAGTGGAGTGGAGTTTCAAAAGGCAGGAGTAACGACACATATAGCCAGATATCCGTGTAGCGTAGATTCTTGGTGTATTCTAGTGGTTATAGTGTACATAGAACGATGGATTTGTGGTGTTTTGCATTTAAACTATTACTCTTCCAATCATCGATGGCGTGGTGTAGTGCGAAGCACATAGTAATAGATAATATGCTACGAGTAGAGTATCCCGGGAGCGACGTAGAGAAAGAGGTCCAGGATAGCATAAGAAACCTAATACATACTGGTAAGTGTATTTTTTTTTTTACCATAATTAGACACTCGTTAAAAAAAATGAAGTCTTAACTTGAGACTTTGACAGTAAAATAATTGAATACTTCATTCGACTCAACCTTATGGTAAATAAGCATAAATTTAATACAATTATTTAGTAATTAATGTAAATATTAATACTCAGGTTTTAATAGACATCTCATAACTTTTACAATTTAGGTGTACGTGACAAGCAATCGTATAAATTGTCAAAACCAATATCCGAATAATGTATATCCGAATTCTATATTTTGAATACACAGGTATGTGATTATCTATTAGATATTCGAGTCACTACTCGATTCTGCCTGTCTCGATACATCACCATTTGAATTGAATATCTTTTTGCATTTTGTAGAAAAATAGTTTCTCTCCGTAATTAATTGTTTGTTTTATTTGTTTATTTTTTTTTTTCATTATCAGCATTCAATCTATTTGTCGTCGTCTAACCCTTTCCATATTTCTAGCCCAATAGGTGAATATGAGAATGATAATATATAATATATATATACTCGTATATATGTTTTTTACTAAAACTTGAGGTAGGTTCTATTCTATTTGTTCAAAATTAACCTTTTTACATACAATGACAATTGTAGTTTTTTATAAAAAAGAAAATTGATAAATAATTGAAATAGAACAAAAAATCATATAATACAAAAAGTCAACAGACGGCATTTTTACTTACAAATAATATAATTAGTAAATAAAAATATATAACAAGAACCAGCACATTTTATAAACACTATTTTTATATATTCTAATTAATCATTGTGGTCAGTCTAGTTTCATTACATTTATATATCCTACACTAGGCGTTTACCGCTATTGTTTCATCCCCAGGAATCCGTTATCGGCTGTTCCCATGAAACATTTTGGAAATCCTTTCTTAATTCAAACCCATTGGCGTTGATTGTGTGCCGAGATTACCGTTGGTACACTGATTTATTTCTCTATATGTGAAATCTTAAAAGAGTCCTTATTTAAAATTTTTCCTTATTGTCTTCAAAAAAGTAGAAGTAAAATTAAACAGTACCTATTGTTAAAAGATTTACTCACGTATTCTTATTTGATTTACAAATGAACTCATGGCAATGATTAAATTTTAATTCATACTTTTGTGAAGTTTTACATTAACTGAATTTGTTTTACAAATGTCTGTAACATTTGATTGAATTTACCTAATAAAAATATTTTATAAAAAAATTCAATTTCGAAAAAGTTAAGCCCTCACGAATAATAAACAGTTAGTTCTCTATTGACAAGGATACGGTGGTAACATATTAACAAAAACAAGTCATCAAACGAATTAATAATCTTATTTTTGAAGTCAGATATATATAATATAATTTAAAAAGTTATTTTTTGTTTGGTGCCCAAATGAATGCAAATCAAATCTAACTTAGTTACATTCAAACTGAAATACCATAAATAATTAAGTTGACAGTTGAAAAGGGTAGTAAATTGTAAAGGTATGTCGTAAGTTGATTAAAAATGTTAACCTAACTTTATAACTAAAAAAGGAGTAACTTAACTCAAATTCAATTCGAGTGCATTTTTTGTGTAAATATTATGTGATATCTGCTAATTCTGGGCCGTATTTGATCATTCTTTTTGTAATTATTAGGTATATAGCCGTGTTGGTTTCATATTAATTTTGTCATGACTACAAATTACCTGATTTTTACAAAATCTTATATCTTGCATAATATATTTTGAATTATTTCCAGTTAAAAAATGAAATGTAATAAATCATAACGTGTATTATAGTTATTCTAGTGTTAAATAAAGTTGTTAATGTTACATAATATTATAATTTTTTTTTTATTTAATTTTTATTAAGGTTTTTTATAAAATCAAATAAGAGATAATAGTAATTGAAGTCGCGGAATTTTGTTTCCAGGAACATAAGTGTCTATTTTGACGTACATATAAATAAACCGTACCTAGTCAACAATTATTCGCATACAATATTAGAGTTAAAGTCAAGTGTATTTCAAGCTGTACTCAAAATGAGGCGTAAATCTAATGAAACCAATAACCGTAAAACGGCAATGGTTTGACGGGATTTATAAAACAATACCATTCTGTAAGTACGAGGCCTCGAGACGGTCTTTCAACTTTCGTTCTAAAATTGGTACGATATATCTTTCATGTGGTTTTGTTTGCCCTGTGCTCTCTACGTAATAATAACCGTACAATATAATAATTACGTAGTGATTTAGAAAAAAATATTCTTATTAGGGTACCTGTATTCTATAAAGGGTCTTTGATAGAATATTTGATAATTCAAGATCCAGCAATAGGTGTATGTTTTTAAAGTATACATACATAAGTACGTATGTACCTACATACATTTTTATGGTGATTATGTGCTGTATCAGAAATCTGAAAGTTTTGTTTCCTGAATTAGTTTACTGGAAATCCAATCCAAAACCTTAGTTAAGCAAAACAACTTATTAAAATTATAGTTTGGATACAAAGTACCTAATTTGATTACAACTTCCTTATCTAGAGTAGACCCCTGTGGCTATAATAACTAATTTAATAAAGTTAATTATTTATTCATCTCGATTGAAATCCGCATAGGAACCAGTCGGTAATCTTCGTGTCAGAATTACGATTACCATACAACGTATCTATAGTCTATAATCAATAATTACACTTATTATTATGATTCGGATACACTTATTATCATGGTTAAGGTTAATTATAATATTGTTGAGATTTCATTTATAATTATTTGACCTAAGAAAGGGTTTTTCAGGTTTATCTAAAAATATAACAATATACAGGTTATTTAAATGGTAAATTAAAAATCTGTACATTTCTTTTCGTAATAAATTTCTAAGGAGACAATAATTAAGTAATGGTAACAAGATGTGTGATTTTAAATATTAATGTCTCTCTTTTTGTATAAGTCTTTATGAGGAAATTGAATTATAACAACGAAAATTCATAGTCGAGTATGTATTAGTGTAATTTAAAAATTGCTATATGTATGACTGAATTGGTGATTAAGAGGTGATTAAGAGGTCCATTATATGAAGTCGCATAGAGCAAAAACAGCTACGTTAGTTGGATAGTCATGTATAGGAAAATAACCCTTTTTTTTTTTTTTAACGTCTGGAAAATGCTTTATGCAGACCCATACACCTTGTGGGAGGTGTTTACTGTGGGAGTCCCCCGTAAGGTGGGGGTGTACCCATATAAATATGTCGGAGACATGGGTTCATTACGACCCGCCCCTTGATGGTAAGAGCGAAGATAGGGTGAATGGCGTGCTCACCCTGGGGGATGCGCCGGTATATAACACATCCCCCAGGACCATTGGGACAATACCTTCCCACAGGTATCACCCCGGCCCCAGTGGGGACAAACTGGGCATAGCGTCTGACTCGTCTGCGGCGGATTGACGGTGCGATACTAATGACGGCATCGCAGAAATATCTCTCACTGCTCACCATCCGCCGGACTACGGCGGGCACGAGAGATCGCACAAACAAGTCATCATCGGCATACGCTGGGCATTCCAGCGTATGCTCCGCCGTGTCCTGGTCCGCTCCACAGGCATGGCACTCCTCCGTCGGCTCCCTGCGCGCGATATGACACAGATATCGCCCAAAGCACCCATGCCCATATCTGTGTCATCCTGAAGGTCAGCGGCGCCGCCTATCCATCCACTTCTTAAGTGGACGGATAGCCTCGACGGTCCTCCGGCCGGCCGATGGGACCAGCCGCTGTTCCCACTCCCGCTGCAATCGAACGAGCGCAACTTCCAGGCTGGAAGGCTCGGCACCCTACGCCTCCGCTCCGCACGCCACTCGTAGACCGACGCACAGGCATTGGCCTCCACTCCCAGGGCGGCGTCTGCTCCGTGGAGATAGTGCGGTATCCGCGTATAATGCGGATCGCCATTATGTGGCCTGTTTAAACAGGCCACATTTTGCCTCTCAGGGCCCTGTTCCATATCGCCCCATTATAAGGCCATGGACCTCACCACCCCAAGGTAAAGGCGGCGTGTGCTTTACAGCAGCCGGCTTAGCATATCTGGAAGTGCCTACGGAAGTTCCAGCGACTGTCTAAGTCAAGCCCCAAGTACCTCATATGGGGCTTGACGACCAATCTCTGGCCACTGACCATTATGTGGGCTCCCTCTGGTGGCGCTCGTCGGGGTCTGTGAAAGCAAAGTACCTCCGACTTCTCCAGCGCCACATGGAGCCCAAGGCGACGCGCACGACCGACGACGAGTGCCACGCTTGCCGTGGCAAGACGGGCAATTATTGTAAGTGCTCCCCTTGGCAACAACAAGCGTGTCGTCTGCATAGCAGACAACATCGCTGCCGGAAAGTTAAGTTCCAGTCATACATGTCCCACAGGATCGGTCCCAGCACCGACCCCTGTGGGACACCACGCTGACTCCCTCGACGCTACCGCCCCATTCTGTCCCACGCAGTGCACTATTCTGTGCTCTAGGTAGGTCCCGATTACGTCCCGCAAGTAGAGAGGCACTCGATGATATTTTAGTGCCTCCCTAATGCACGCGAATGGCAGGGTGTTGAAGGCGTTCTTGATGTCATCTGCCAACAGCACCCCAAATTCTCATCCGAGAGAACCCGAACACGAGCGACGGCATCAATGGTGCTCAGACCCGCACGAAATCCGAACTGCCTCGGGCTGAGGCCGGGACCTACTTGGGACAAGTGTTGGGTGAGGCGACCTGCTATTATTCTTTCAAACAGCTTGCCAACCTCCCCCAGCAATACTATGGGACGGAATGCCGAGGGTGCAAGGGAACCTGCGGGGTGCCCCTCCTTCCGTAAGAGGACCACTCTACCCATCTTCCACTCGTCGGGAAATCGTTGTCGAACAAGGGCAAACGCGGCCGGGTATCCCATCAGGCCCCGGGGCGGTGTTCTTCGCTCGGAGCCTATCCACAGCCGCTGCAAACTCCTCCTGGGAGACTCTCATGGCCCCTACAAGCACCGCTAACCTCATTCCGCGGTAACATAGGGGGTGTAAACTCCGGCTGCGCTGGGAAAAGCGCAGCCAGTACCTCTTCCAGCTGCTGGGGGGATGCGTTCCGCTTCTGGGGGCGCCCAGGGGCGCATTTTGCCCCTTACCGTACGGTACGGGCGCCCCCATGGATCCTTATCGAGAGTTTCGAGAAGTCTCCTTGGCGCTGGTGATGGCTAGCCGCAGGGTTTTCGTCTTCTCCCGATAGACCCTGTACAGCTCAGCTTCCTCCTCGGCGTTGCGGCCTGTCCTTCTGCGGCGGTACCGCGTGTACTGACGTCGAGCGGCCCCCAGTTCATCTCTGAGGGCCGCTATCTCCTCCGAACCAGTACACCTGTCGCCGAGTTCGATCATGCATCACATATCTGCGTCAATACCTCCGTGAACTGGTGTATTTCCACCTCCACAGGCCTGGGACATATATCATTTACCAAGACGTCCCTATCAAGACGCCTCAATGCCCATTTGGGGAACGTCGGGACGTGCCTACCCCCCCGGTGATCGAGGGCCGGGGCCAGGAAAATAACCCTGGATGGTATGGTGTTTCTATAAAATTAGCACATTACGCTTTTACGAATAAGTTGGTGTCAACTACCACACGCACTAAGTGACAAGCATAGCTAGTTAAATATAATCGTGAAAATATTGAGAAACACGCACAAACATTTAATTATCCTGTATACTTACACCTACACTGATGGTCTTGAGGTCGGTGCTCTGTCGTGGCAGGGGGCGGGTGCCCTCGTAATAGACAGTAATTACTGACATACCTACTGGCATGTCTCTGGTTGCGGGGCTTAGTAAATTTGTCTAGCCGTCCCACGCTCTTATAAGGTACCCACTTTACAAGCATATACCGAGGTCAAATTTACTCACGTCGCATCTGCGAATAATACTAATTATTCGTAGCATCGTATTAATGACAACACGCTGAATGACAAGTAGATTTTACTCGGTAAAAAAAAGCAGCGGTTCCAATCGTGTTCGTGACAAAATTATCATGGGAACAACACGAAAATAAACGGACCCAATTGTTTTGGGAAAACAATTATCAATATAAGATATAATAAAGATATTTTCTAATATAAAGAAATACAAAGGAATAGGGAACCTCCTTCTCCTATTACAAACTGCTTGAAAGTTAGTGTTTAGTGCAGTATTGAAAAGTCAAATTGGTTCAGAGGTTACAATAGTGTATTATGTGCTACATATATCATTTAGGTACTTATTGTAATTGCTTAATTATGAACATTAAGTTTAAAGACAATTGCGAATATTTAAAAAGTTTTAGAATACATATTCCATACGAGCAAAGCATAACAGAAAAGTGGTCAAGTCCAAGTTGGACTCTTATAACTCCCGTATACAATTTTATTATATTAGTAACATAAAATTAATAAGATGTAGATATGAGATAAATTGTGCCGTGTGGTCCAGGCATAGAATAGGTCACCCCTTCCTTTCTCATAGGAATCGTACGGGGCGACTAACAAGGCGAGGGATGGGCAGCAGTATCCCTCTTAAAACATTTCCAAAGCCTAACTGTGGTTCCCAATCCGCCTGCCAAGCGTGGCAACTACTAGCAAAACCCCCCAATAGTCTCTCCTTTACATTCAGCAATGGACAGTTGAAGGGTTATATGATGATATTATGATGAGATAAATTAAACTGTTTACAAATATCTTTATAGTATTTTTATTATGAAATAAAGGCCCAATAATTTATTACTATTTCGTTTATGGATATTTTGATCACAGTTATCGTCCAAAGTTACATGTAAGGTAAGAAAAACTTATCAATAATCCCAATTTACATACCAGACAAGATATATAGATAATTGAAATTAAACAAAGTTCATGGGACCTTTTGTCAAATATATTTATTTATAATTTAAATAACTTTATTGACCAAAATTATTATTTTTATTACCAATTTATTACCAAGCATGGCAACTACTGGCAAAACTCCCCTTATGGAAAAGAATTATGTCCAGCAGTGGACAGTTAACAGTGGAAATAATAATTGACCAAAATAAAATAAGGTACAAAAGGCGGACTTAATAATAGTAGCATTATTTACTAATCAACCTTATACAGTGAATATACTGAATGTAAATTTGATTTTTTTTTATTTTGTCCAAATTTAAAATAATCAGAGTATTGTTTGGTAAATGAAATGAAAATGCCTATCAAAATTTTGGTTTAATAAAATTAATAAATTATAATTCTATTTCTATAAATAAATGTAGGATAAATATCTAAGAATTGGGAAAGAATATTATAGAACGGTGTGGTATGTGACCTCAGTCAGCAAGCAAGTATCGCGTGTCTAGCGCCACGCGACTGCTGACTCCGCGCACCTATATTTCTAATGAATTATTAGTTACGTGAAGATGAAAACGCGAGATGTGTATTATATGTTATAAAACCCGTTCATGTACTTAGATTATTATTTATTTATGTAATACTTCAATTTAATTTCACATTTCTTTTACGCAAAAAATAATACACAAATTAAAGGAAGTTTTTCGATCTAAAGAGTAATTAATTATTTTTAAATCTTGAATATCGCTGCGATAAAAGTAATTAATTGATAATATAAAAATTTAATCATATTCTGTGAATTAACAAAATAAAACAAGAATAAAAGTCCTATTTACTCAATATGACTGTGTTGTGACTATTTATCAGTTATTTGTGATAGCTAATCTTTACAAAGTCAAACTGGTGGCGCGCCACCACGGAATGTCGCTCCAGGCGACTGGCGCCGTGCGTAGGGCAGACGCAGGCAACAGAGCGGTCGACGGAATGGTCAAACTGACCCACATCTATTCAGGTTAAACAGATATAATAATTTACCAAATATTATTGTTTTAATATATATCTCAATATATAGAAAATATTTTAATTTAGTGCACTGAATATAGAATAAAATTCTTTTAGCATTTAATCAATAAAATAATTTTAATAAATTGTGGTATTACTTAACTGACCATTACCTGTCAAAAAGCCATTTATGTTTATTTTATGGTTGGCATTTTTAAAATAATCATACTTTAAATATTTTTGTAAGTTATTAACTTGCATAACCTGTTAAAAAAATAAGAAAATAAGATTTGCCTGTTAATTATGTCCGCCTAACACACTGACTATGTATATTTGGCTGCGTAAGATGCATATAAGGCATTCGTAACCATAGTAACACTTATATGGCTTGTTGATTAACTAGATAGTTAATTCAACAAACCATATTCAAGTAAAGAAACCGCTTCTGAATTTGTTTCTTTAAATGAGTTTCATGTGAAATATTCGCTCACTCGTTCTTTATTTATATAAATACATATTTAAACGTCGTATAATAAAAATTAATAACAAAATCTTCGAAATCATAAATTTAAAAATAAAAATCAATAGGTGCCTCATATGATATACCGTAAAAAACAGAAAATGCGGATTCTGTGTAACAAAGTTGCAAAGTAACAAAGCGTTGATACAATTTAGTTTAGTTAATAATACAGTAATATCTGTATATCACTATATCATGGATAAATTACGAAATTTCAAGAATTACTTATCACACGAAGTTGAGAACTGGTAACTCGCGGACATATACCGATGAGTGCCGAAATAGACTTGTGTCTGAAATCGAAACTTCACTCCATCAAGTTTCGATCTGAGGTGAACAAAATCTTGTCCAATTTAACCCTAAGAAGACACAAGTCTGCGCGTTCACTGCAAAAAAAGACGCCGTTTGTCGTATCTCCTCACTTTCAGGGCACTTCCCTTGATAAAAAGTCGATTCTAGGAGTTCTAGGCGTTGATATATCTTGCGACATCCAGTTTTGCGGTCATATGGAGGAGAAGGCTAAGATAGCTTTCAAAACGTTAGGAGTGCTCAATAGGGTGAGACGGTATTTCATGCCGGAACACCGCCTGAAATTATATAAAGCTCAATTCAGGTCGCATATGGAATACTGTTCTCACCTATGGGCAGGAGCGCCACAGTACCAACTTCTTCCGTTAGACCGAATTCAAAGTCGGGCGGCTCGAATAGTCAGCGCCTTACTGTCCGACTCGATCCACTGAAACTACGCAGAGATGTTGCATCTCTGTGCATCTTCTACCGAATTCATCATGGGGAGTGTTCTGAGGAATTGTTCGGATTGATACCTGTTGCTGATTTTCACCACCGTACAACCCGCCACAAACTAAAGTTTCATCCCAATCATTTAGGACGAGTGGCGGTCTTCCACCGTGCGTTTTTCAAGGCACTTTCTTCCACGCACAACCATTCTTTGGAACCAACTTCCAGCAGCAGTATTTCCGAACCGATACGACAACATAACCTTCAAGAAAAAAGCATATTCCTTTTTAAAAGGCCGGCAGCACACCTGCAATGCCGCTGGTGTTGTGAGCTGCAAGCTCGTTTGCCCCCTGTGCTGAAAAACAACTAGAAGATTACAAGATAGGATTAAGATAGGATGAAGAGAACATTAAGATAGGATGTCCTGATATTCCCATGTGAATAAGATGTAATATATTTGCTCAGATAAAACTACTGAAATCAAATTGGTATCTATATATAATATAAAATTTAATTAATCCTCAAACTGTCTGCCAAAATTTCAAATACTATGTCTATCTATTATCGATCAATGGTATCCACACTTTTTTTTACATAAATACTTAATACTTTTACATAAATAATTATTTTAATTAAATAACTTACACAAGTGTTTGTAAACAAATTGCAAACGATAGCTTCGTGATATCATGTTTCAAAAGTGGTACGATCCTAATCTTGCATTGATCATCAATAACCACTATTTGTTTGATACTGTGCTGTACACAATATAATCAGCGATTCTTTTATCGGGTCAATCTTATTGTTATATATATATATATATGTCCATCTATCTATATATATATATATATATATATATATGTGTGTGTATATATATATATATATATATATATAGATTTGATTTAGATATTTATTTATTAAGGCATCTCAACAGCACATATATAAAATAAAAAAGTCTTAATAAAATTAGATCTGATACAAGACCTATAAAAGACGAGCACAACATTCATAATTTGTTGAAACTGACGTACTTTAATCGTATTTCTACAAAAAAAAATACCTCTTCAATTATGTTTTATACTCCACAAAGGAAAATGGCAGTTTCATTGTCATAAAAAACTGTGACAATTGTCACAAAATTAATATAGAAGTAGAACCAATACATACGAAAACTGTATAAAATGTAATGTAACTTATCAAAAGTATTAAATAAATAGATAGTATATTATTACGCTATATATGTCACAGTCATTAATCCGAAGAATCTCACTGTCGATTCGATACTTTGTGGGCGTTAAATATGTTAATATGTCAGAGACAGTGTGAAATGTATACACATTTGAATACAAATGCCATTAGTCATAAATCTGAGTATTTTAGTCAAATAGTACAACACGGCAATTTTATTTACATTTATGATTGGCTATCAACAACCAGTATTTGTGAGTGATTATTGGTTTTTTTTATGCAACTTAGAATAGCAAACAAACTGACGGCCCACCTGATGGAAAGTAGTAACCGTCGCCTATAGACATGAGCAGTACCATGGACATAACAGAGTATATTGTTTCATCCATGATACCCCGCGTGCGTTGCCTATCCTGAGGCTACCCCTTCAAACCGAAACACAGCCATGCAAACACAACTGCTTTACGGTTGAAACATAAATGGGACAGAGGTACTCAAGCAAACGACTTTTGTACAAAATTTCCTTCTGGTTTATAAACAATGTACAAATATGAAGAAACACACATTTTAATGAATTGGTCACGATGGGCCAATCATTAAAATAATTATTTCTAGTCTAACATCATCCACTAACAAGCTGCAAGGATTCATCAATACATTTAGGCTGGGTTATTATTCCATATTTATTTCTAAAAAAATCTATATACACACCCGTGATATACTATAGATATATAATGTACCCAGAAAGAAAAATAGATTGTTTGAGCTATAAGCTGGTGATTTTTTCGGCTAAATTAAAAGTACCCTATGGTATAATCTAAGAAATGGTCTATTTATATACATACTAAACTTCGCTTCAGCCAGTTTAGCCTCATATTTCTAATTAGGATTTCTTAATATGATAAAACGTTAAGAACTTTACTAAACTTATAATTTTTCATAGTTTAGATCGTCATCTTATAACATCCAGGTAAACAAAACTTTATAGCAAAAGAAAGAAAACTCAAAATAAGACTTCCATACTAAGTGGTCCTGTCAATGTAGCAACAGTGCGCTTATATCCTCCACTTATTAGAGACCCACGCTCTGCTGTGGAACGTTAATGGGTTGTTGCGGTAATAATTAAATAAATAAAACGACTCCAATTCACGTTTCTAATATGGTTAGTGATCGAAAGCCTATGATATTTTAATGACCGTTAATCTTTTAAAAATTATCATTTAAATTCCGGTCTAGCCACACCTAACTCGATTTAAAAATTATATAGAGGTATCACTTTTGATTCCTCTTAAAAATAATATACTACAATATTTATAAATAGATAAGTTTATAATAAACTTAGAGACTGTATTATTCGTATTATACAGAATCGTAACTTAGTATTCTAACAACTACTTTCGGGAATAACATTAATCAATTCTTATTTCAAAAAGTTAATTAATGCCAATCCTTGATTTATTAAAGTTATAGAATATTCTATTCTAAAATACATGTGTTTTCTATTACTATGAAATTATAAATAAAATATAACACGATGGTCTTATAAAAATAATATTGCCCGATTAAAAAATAATGATTGTTGTTGTTTAAAGGTATCTACTCGCATCGGCACCTGGACACATCGCAAGTGCAAGTGGTGACCCCAGTGAAAGTGACGCGCGACGGTGAGCTGGTGTCGCACGCGCTGGAACACGCGCACGACCACGGGCACGCGCGGGCGCGCCGCGACCTGTTCCAAAGGGAGCACCGGTTACAGCACATGCTACACTATAACCTCACGGTAGATGGACGAGACCTCAGGCTCGATCTACGGTGAGTTTTACATATTAATTATTGCAAGAATGTTTTACTACATATATTTGTACTTTGTATATCGCATAGGAGAAAAAATTTTGGATGCTAAATTCCTCAGAAATAGCAACGCATGAGGTGTGAATATCACAATGTAATCTCTGAATAGCAGGTACTATCCATAATATGATTCTCTGACATCCATAACGTTGCCTATATCTATCTATAGTACTACGTTATATAAATGTAAAAATTATATTAGTAAATAGGTAGTTATTCTGTGGTACAGTCCTAGACCCGCATCACTTCGAACAATAAGAAACATTTGTACAAATTCTATGCTACCATGGAGTTTACCATGAAAGGAAATTCTGAATTTTCGGACTCAATTTCGTGCTTTTGTTCATACTGAAATCGATCTAGTAAATGGAGCTTAACATTTCATTCGTCATAAATCCTACCATAAAAATCCAAGGGACTGATATTTTTATAATATTTATACGCGGTATATATCATGTACTTTTAACATCAAATTTGTGTTTTGTTTGGCCCCGAAATTTCGGAAACAATTATGGATATTAATATTTTGGTAAGCGGTTTATAAATATTTGTAAAACTCTATGAATATTCTATATATAATATTCATATATTTTATTGAGATAATACATTTACGTGGTCGCATAGATTCATATTAAATTTTTGTCAATAAATTGGCAGTGCCGGCTTTTAAATTTAATAACGTAAAGATTACTTGCTCTGTGGTACAGTCTTATTGTCGTGAATGTAAACTGTATACCTATAATGGATATATATAATTATAGACTGTACAGGATTCTGTTAAAATAACAATTAACGGCCTCTACGTATCTAATTTGACGTACTCGGCTTCACCTAGTCCTTCTAGTATTACTTTGGCGTATTCTATTTTATTAGACCAAGTTTTTGTTTTCAAATTATATTTCGAGCCTAATATTATTATGTCGTTTTAATGTTCTCCAATATGTGAATGGCAATGGAATTTCAATTTGTTGGCTTGACTTTCGTTTCTCTTACTTAATTCGTATCGTTATTTCACTTAGATAAACTCAATAGGTATTTTATAACAGTTTTTATCCAAGTGTAATGAGATTTTATAGTGCAAATTTTTTGCAGCAGATTCATTTGACTTATTACGTTTTTTTGTGAACCGCACACCCACGTAGATCAATGAGCTCGTACAAAAAGTATAATAATGAAATAATCAATCATATCCAATCACACGAAGCCCGCGCAATGTCTGATACAAATAGATAATTAAGTAGTGCGCGTGAAATGCGTGAAACAATCGAATGAGGCGACGCGCTGCAGTGACCTGACCTCAAGACTATTGTTTGCGGACAGCGACAATCGTTTGACTCGACCGCAACGTTTAAGATAAGCGTTCATTCTTAAAATTAGCAGATAAGTAATATACTAGCTACAGTATTTGCCAAGTTAAGAACGTTCTTTTGAATCTTTTTCATTTTCAAAAGAAAGAAATTCATAATTCGATCGTCCTTTTTTGAGTGCCATCTTTAACAATCTTTACCAATTTTCTGTTGACTTTGTCAATTCTTTTTTTAACTACTAACTTCGTTATGTAGTGTCATTCCACATCGAAACATATTTTAAAGGTGGATGCGCTTTTTTATTCGTAATATATTGCCAGTATCCGTTGGTTTTATTGACATATATTATATTATACTCATTGTACGAGTATAATAGGTACATGCAATCTGTATAGACACTCAGACGTAGAGTGGGTGTTTACATCTTTGTCTATTCGTATATTAGTCGTAAGTACCTGTACTTATATCAATGATGTATTTAGAGTAACATCTGACATTGAGCATATTTTCATTTTTAATAGATATGTTAAATCAATATTTTTTTACCTTTGAGTGTACGAAGTCACATTCCATTTACTTATTCCATCTATAAATGATTTATCTTACTATAATAGCTAAACATATCCACCTATAGAATGTTTGTCGTAAAAAATAATGTTTAGTTTGGCAAAAATCTTTATGGAATAAGACATCAAAGATATAATGCAGCACGACTCATGCCATCAATATACAGACTGGAAATGATTGGATGAATCAATTGTTTAAAACTTTTGGAAGTAAAACTTTGTCTTTTATATACCTATTTTAATCTATGAACAGCTGATAACAGCTTAAAATATGTATTCACTGGAATACATATTTTATAAATATATAAAGTATGATATATATTTAGTATTCGTATTTTACACTTTATTGCAACAAGTTTAGCATTATAATACACGTTGAAAAAGTTTGCTAATTAAGATTGTATAAGCGATTTTGTTTGTATAGAATATAAAAACAAAACCGCTTTAAATTGTGGCAAAACCTGTTATTTTCATTTAAAAACTGTCTATTCACTAAAAATTCAACAAACAAAAAATTACAGCCAAATTGAGAACCTTCTTTTTGAAGTCGTTTCAAAATAGGTATTAAAGGCTACTTGTATCTAAATAGATAGTGCTAGTATGGTACTAGTGATAAGATTACCTGTCTAGTGTCTAGTCGCTGTAGTTCCATCTTTACACAATGTAAGTGTTGAGAAAGTTGATTATTGAGTTGATTAAGAGAAGGAAACATTTGATTTGTTTGTTTGTGAAGGATAAACTAAAAAAAATATTTTACTACCAATTTTAAATGTTTTTCACTTACATAAAGCTACATTATCAGCGAGCACGATAGGCGGTATTTTATTAAAAAAATCACAAGTAGTCTGTCTGTTTTTTTTTTTAACGAATGATAATGGAATAGTAATCCCGTCTATGCTAACGGTATACGTTGGCGGGGCACCAGTGAGTGATGATAGGTAAGAATGAAAAGGCAGGTCAGTTAGCTAGCTCATCGTGATGAATACGCCTGATATTTAGCACTATACTTTCCAGAGAGGAACCACGTGGAGGTCGACCTAGTCATGATCGAAAGAGTATACTACTAGCACCGGAACGGATAGTTCGTATTACTAACAGTCCCACCCTACCCACTCCCCGTTATCAACACGGTGGAAGTCGGGGTCTGTCGCTAATAGTATATATTCTTAAAAAATATGTCAGACGTTTATCCAACAGTAAAAACTTAAAGCGGGCCTGCAATGTAGTCTCATATTCATTAAAAGAGGTAGGTATTATTTCAATAATAAATAATTAATAAGAGGATTGCAAGTCTCTACGTAAGGGAACACCGGCCTTGAGACGGTCAAGTCAAAATAGCTCGGATTCAAAGAATTCATACATAAATCTTAATAAATCTGTATATCAATTTCTTTTGTTGTTGCGATGGACGATTTTATAATAATATTTTTGTAACAATTTTATTTTTATTTTGTCTGAATTCACTTTTGCTGTAGCTAGCCTCAGGTATTCACTTTGTATATCTAATCACAAACTTTTGTTTGACAGCTAGGTTAAAAAGAAAAATAATATAACCCGTACGACACAAGTGTAAGTGTCGTGTGGTCGTATTATGACATCGAAATACGACATTGAACACAAATAACGTCTTGTTTTATTTTTATTATATTTACAACAAAAAGTTTCATTGAATGATCAGATTCGATAATACGAACGTAAGCCTAATTAAGTCATATATTATCTGTGTTGGATACAAGATATTAATTTCAGACAAGATGTTGGCGATGCGCCTAATTCACCACGCGCGCTACTTACTGAAACAAATAAATTTCAGTGGCTATTCTCGTAGTAGATTTTTAGCGAATTTTATACCTACGTCTTTCTTCTGTCTAAAGTTATTAGACATGAAACAAAAAAAATATATTGTTTTCGGATGAAGGTATTTATCTGTTAATACTTTAAACATAATTTAGCACTTAGCTAATTTTAGTGTTATGGCTATTTGTTCTATAGATATCTAAAAATGCGTGTACTACTTACTAGTTAGTGACTTTAAGTAAGAAAAGTAGTATTTTTTATATTTTATTTTGAATACTTGCTTTTTGCCCGTTATTTCGTATGCCTGCATTTCAGAAGTAGAAATACAAATGAAATAAACTACTTCTAGATAGAGTATCAAGATAAGATACACCAGATTTTGAGTTAGACCTACAAAAATACAACTATGAAACTGAATCCAAATTGATGTAATAGTTTTTGCGTAATATCGGAATAAACATACAGACAGATAGATAGATAGAAATTATTGTTTTGGTTTTTATTACCCTTATTAAGACCATTCATAGTAAGTTTTTTTTTTAAATATCTCCCATGTACAGATATCATCTAGTTACAATTTTATTATATTAGTTAGACACTTACTTAAAGTCAGTTATATATTTCAATATGAGAAAAAAATATTTACGGATTGAATGGCATATAAAATCGAAATTGCAAATAAATTAATACCGTATGTCAGTATTAATAAGCGATTTTACAAAATTCCGTTAAGAAAGGGTTTCTCGCCAGCGAAACAATAGTTAATTTATAGACATAATTAATTATAATTAAGCCCGTTAATATGTTTAACATGATTTTGAAAGCAACCCTTGTGCAACTAAAATAGTAATCAAACAAACTTCACGAATAGACTGCTACTAGTAAAATTAGAACAAAAGCTCATTTTACCTTTGTTAAATATACCTACCTAATGAATTCCTAATTTGGAGACTTACTGACATTCTTGTAGAAATTACAACTTTACAATTTTGGACTTTACTATGACTATGCGACTACCAATTACGAAATATTATGCGGATTGTAACTGCTTTCAATTGTACTAACATAATTTAACTAATTTCAAACTCACGTTATTTAACATTAAATTTAAATACCATACACAAATTGAATATACATTTTTTCATATTTTGCAATGACAATAATCTAAAAAGTGTCTAAATAGCGAACGTTAATCATGCAATAAGATTTTATTACATATCTTTTAAAAAGATTATTAATGTTTTGGAATTTGATACTAACTGTTTACTGATACACTTATGCACCATTTTATAATATTAATATATTATGGTAATAGAAAATTACTATTTCGATTATATATTATATTTCTAATTTTAATTATAATTAAAAAAATACAGAAATATTGAAAATTACTTTTAGATAAAAAAATTAACAGACGAAAAATATTACTATAAATAAGTACCTCAAGAAGAAGAGAACCATGTTAAGAACAAAAATTCTTGCAAAAGATGTTTAATATATCGTTTAATCAAATGTTATAGAAGTTCACGAGTGTTTATTAATAAAAACAACCGATGTTTCATTTATGTAAATACATCGACAAGAACTGAGAAGCAAATCGACAAGATAAGAGCAGGTTAATCCTAAGTTACCGCAAAAGAAAACGAATAAATATGTTAATGCCAAAATATGTACCCTGTACTGTGTACCGTGTAATATGTAGTCACGTCCCCCCAATGTTTAGTGAAGGACGCCCATAACTGTCTCATTGAAATAACCGATCACGACAGAACTAGTGGCTGGAAGTGGAATTTTATAAAACGGTAGTCATTATTTGCGTAGTATGAATAAGTTGTTGTATTTTTTTTACTTTATGATATTTTTATGGATGCTGGGTAACAATAATTGCGTGATTTAATTTCAAATAGTCTTTAATCATATCCCTTATTATACTTATAAGTATTTAGTAAATAATGGTGTTCTTCTTAAATTATAGTAAATAATCTTCCGAAATTTTAATAATAATGCAATGTAGATAATATAATGTTATTTTCATTTTAATTAATAGTCTTATAATACTCATATTTTAATAATTATCAAAATGTCTATTCTGCCCATTAAATGTAGATCGCATAATAAAAGTTGCAAATTTCCAAAAAAATATTATGTCGATTAGTATCACAACGACCCTTCCGTTTCCCAAGTGTTTAAAATATTAGTCATTATGTAGCGCTTCAATACTCTCCTGACAATGGGTCTAAGTACTTTATATGTCTAATATTATATACGTTATGTTTTTATTAATCCATTTTGTAATTAATTGTTTTTTTTTTTTTTATTATTAATATTGTTCTTTGACTATTGTTTAATAGTTTTAACGTCTGCTAAAGGCAAGGATATTGTAAGTAAATAAATGAATAAGTATGAAAAATTAGAAAAAAATATTTTTGTTAGTTATGTACTTAGTCATAGTAAACTGCTAGTTTAGAACTTAACGGCACTAGGTGTAGATATAACGTCATGTACTCGTATTTTATTACGCCCAGTGCTTTTATTATTTACACTATACTCAGTCAAAATATAGAAAAAACTGTGTTTATGAATGGATGCATTTTATTAATGGCTAGTGTTACACAAGCATGACTGTAAAAATATAATTGTGCTTTTTATGCACAAATGCAGCGGACGATCAAAGTGGCGGCGAAGAGCGGCGGCGTCGGCTGCGGAAGTGCAATGTTTCGTCTACAGGCTCTTCGCGGAAGTCAGGCTATCGCTTGTCCACGAACGCTACTCGTGTGAACTGAAACTGTAGATCATCACAAATAATAATAACAATTATAAACCACTGCTGTACACTCTCACAAATTGTCCAGCTCTCCGAGTACAGTATTCTATATACTATACTGTAAAAAAAAGACTGTGAAGATATAATATAAAAAACAAAACCGTGTGTAACGAAGTGTTTGACGATGTTCATGAAGAAGTAATAGTTACATATTAAAACAATAATAAAATATCGTTAATTTTCAATAGATACGTGAGACATGTTACCGGAAAAAATAACCTTAACAATTCTCTCTCTGCACTCGGTTCAACTTGGGCGTTCAGAGCATTTATTATTGGCAAAGAACAAAAACTCAGCGGTTTGAAAGTTGTTGTATGGTCTCGAAATTCAATTCATACATATTTATGCAGCAATTATTGTAATACAATGAACGATGAATATTGCAATGATTACGCAATGAAGTTCCATATCGGGGTTGACTGCGACCTGTATATATCTTTAAATAGAATACACATTTTTAAATTGACAATATTTTTGTCATATGTAGACACAGTTCCATAAAAGTTTAAAAGTATAAAAACTAGAAATAATTGCAAATTTAAAACGTTTTTTAATTATTATACTATACTACTTCGCGAGGTAATTGTATAAAATAAAGATTTTTTTTTTAAACTAATATCATGTAGTAAGACAATCAATTGCCGTGAGCTCTCGACGTAGAATGGGCCACCCCTTTCTTTCCCGAAAGTGTCGTAAGAGGCGACTAAGGGAACTTAATAGTCGAGGCATGCACAGCAGCGTCCCTCTTAAAACATCACCAAACCTAACTGTGGTTGCCAACCCGCCAACTATATGGCAACTAATGGCAAAACCCTCCAATAGGGGGAGGCCTATGTTCAGCAGTGGACAGGAACGGCTGATACCATCATTATCTTCAAAGCAGCAATGTAGTTACTTGTAATAAAAATATAACTGGACAATGTCTGTACATATTTTTAACGATGTGGTATCGTAATAGTAATCTCTATCTAAATTCCGTATAAAATATACATATTTTCAGGATTTCTTAACATTAGTAAGTTTTTAAATAACTCTTTATGGGTGTTTATACCAAAATTTACGGAAGTATAACAAAGTTAAAATTATCTGTTAATTTTCGAAAATAATTCACAAATATTTTTCTTATAATTTATCAATAAATTACAGTCATACAATTATATATTAAAAAATGTTAATATTTTCATTATAATACCGATGACTTAATAAGTGTTTTATTAAGATACGGTCGAATTTCAAATGCGTACATTATAATATATTTGAAGATAGATAATTCACTTTCAATGTGTATATATATATTGTATTGTAAATTGTATTGTATTGTACAATCTTTATTGTACATAATTCACATTAAACATTGATAAATGATTATATACAATGGCGGACTTATCCCATATATATATATATATATATATATATATATATATATATATATATATATATATATATATATATATATATATATATATATATATATATATATATATATATATATATATATATATATTTAATTCAATATGAATACAATTTTTTTTTTATTTTTTTTTTTTAGTTTTTATGCTAATCGACGATACATATATATAATGTAAAAATTTAGTTATGTAGTTTATATAATATTTATTAATGTGATTGCTGTGCCCTTCCAGGGTTCATGTTGATTCTATACTTTTAGTAAATTAAGACCAATATTGTTACAACATGTAATAGCAATAAATAAATGCATGAATGAATGAAAATTGTAATGGACGAACGGACAAATAAAATAACATCATAAGGATTCCTAGTTTTTTAACCTTAACATAGCTTATCAATTACAAAAAAAATTGTAACCTTTTGTTTTAAATTGATAATTTTAATCTCTATATGTCCAGGAACTCATATCAAACTGACTTTATTACCCCTACCTAAATTATTTCAATACTGAATAATATTTATTGGATATGCACTAGTAAAAGATGTCTATTAAATTTTATTTTTAACAGTCTTATTAATAACATTACGGTTATTTTGGTTGAAGTTGTTCTCTTGACCCATATTTTCAAAAGTAATATGAAGGTATACTCATAATATTAAATAATTTCGTAAAGTTTATTGTTGTTTGTGCGCATTTGTACCCACAACGACGCCAAACATGAAAGTGATATAGTAGCAATATAAACAAGAAAGGATTTTTTATAACAAATTTACACTAATAATTGATATATAATTCTTTTGGATATATTGGTAAATCGTTTGCATTTATTGATTCCAAATCTTTTAAAGTTACCCACATATTTCGTGGCTTTTACACAATTATTACAAAAAATTGACTGTATACTTATTTATTTTATTATAAATATATTTTAATTTTTAATTTCCAAACGGCAGAGTATTTGTAGTTTTAGGTACTTTAATTATAAATGTAGAAGTAAGTTTGGTTATTTATTTATTTCGACAACGTGACGTAGAGAATGCCATAGGCTTCTTTTTATCCGCTGTTGCGGATGAAGTGCTAAAAAAGACCGTTGGATTACGAAAAACAATGTGATGAGACGTTATAAGATGAAAATAAATTGATATAAACCAATCTACCTATACAACTTCCTTTAGTTACATCATATTGTTTGCTTGTTGGAAAAACCTGTAGTAAAATTTATAGTATGAGTATTATTGCCATAATAACTATTTAATCTATGACTGAACTATTAGAAACTTAGATAATGAAGATTCTTTACATTGTACCATTATCGCTATGATAATATTACAAGGGTAATACGAGTATTTGGTAATTTGGTTAGTTTGTTATTTGATAATGAATGAAGACTTCTTCAAATCTATGCATGAGTAACGATAATTTTTACTTCTCTTTCTACATTAATACATTATTATATTTCAGAGTAATATATCAAACTTTATGAAAATGCTAGAAAAAAGAAATAACAATTTTAACTAATAATAGCCACCGCATAATGCTTAACATAAAAATAACTACTTAATATGGTATGTATGCGCTGGAATGGCATGCATAATAAAAAATAAAACCGTATGATAAAATAAAAATTACCTAAAATAATGAGGGAACATAAATGGCTATCCCATTAAAATGTTAATTACTACGTAGACGATTAAAGTTTCCTTCTATGTAAACGCTACTGTGATTACAATCAGTAAGTAGCAGATGCTTAGCACAAAATAAGCGATGACCTATTCTGTGACAAAATTAATGGTTTGTTAATTTGCAGAGCGGTTAATTAAATTGTATAAGAAGAGATAATATCGGTGGTCGGTGTTATATAAATATATAGGATGTAACAGAATTGGTATAACAACTTGTCATATATGGCTGTAATGTGTATCTGTAAATCAACACATATATCTATTAGTTATAAAACTGAACAACTTTCTCCGAGATATATGGTCTAAAATATAAATAAAATATAAATCTTTCTAATAAATAGCATGGTTATGTGATTGATTTAGGAAAAAAGTTAATATATGTGTATATCGAACACATATGCAAAAAAATAATGTCTACAAAACAATTTAAAAATGCAAATGTGGAGAGCGAAAAATAATAATAATCATAAAAGAATTTTGTGTTTTTCCACAAGAAGGCGAGATTACAGGCTCCACATGTGAGCAGTTACGAGTACCAATATTTAACATGCCGTTTTATTCCTAATCCTAAAGTATAGACTACTTGTAGAATTCATAATTACACTTAATTGATAATTTCGTATTAAATAGCGTACTTAGCAGCATAAGTAACATCTTCGGCGACACCTATCTATTAAATTGACAAAGTTAGCAGTTAAGTACTATAAAATATATATATCTCGTATTTCAAGACAACATCAATTGTTTGGTAAATATCGTAGAAAAATATTTTTTATGCGTCTAGTTTCTAATATATATCACGGTCCAACAAGCCATTGCTCATGGCAAGGAACTCATAAAACGTTATAATAAAATAAAGGATTCACACTGCAGAGAGCCCAAACCACAGTGCTGCATGTGTCTTTCTGTATAACTACGTATCGTACCTACTTGACGTGCAATACCTGTTTGGAAGCAGGAGAGTTTCCAGTGGAGTAAATCCAACTCTTGAACGTTTTGTAGTTTTATTTGTGAGAATTGAAATTGTTTAAACATGAATCGTAGTATTTTATGCCGTGGAGTTTATTTAAACATTTATTTACTCTTAATATGTGTCTTGTAATCCACAATTTGAAACCACATGGATTTAAATAGATATTGCAACTATATAATGGTTTGTATACTGTTATATAGTTGCAATATTTTATTTGTATATTTAATTTCCAGCCCTAATAAGCTTAAAGAGCCTACTTAAAATCTAGTAAAAATTTCTGTGTCGGAAAAGTTGATAGTTTAATATCAACAAAAACAGAAATAGTCACTGAAGGATTCACTGTTATTAAATATTGAAATTGTAATCGTCTAATAATTACGTAAGGTTTATTTAGAAAAAACAAGTTTGATGACATGTTTCTTCTTGAGATTTTCGTTATTATCTGTTTGAATATATAATACATATTATGTTTCATACAGTAGTGGCTGTTAATTTAGAATAAATTATAAGCCTGAATCGTTATTAGGAATTACAAATTTACTCAACTGTTTTACTACCGAGTGGTAGATAAAATGGGTGGTATTAGTTTACATGATTCACAATGACTATAAAAATCAAATGTCTAAAATAAATTACTTGTCCATTATAGGGGTCACGAGGAAAGTAGGTTTAAAGTAGTAAACTTACAATATTTCCTGTGTCATAAACAGAGATTGCTCCTCACTATATCTTTTAATTCTAATAATATTATTTGCATGTATAGATGTTTGTTATTCAGTCATGGTTGAATGAATTTCAATAAAATTTATTACACAAAAGGACCATGTTCATAGTGCATATAATGCATAGAGTACTTTTATATTTATTATAAATATATGGGTAAAAACGTGAAAAAAATATCAAGTAAAAATTTAATATACCTATTCAGTATCTTCTCATACAGTTTTGTGGTGAGTGTGTGTAATTGAACCAAAAGTTAGTTGACGGGCTTAAAAAATAAAATCATTCATAAATAAAGTAATCAATCTCAATTTATGATAACGCAGGCAGGAGCCGAGATACGTTAGTGTATAGTAGCGACTGACACAAGTCTCACACCATCACCGGTACCTATCTAGGGCGGCCATATATTTACTTCTGCTAATTGCCGTAATGAGGCTTGACCAGTTCACTGTGTACTTTAGCCGCCACTACGTCCGCTATTTGCTACCAATCGTCAGTGCTTACCTTCTTCAAGGCTTAAAGATAAATATAACGAACAATACTAGATACTATTTGTATATTCTATTCATAAATCATATGGCAAAGCAAAGATCTTCATATATATACTTACTGTAATATATAACATACCTATCTTTGTACTACATTACATGTCGATATTTCATTTATCCAAATTGGGTGGGTGTTAGTTTCTACAAGTAACAGTTTGATTTATAATAGATGTTAAAATTATAAATGTACTTGACAGACAGACAGAAAAAAATATAATATCTTATTCTCGAAACGACATAAAAGAATCCGTCCGTCTTTGTATAGAAACAATCGAATAGAAGTTGTAAAAATATCTATTTTATATTGGAATGAAAAATTACAAGTATCACAACGTAGGGTCGATATATTATTTCTTTTTGTAATTCTATTTAATAAATTGTTGCATTCCACACAATATCTCGCCAGTTAGTCAATATCTAAGTTACCAACCGTAGCTCTATACAATAAATCTTGACACAGTGGTCGAAGCCATAGCGGACTGATCCTTGGCCGATATGTGCGTAAACCGAAGCTTTAATTTATTGCTACGGACAGAACATTTTTCAATGTTCGGCATTTTGTACTGAAATAATAAAATAAACACTGATTGGTAGATAGGTAGACAGGCACCTTCAAGATTAGATCTCTCATATATTTTGAAATAACTAGATACTTTAACATTTTTCAGTATTTATTTATAGTCATCTAATCTTATTAATGTGATTTGTAAATATATTTTGTTGTTAGTCACGATTAAATGGCTGTTTCAGCTATTAACGAACGTACGTATTTTCCCTACTTTATAAATTAAACACCAAACGAAAAAAATGAGGTGGAAACATTAGTATAAAAATAATAAAAAAATGATCTAATCTTCTTGAAATATACTATTTGTGTTTCTTAACTAATCTGATAAACGTATGTTTCAAAGTTTTTGGAAATTTTACCTCTTAGTAATGATATTCTCCACCCCTCGGTATATTCTACCCCTTAATAGAAAAGGTGTGGCAATTTTTGTTCTGAAGGGATAGTACGTTTGTATAAACATTTAAAATAATAATATATCATGTAAAAAAGAAAACTGAATATACATACCTACAGGTAATAATGGAAATAATGAAACCAAGTAATAAAATAAAAAATACAAAATGTCCAAAATTATTCCCCAAGGAGGCGCAAGAAATACAGTTTTAATATCAAAGTAAAATATGCTTAAATAAAACGCCTTTTTTTAACGGATTGAAGAAGCTGAAATTCTATACAAATATATATAAATGAGCATATAAATAAAATAAATGTGCAAATAAATATAAAAACACCGTAATGTACTTTTTGTAACCAAATAGAAATTTCATACTTCTTAGAAAATCACGGACTTCGATTAAATAAATTTTCTTTTACTTATACTTAACCACAAACGAAACCACGGGCAAAAGATGTTATTAAAATACGAGTATGTTAATAATCGGCTAAGTAGTTTCTAACACAAAAATGTTTTTTGTTATTTTTACGTTAGTTTTTTTATAAATTCAAAAGTAGCAATAAGGAAAACTATAAGGTATAAAATAAGCAAACGAATTTGTTTCTTTATGATTGTAACCTCATTTCTGTGAATTATGAGTACGTATATCGTAGTTTAAACTGTTAAGGAATTAATACGAATACAAATTTTCAAACAAAACAATGTAATTAGGAAATCTCGTATGTTTTACGCTTGTTTAGTGATCTTTATATGCTCAAGGTACCTTCAATCAAAATGACATTGATGTAATGTTTGACTTTGTGATGCAATTGTTGAATTTTGGATTTATTTTATACCAGAAATTAAAATTGTAAAAATATATTGTTAATATATATATTAGTATATATATTAGATTTTACCTGTAACTTTGTCCAAGTCATTATAATTTGATTTTATATTTATATGTAGCATAGACTATGTCAGACAATTGTCTTTCGTCCTTTTAGTGCACCAACCGTAGTCTATGTATATATTACCTAAGCATGTCCTACGTCTTGCAGATAAAGCCGTAGAAATAAGCTAGTGTAGGGCATAGTATGTATTAATATACTATCATTACAAATACAACAGCAAATCTGTTAAAAAAAAATTAAGCAATATAAAAACTTGTATTTTCGATAGTTCATATCAAATTATATAATTACCATAAAGCAAAAAATATTGCACTTAATTAAAAATAACATTCCCTATTTTATTCATTCATTTACTCTTCTATTTATACAAATTTTCAAATCAATGTGTGTCATAATATAATTACAAAATAATAAAATAAAGAGGGTAGTTTAAAACAATAGTTGACTGAGTACAAGTGATTTATCTAATCATATCAATAGGTTTCCAGTTTCCTTAAAGTATAATGAAAATTCAAAAATATTCAGCCGGTTATAAATCCTCGTAATATCTTTTTCCATTAAAGGTTACTTTTATATCAAATACATATAAACAGAATATTATCTAAAACAATTTATTAAATATATCTCTGTCATAATTGAAGACTTTTGCTGTGAGTAAAAGTAGCTACTTGCTACAATATAGGAATAAATCCTATTATGTATGAAGTATATTTCTTAAAAGTGCCAAGTACTAATAACAAATTCACTGAGATTTTATTTGTTTGCCATTTCCAATTATATAAAATTTTTTTTTTGTTGTCCATACAGGCCGTCAGTAACGTTCATAACGCCGACAATAGTCGTAGAGCGGCACCATGCGGAAGGCCGTACACGAGAAGTCCCGAAAGCTGCAGCAACCGCCTGCCACTATACTGGATCTATACGGGGACAACCCGACTCCAGTGTGGCACTATCCGCCTGTGATGGAATTGTAAGTTGTTTAAACTTTATTTATACCTAACAATTATATTGAAATTTAATTCTTAAAGAAATTATACTGTGTATAACATTACATTACAAAAATTTATCTATATACTTTGATTTCTAATTTGAATAAGTACAGTAACTAAGCGTATATTTCATCAATAACTTCATTAAGATAAATTCAATATCTATCTATAAAAATAGCATAAAAATATGTTAGTCTTGCAAGTAGTCTTTACGGCACACAGAACGAATTATATCATTTGATTAAAAAATAATAAAGTCGGTTTATGAAAATTTAAGTGTTATTAGAAACCTACTTTTCTAAGAAAATACATATCTGGATAAAGATCTGGTTAAGGAAAGTGATTTCTGTGCCAGTACTTACCATTATGTTGATTCTAGTCAAAGAAGTGAGATACGATGCGCCGGTAAAAGTGAAACCGATTTAGAAACGTTTGTCGAGAGTGCTATTTCGCAAACTTGCGCACAGTTAATTGATTTCCGATTATTGCCACACCCAACTGACAATCTATACTTTGAGATACAATTTATGATAAATGTAAATAGTTATTTATAACGATACAATTTATGCTGCAATTCGGCAAAGTAAATTTATTGATATAGCTACATACTTAATCAAGAATAAATTTAAATATCGGAAATATTAATATTTATTAAAAATAAAAAATTTAAATTTTTAATGACCTCAAAAAAGAGGTTATATAGGTATTACTTTAAAGCAAAAAATATTAGCAAAATAGAGATCAAAAGACTAGAGCCATTAAAATGAATGGAAGGGAGTTTCAAGTAATATAAGTATACATTATTGGCATGACTAGCCACTAGTTTTTTTTTTTTTATAGCTGGAAAACTATATATAAACGTCTAAGAGTAACATGAACTCTAATTGTCACTACCTACACGCTCAATTAGAGTTATCAATGCTATATATGTATTGGTATATAAGTATTTGACCTTCAATATGACGAATAAGTTAGATAAAATGCAAAATATTTGCATAAATCATATAATGTCTAGGTCATAAATTATACAAAAGTGGGCGTAACTTATCTATGTCTTCTAGTTTCATGTTTTGACATAAGTATAAGTATTAATTAACAGTGGCGCGTTTAAGAAGACGTCAGTGATCGATCATGGCAAAATAAAATAAATAGTTCATTACAAAAAACACTGAAGGTGCATGTAGGCGTATCATTTTTATTATTCGTTTGAAACAAATATTGCTAAATGGCATTTGATCATGATAAAGGAATTAATTATAATACAAACCGTCGAGAATTTTGGCATCGCCCGGCCGTTCCGTGAAATTCGTACCCAATCAATGGGCACAATAAAAAACCAGCCAAGAACGAGTTGGTTATGTATTTATGGAATCTCTATCTCTACAAATTGTTATGTTATTAACCAAAATTATTTACATTATTGATTATTTATTGAAAGCTTTTACAAAAGTAATAGCTTTATTATATTATTGTTTTACCTAATTTTTAACATATATAATTAGTTGTACTGGAAGCACATGATTACTTAGGTTGGTATTATTATATTCTAATATAAAAGTATAGAAAATTTTAAAGTAGACTTTTTAACAAGATTTTACTTAATTAGAACCTAAGAAATGGAAAGGTATGTCAAAAAATTTTAATATTATTTGTATTATTTTTTTTATAAAGGTCGTAGTCCATATATTAACCTGATCGTGATTAAACTATAGTATATTATGAGAATATAATTATATTAACTTGCCGTTTTAGACATTTGTCTGCGAAGTCATATTGTAATAAAGCTTTTATTAAATACAAATCTTACTAAATCACCTAAAAATAATATAGTAAACATTAATAATATGTATTCTATATTTTTCCTGAACAAATTATTATGTATATTTAAATCATTATAGTTATTTTACATATATTGTATATACCAAATATAAATATACCTTAATAGTAATCTTCAATACATTACAGTGAAAACAAAGTAAAAAGAAATATTTATTAAAAAAAAACATTAGATAATTTGTTTATTCAATTAATAGCCGAGTTTTAAAACGAGTAAACAAATGCTCTACAATGTCAAGGTCGCGAAGTCAATGCGCTTTTAGCGCGGTAATCTGGCAGTGGGACTAGCCCGTATCAGTAGAACACTTCACTTCTGGCTGATATTCTACTAATATTATAAATGTGAAAGTTTGTTTAAATGCCTGAATTGTTATTATTATTTGTATACACTCAAACATACCTACTATAAATATACCTGTATATAAACATACATATAATATACCTATACTATAAATATTTTTTAAAAATGTTGTCATAAGTTGGAAGTTTAATTTCAAGTATTCCATATACGCTCTATCATCATTATATCATTTCACATGAAATAAATATTTTCAAGCTTTATGTCACATTATATTGAAACTGACATATTGATTGTTATATCTCATTTAAACATACAATATGAACTATAAGAGAAATATAAAACATATATAATTATTTAGGTAAATAGACCTTTTATAGACATTATGACATATAGACATAGGATACATTGTTTATTGTTGTTTTAATTTGCCACTTATTTCCATAAATAGACTAAGCCGAAAAAAACAGGCAACACAAATTAACTTTATCAAGTCTCAAATATGTCTGCCAATCCCTAGGCCTCTAGGAATACCCGAGCTATTAATTCTTTGAAAGACGTCCATTAATTAACAATTATATTTAATTTCATGCCCATCAAGACCCACAAGATATATTAATCATATTACTTCTTTTATTTTATTAACATTCTATATCCATTGCAACACTATAATCGGTAGGTAGGTTTATCTCAGTTTGTAATCTTTTTTTAGTATTATTCCGTCTGCATAGGTAAAGGTAGATTGTGGAAAAAGTTCTTTTTTTATTTTGGCAGTTTGGGAATTTTGGCTTAAATTATAATAATACTCGTAATATGAGCTGTAAATAAATAATATAAATAACTCTGGAACTATGACAATGAACTATGACAGCACCATTTAATCTTAAATTAAGCGATTTCGCATCCACTCACCAATAGAACTTATCCTATATGATTTTGTGCTAGATAACTGATAATTACGTACATTTTTATGTGAATATATTGAAATAATAACTAGAAAATACCGGTGTAATATAAACAATCGTTTGCATTCATCTATATTGATTTTATTGTTTATTTTAAAGTTTACTCTTGTTGCAACTAATTCATGTGAATAAATAGAAATAGTTTAATTTGACGAAGATGCGAGCAACTGTAGAAAGGCGAAGCAGTTTTATTTTATTAATAAGCTATGCCACTAAGAAATGTACTACTACTACATAGTACTTATTAACTCAAAACCGGTATTAAAGGTGGTTGCTCATTATAATGAATTGAAACATCTCAAATATTAATTCACTGCCGAAAGCACATAAGATCCACTTGACCGAGGAGGCACCTGTTGGAAGCTTCGTGTGGAAATATCCGTGATATTTACATTCACTTTCTATGTGAGCACCATAGATATAGAAATCGAATTGTCTCTATGAAGAGTTAGTAATTCGTTTTTATCCATATTAGTGTTAATTATTATTTACCGAAAGAGAAAGAGGTTTTATTTTTTTTTTTTTGTCTTTGTCAATTTTAAACTAATTTTCGTTATTTCATCAATCACCGTGTGTTACTAACGTGGAATGGTCTAATGACCCTTTTTTCCCGTGGTTCTTATGGTAGAGGGATGGGCATCAATTTCTCTCTTAAAACATCACCAAAACCCGGCTGCGGTTGCTAACCCACTTGCCAATCGTGGCAACAACTGGCAAAACCTCCCAACAGGGGAAGACCTATGTTCAACATTAGACAATTACCGGATAATATGATGATAGTGATAATTTTATTAAAATTGTAAAAATCAGAATTAAAAAAAAACATTTTATATGATTAGAAATGAACACATCTCCCAAAATCCTTATTAAAATGAAAGTAGTAACAGTCCTATACGAATGTAACTTTCTTAGTCATTACTCATTTACTTATTATTATATTAAATACTAGCTGTTGCCTGCGACTTCGTCCGCGTTTCCGTCGTTTTTCGCAAAATAAGTAGCCTATGTCCTTCCTCACGGTTCAGTGGTTTTGATGTAACAGACACATTTTCCTTCACTGCTCTGCTCCTATTGGTCGTAGCGTGATGAAAAATATACTATAATGTGAAGAAACTATAATATGAAGAATAATTGTACCAAGTTTCGTTAAAATCCGTCGAGTAGTTTTTGTTTCTATAACGAACATACAGACAGACAGACAGACAAAAATTTTACTGATTGCATTTTTGGTATCAGTATCGATCACTAAGCAACCCCTGATAGTTATTTTGGAAATATATTTCATATACAGAATTGACCTCTCTACAGATTTATTATAAGTATAGAAAAAGATATTAAATGACGACATCTGAGTACACGCATGTTTAAGTATCTAATAAAAATATAATTGCAAAAATTACCATTATATAATAAGTGGACAGATCATAATTATCATACCTAATCATTCTAAATTTAGAATGAGTCGTGACAGTATAGAGAATTAATACCTACTAATATGTTTTGATTAGCTATTCCTATTCATAATTACTTATTATAATATTAAATGTTAACGCCACATATGATTTTAATATTAGGCAGGTGTACCTACAGTTGGTCGCTTTGGTAACAAGAAATTGGCTATTAATTATCAATTAATTAATTAATTATTATTAAAATATTGCGTAGTCAATACCTACAGCTTTCGTGGCCGGTCTCACAAGGCCGCCGGCGACATACAGGCTAGCCCGCTTTGTGCTAACTGCTAGATAATTACATACACTACACTGCAATCTATTTATCAGATCTTGTAATATCCTCTAGATTCTAATTATACTTATACCTGTTAATCTGAAGTTAATAATCCTATGTATGCACAATGATTAATTATGATATTTACACATATATCTAACGGGAATGAATGCTTTATGTCTCCGACAATTGGTAAAAAAGTTCCCGTTATATCGTTAAAAAATTAACATAAGTTTTAAAAATAGTATCAGTTATAGTTTAAATATTGATTAGGTAGTTGTTTACCTAAATGTTGTTTCCTTAATCTTCTCCAATAATAATAGGAGTGAAGAGGAATAGAGCGTTTTAAGGAAGGAATATGTTTGTATAGTTACAAAAGTTATGTCCATGATACTGCTTATGACTATAGGCGACGGTTACCACTTTCCATCAAGTAAGCCGTCAGCTTGTTTCGAAATCGAAGAGAAAAACATATTACTTCGTAAACCCCATATATGAAATGAAGACAAGAAAGAAGATGATTTCATTGACTTCAAAATGTATTTCGATTTTAATAACTTTCTTTGCTATCGATGGACTTTATCTTAAATTTTATTTTATAATGGCCAATATTACTTCCGCTATATAAGAGATAGTTGTTTCCAGTGGTTATTTTATTAAAATATTACGTATGAAATATCCGTGTGTGAAACAAACTAACGCTTGGTATTTATCTATTTCACTCTTATTCCTACAACATTATTATTCTATATTTGAATAGATAGAATTTACCTTTTCCTAAATATTTTATATCCTAATAATAAGCACATATATACATCTAAAATTATGATTGTTAATCAATAATCATAGCGGGACATATATATCTCGTAGCAATAATCCTATCGAGATCTCAGTTCAGATCGAATAGTTTCCATAAAATTTTGCGCATAGCCGCCTCTGGTTCGTTATCAATCAATTTATCTAGGTAGTACCGCCAACAAACAAACGACGACTAGAATAGTTGACCCACTGCTCAATAAACCGGTTTGCCACTCAATGGACGTCTTGTCACGTAATTTTACTTTGTTCATTAGCCACTATATTTCACAATATAATTTTGCTTTTAATTTTTTTTTTATTAAAAATATATGTATATGTACTTAAATAATAATAATAAGTAAGAAACAGTATACAAACGAATATTACCTATTTTATAAGTAGAGGACCTATTAGAATAGTTGACTATCTTGTTTTACGCAAAGATTTTGTAATTCCTTGTTCTTAACTATATTTGACAACTTTATCTTATGTACTTAACCCTTCTTTGCATGATTTTTTTTATTGGTGAAATAAATCAAGGTGATTTATATTTTTTTTAAGTATGTTTGTTCCGTTGTGGAACAGGCTAAGGTCGGAGACCATGCTGCCTAGTCTTCAATATGATAATGTGTCTGGAATTTTAACAAGGTGATATAATTCATGCTCAAAATTAAAAGAAAATGAAAAAAAAAATTAACAGCTGTGTTTTATTTTCTACAATGGACATTAAAAAAGACACGATGAAATTAAAGTGAAATTGTTCTTTTATATAATTTTTGGGCACTCAATGTTATGATGGAAATTTCCACACATTATACAAAGAAGGGTTAACTTGAAACAACTATTACTAAAGTGCCTTGTGATTTATTAATAGTATAAGTAGGTTGTTAATGTATAAGAACTTATAAAATGGTATCATTAAGGGAAGAGGAGGTTTTCATTTCGATAGTGTACATCATCACCAACAAAGAACCTATTTTAATAAGTTTCTTCAAATTTACTAACCTATTAAACTTAATTTTTTAATTTAAAAAACAAAATTTCTTGTTAAAAACAATGAATTATTGTAATCGGGGAATTTCTGCGCTGAGTACTTTTTGCTTTATATACAAAATATATATTTTTTTTTACTTTCTTCAAAAATATATAGACATTCACTGAGATACGTTTTTAGAAATACCTATAGGAATTGTAAATATCGAGTTTCCATAAGCGAAGCTATGAAATTTGCTTTTATTTTAAATAGTTTAAAATATTATTTTGAGAGTGACTGAATAGTTAGTTTAAATTACAAGGACACGATATTTCACAATCAAAATGACTGTGAAATATCGTGTCCGCAATGAAAATTTTTACTTAGTGTTTAATACGTAAATAAAATAGAAAAAAAAGATAATAAATATATTTTTATATATAATTCATAAATAATAGCACTTAATATTAACAATATTAGCACAATAATAATTATATCGTTTTTTTAAGGTAGCCGGTGTTTTTTTTTAATAACATGATTCGATATTTATTTATATTTTTTTATTATTATTAAATTAACAAATTTAATATAATACATATCATTTGTTCACAGGCAGGACTTTTACGAACTGAACACGGAGAATATTGGATTGAGCCTTCAAACACAACTTCCACAGATGGTTCTCCAGGTAGACCACACGTAATATTTAAAAGATCTGCTGTAGATAAAGTCAAAGCTTATCATAGAACGAAAAGAGAAGCCTACAGTCAGTCAGATTCCAATGTTTCGAATAATAAAAATAGCTATGAACGTTCAAGAAAAAAGAGTGAAGTCAAACAAGCCTTGGAACAGCGAAGAAGAAGTTATATGAATGGAATAGAAGAAAGACGAAAACGACTTGAAGCTTTAAGACGAAATCCTACTGAATATAGAAGACAGCAGTCTAGGTTACGAATGGAACAAAGAAGGATAAAAACCAATTCTAAAAGTTATTCTTCAGAATCAAGTAGGTCTTTTGAACGACCTTTATCTGTAATAAGAAATAAAAGTCGAAATAAATCAACAAACGAACCAAGATTACGACGTAAGAATAGACGAAGAAGAAATAGGCGATCAAAGAACTGCGCAACGAAACAACCACCTTATCAATGGAAAACTAAAAATTTGCAAAGGCATGAAATCGAAGAACATAAATCAAATTCACTCAAGGTACTATTATTAAATAAATCTGCTGATATAGCACAAACTGCTTATTCTAATATACAGAGGAAGTACTCACTTATTAATATTCATATACGCCTCTTAAGCGGTTTTTATAAATTTTAATCTTTGAGAAATAGTCTTCTTAATATTACAAAAATATTTTAGGACCTCAACCGATATCAGCAGCGTACACATTCACGTCGACGTTATTGGGAAGAAACGAGGCGTACTACACGGTCCGTCAGTAAACCTAGACATGTTGAGGTGCTGCTTGTCGCCGATAAGTCCATGACAGATTTTCACGAGAAAAATAAACTAGAGGAGTATCTACTTACTATAATGAACATGGTAAGCTATGTGTTAAATTAATTTCATTTTATTTCACACTACACTTGTTTATCAAATTAAAGATGTCTCTCTTGTGCAGGTGTCATCACTTTATATGGATCCAACTATTGGAAACTACATTAAAGTTGTTGTTGTGAAAATAATTCTTATTGAAGAGGAAGAAACAAAGCCGAAACTATCGGTGTCGTCGAATGCAGATATAACCTTAGCATCGTTTTGTTACTGGCAACAACTGCAGAATCCCTATAGTGACAGCGACCCACACCATCACGACGTTGCCATCCTTATTACTAGACAAGATATCTGCAGCGTGCATGACGCTCCTTGTAGGTATGAACTTAATTATTATTTCATCAATACACAAATATTTATATACATTTTATAGAGTTTGTATATTTTATATATCCTTATATATTTATATTATTCAGAATTGCAAACAAGCTATCGTACCCATCTGATGAAAAGTGGTAGTCATCGCTTATAAACATAAAAATAATTATTTATTTGGTAGAATAAATTAAAACTGTCTACTTGACAAATTTTATTATACGAGTACAGCTAATGTTACTTCAAAGGGCAAATGTATTTGTAGAGATGTAGAGATGTGTAGAAATGTAGAGATGTGGGCTTGATGATATTTATATATATAAATTCAGAAGGAGTAAGAGAAAGAAAGACTTGGTACGAGATTGTATAATGAATAATATTTACAGTAAATAAATCCAGATAAAATAAGTCGCGATACAATATATAGTTCCGTAAAATTTGCTAAGACAAGGAGATTGTCAAGAACGTCACTATTTATTTTTCTGTCACTATATAGGTTTGAAAGAGGTTGGTAGCCTACATCACTCCCCCCCATGAGACCTGGTTAAGGGCGATAGAAATCTGGAAATCGGACACGACGTCCAGAACGAGTAGTCCTAGCTACAGGATGGTTCGTGTCTTGGTTGTTAAGTGTGGTGTGATCGTTTAAAATGTAGGCAGGTTTCAACCTATCTATAGAAACAGTGACTTCTTTACCTTTGATTAGCAATTTAAAGGTTTTGTCACCTCTGAGCAATACAAGATAAGGTCCTGTATACGCTGGTTGGAGAGAACTACGCAATGCGTCTTCGCGAAGGAATACATAATTGGTAGTGGCAAGATCTTTGAAAATAAATATTTTGTCACTTCTATGACGAGAAGCAGCAACAGGTTTGATTTTATTGGCGAATAAACGTAAACGAGCCATAAAATTAGTGACATCAGTAGAACCTTCAAATGGCGGTCGAAAAATTCGCCTGGAAGTCTTAAAGGTTCTCCATAGGTTTGCTGAAGAAGCTTGTAAGTCCTCTTTAAAAGAACTTCGTATGCCCAATAGTACCCACGGAAGAGATTCCGTCCAAGTACTATTCGCATGACACATGATGGAAGTCTTAAGCTGCCTGTGAAATCTTTCAACAAGGCCGTTAGACGCTGGATGGTAGGCTGTAGTTCGTTTGTGTTCGAACCCTGTAATCTGAGATAATTGTTCGAACAGCGCCGATTCAAATTGGCGGCCACGGTCCGTAACAATTTGCTCAGGACAGCCAAATCTAGAAATCCAGCCTGAAAGTAAAGCCTTGGCGACAGTTTCAGCTGAAATATCGGTTATCGGTATTGCTTCAGGCCACCTTGTAAAACGGTCGATGGCAGTGAGACAATACCGATATCCCTGAGACAGAGGCATGGGACCGACAAGGTCAATATGCACTACCTTAAATCGTGCTCGAGGTAAGTCGTAAGTGCCCAACGGAGCAGACACGTGACGACTTACTTTAGATCGCTGACAAGCTAGACAAGACTTAGCCCACACTCTGCAGTCCTTTCTGATGCCGGGCCATACAAAGCGTTGAGCTACCATTTTAGCAGACGCGTTAGACCCGGGGTGGCTCAGAGAATGAAGGCTGTCAAAAACTTCCTTTCTGAGGGTTTTAGGAACAAATGGTCTAGGAGTTGTTGTACTGATATCACAGTACAATGAGATACAACTCCCAGGTAATTCTCGTTTCTCTAGACATAAAGAGTTTGGTTCGTCTAGATAATGAGATAATTCAGGATCAGTTTCCTGTGCTTCAGCTATGGCTTTCAAACTGACTGGAATTTGCAATTCATCAACACGTGATAATGTATCAGCCACAACATTATTTTTACCCGAAATATGACGAATGTCAGTGGTAAACTGGGAAATGTAATCTATGTCTATACTGCCTAGGCGAACAGTTGGCTTTCCGTTCATGGAAAGCGAAACTGATCGGTTTATGGTCAGTATAGACTGTAAAATGTCTAGCCTCAAGCATATGACGAAAGTATTTTATTGCATCATAAATTGCCAATAACTCTCGGTCATATGGTGAGTACTTTTGTTGAGAAGGGCTGAGTTTCTGGGAAAAGAATGCTAAAGGTTCCCATGCACCATTCTTAAATTGTTGAAGTACTGCACCAATAGCTGTATCAGAGGCGTCTGTGACTAAAGCTAGCTTACATTCACAATCTGGATGAGCTAACAGTGCAGCGTTCGAGAGACTTTCTTTACAGGCTTCAAAGGCTTTTAATGTGTCTCCAGTTAAATTAATAGGACTAGAGCCTTTAACTGAACCTGCCAAAAGAGAATTAAGAGGAGCCTGGATTTGAGCAGCATGAGGCAGAAAACGCCTATAAAAATTTATCATGCCCAAAAACCTTCTAAGCTGCCTTACATCTTTTGGTGGAGGAAAGTCCTTGATCGCCTGCACTTTAGTATCCAGGGACCTAGTACCTTTTTCGGAAATTCGATAGCCTAAAAAGGTTACTTCCGATACGCCAAAGACCGATTTTGCAGTATTAATTACAATATTGTATTCTTTCATCCTGGCAAAGACAATACGTAAATGCTGCTCATGTTCAGCTTCAGATTTAGAGAAAATGAGGAAATCGTCCAAATAACAGTAACAGAAATCCAATCCCCTAGTCACCTCATCAACAAATCTTTGAAAAGTTTGACCTGCATTTCTTAAACCAAAGGTCATATACGGAAATTCGTATAGACCAAATGGGGTTGTAATGGCAGTCTTCGGTATGTCCTGAACACTTACGGGTATTTGATTATAGGCTTTAACAAGATCAATAGTAGAAAACACTTTACATCCAGAAATGGAATGAGTAAAATCATGAATATGTCTAATCGGATACCTATCAGGAATCGTCCGTGCATTTAGCATACGGTAATCTCCGCAAGGACGCCAACCGTTATCTTTTTTCGGAGCTAAATGTAATGGCGATGCCCACGGACTCTCTGAAGGCCTAGCTGTGCCATTAGCTAACATGGACTCAAACTCTTGTTTGGCAATTTTCAACTTGTCCGGAGCAAGACGCCGGGGATTGCAATGTACGGGTGGGCCAGGTGTTGTGCGTATGTGATGAACTGTGTTGTGTGAAATAGTCCTATGTACCCCGGCTGGTCGTGTAATTTCAGGAAAATCAATTAAAATATTATGAAATTTAGAATCACCTATCAAAACTTTTACAGACTGTATTGTGTTGGATGGATGTGAAAGTGAAGCTGTAGCAGTGAGTGTAGTGGTATTATCTACTAAACGTTGATTGCGACAGTCAACCATTAAATTGTAAAAGGATAAAAAATCTACACCTATAATACACTTTGTTACATCAGCGACTACAAAACGCCATGGAAACTGTCTACGTAGTCCTAAGTCTAGGTTTAAATGTGCGTAACCGTAGGTATCGATGACGCTACCATTAGCAGCACGCAGTTGATAGTTGGTCTTGAGCCGACGTTGTCGTAGTAGTGATCGTGGAAAGACGCAGAGATCGCTTCCGGTGTCGACGAGAAACTGAGTCTTTGTATTCCGATCCATAACAAAAAGGCGACTACAGGAGGTTGGGCAATCGCTGGTCGCCGCTATCGATTGCCTTGTTAGTTTTCCTGATTGTAATCGCATGGCTTGATACAATTGTTAGCTTTACTGCCAAACTTATGGTGATACCAACAAACGGGAAATTTCTTATAATTAGAATGAGACCTTGATGCTGATCGGCTACGTTGAGGCTTCCTAGATCTGGAGCGCTGGCGACGATTTAGTTGCATGGTAAGTGACTTTACTTGCTTGCGCAACTCCGCTATTTCATTCGCCATATGATTGCTAGAACTTGGTCCTGCAGCTGCATCATCACGAGCTGTCGCTTCAACTTGAGGTGAACGTGGTGCGAGATCCATAATTCTATCTGCTAGATCCGCTAACACCTCTAAATCTGCGTTAGGTTGTGCCACAAGGATGGTCTGAATATGAGCAGGAAGACGGCTGGTCCAAATTGTTTGAAGAAATTCATCTGGTACCTTTGGTCCGGCTAAGCTCTGCAAATGCCTTAAAAATTGCGAAGGCTTGCGGTCGCCTAGCTCCTCGTGCATTAGCAGTTGATTCACCTTCTTCTCTTTGGATGCACTGAGGCGCTTAACCAACTCCGATTTAAGCTTTTCATACTTTCCCTCTGCTGGCGGACTGATAATAATGTCTTTAACTTCTTTAGAAAATTGATGGTCGAGTTGTCCGATTACATAATTAAATTTTGTTAGATCGCTAGTAATTTTTGAAATAGCAAATTGGCCCTCGACTTGAGCAAACCATATCTCTGGCTCTTCTGGCCAAAATGGTGGAACTTTAATTGCGACTTTAAATACCTCTGATGACGTGTCGTCTCGTACTGTGGAAACGGTGCCGCTCTCCGTCATTTTTTCTTCCAAAAATCGATGAATGAAAATGATCACGTCGGGGTCACCAGTGTAGAAATGTAGAGATGTGGGCTTGATGATATTTATATATATAAATTCAGAAGGAGTGAAAGAAAGAAAGATTTAGTACGAGATTGTATAATGAATAATATTTACAGTAAATAAATCCAGATAAAATAAGTCGCGATACAATATATAGTTCCGTAAAATTTGCTAAGACAAGGAGATTGTCAAGAACGTCACTATTTATTTTTCTGTCACTATATAGGTTTGAAAGAGGTTGGTAGCCTACATATTTAATGTTATACCTATGCACTCATATGTATTTTTTTTAATGGATTTTAATAGAATGGTAACCCCACCTGCGCTAACGGGATATGCTGGCGGAGCTCCAGTGAAGGGTGATAGATGAGAATGAAAACAGACCGGTTAGCCCATCATGATGAATTCATCTGGAATTAATCATGATAGTTTCCATGGGGAACCACGAGGAGGTCGACCTGGTTGGATATATTGCTAGCAATGGGATTCTTAGTCTCCATTACTAACAATCCCTTTCCCCCACCCTCATATGTATTGGAGTGGCGATTACACTAGCTGTCTTACTCGCAACAAAAGAACGACCCTGTCGAACTTATCTTTTTAACTAGACTAAGAGTAATAAGTAGTAGACTTATTAAAATTATTATAAGTATCTTCGTTATTATTATATTCATTATATCAGCTGTTAACTGTCTCCTGCTGAATATAGGCCTCCTCCATAGTATAGTTCTTTACCTATTTCTTTAATAGCAATAGCAAATGTTTATTGTTAAAATAAATAGAAATGCCAAGAAATGAGACGGAAATCTCAATTTTATCGTTACCACCTGCAAAAAGATTCTTGCCAATAAATAAATTAGGCTATTACATTTGTTCCAAATAAAAATCGATTGACGAAATAGGAATTCTTACCAATTTAAATTAAATAATTTCATTATATAAGTTTAATATAAAAATCGCAAAGAACGTAATAAATAAGGAAAGATCAAAATCAAAACTTGATTTGGATTAATGTTAATACAAACTATTAAGTTATACCTTTTAATTGGCACGACACGGAATGTCAACTACCGGTAATTCCATCTAATTTGCACGCCAATTATTATACATTATGGTGTATTCTGATGCGATAACATTTATTATCCAATAAGCAGATTTAAAATGTATCGGTTTGCATCTATAACTAGAACTATGTATCTATATGTATGTATGTATCTCGAAATGTAATCGTAAATTATTTACAAATTTTGAAACGACTAAATCCATTTATATAGTTCTATGGATATTTATATAGTCATATGGATAGCGAAATAATCCATTTATAAATTTATTACAATGTACGATATCGGTCATGTTTAGTCTTTGTAGATTTACTGTGTGTAAATACAATTTCCAGAACACTTAACACCAAATGAGTAGACGCCGCCGCTCTGTCTACTCCAGCCTATACAAACGCTATTAATTCGTTAATTACATTGACATATTATTGCATTCTAATAATCTAAAGTTTCTATATGTGGATATAGTGTCACAGCAAATGACCAGTGTTAAAATTATTTTTAATCATAATATAACCAACTGTATAAAGCAAAGCTAAAATGCGTGTACACAAAATATTTATACGTTCACATCACGTCCAAACATATGACGGTAGGATATGACGAATTGGGTCATGAATATTAATGATGTCTAATATATACTCCTCTTAATAGGTCCTTAAATAGCTACCTATTTTAGGAAAATTATTCAAAGGGTAATATAAACGCAAGGTCGCTGTCAAAATTAAAAGGTAAATAATATAGAACTTACTATATTATTATTACTTATTTATCTTTAAAGTACAGCCATGTTGAAGTTACTTCACAACTTTACTAACAATTTTCATATCTTCATTATTTATTCGCTTCCGCGTATATCAGAATAACTGTTATTGTAATTATGTCTTTAATAATTACTTATATTACGAAAAAGTTGACGGAGTTACAAAGTAATATAAAATTTTAATGAAAATTAAGTTTTTTTTACATAGTTAAATTAATTTTATTTACTGTAAAAAAAAAAAACCAATTGCCCAACTTAAGAATCGACAAATTACCGTTTATATCATTATCACTTTTTTGCGTATGTTTGTGAATCGCACGGTAATACCAGTTCAATCACATCAAAGTGCCGGCATTAAGGCCAAGGATATTCAGTGTGAACTAATGGGTGTTCGTAATTTTGACAAAAGCTTCATCCACACAATGTTGCGCAAGTAATTACAAGCACAACTTTTTTGGTCGTGCGAAATTTTGTCAATTGCATAACGTGTGCCATTCATGCGTCCGTTGTAAAGAATATTGTACAGTAATGAACACATGTTTTTTCGTAGCGGTACTTTATTTTGTACAGTATTGTATAGCGCCACATAACACTTTCAATCAGTAATGTAGGATCAGTTGAAAACAAAAATTGGTGGCATTAAATGTATCTTAAACTATACAAAATACTGTAAAACGTTATATGAAAAATGAAGGTACATAATAAGCTTAATAAATTGGTACATGGAGCGAAATCTAAAATATATATCATTGATATATACATATATATTTTAGTACTTCAAATGCTATATAATAGTCGTCCTCCATGGCGCTATACCTAACATACATAGGCATTAGGTTCGATTTTCAGTCGGACCACTTGAAATGAACTATTTTAAGTTAGCACGAGACTGGGACTTAAGAAGAAGGGGTTTGCTACGATCGTATGGCATATATTTATTTATTTATAGCATCCTAGATATTTGTGCCTATGTGTAGGCGTTCTTGTATGTACATATGTACTTTGTTAATCTTTCATTGAATTGTCCGTTCGATGGCCATTAACATAATATGTTAGTTTCAACAAAACATTAGCGCCGGCTGTCTGTAACCCGCATACCCGAATCTGATAATAAACAGATACGATCTTATGTAATTCTATTAGGAGATTACGTGATTATTTGTTTAAAATTGGTTATTTTACAATGTTGCCAAGCATTACAAATAAACTTTAGTTCAGATCAACTAATTTTTGTTGCTAAGTATCTCATATATTGTAGTTTTAATAGATCATATTTTTTTATAATCGGTCAAAACAATTGTCTACAAATTGCTTTATTTGTAAAAATAAAATAAAAGTACATTAATTTTTTTGTCATCTTAATTGATTTTACATAAATATCTTTATTAATTATTATTTTTTATATTATACAATATTAAATTTTAAATGGTCTCCACGATAATAACGACAAGTCAACAAAAACTTAGCCTTCAAAAAGTGCTCAGTAGAGCGAGACGGTATTTCACGTTGGCACCTCGTTTGTAATTGTATAAAGCTCAAGTCTGGCTACATATGAAATACTATTGTCACCTCTGGGCTTGAGCACTACACTAGCAAAATTTTCCATTAAACTGTATTCAACGATTCATTCGGGCAGCACGAATAATCAACGCCTATTGGTCCGACTCGACCCACTGAAACTGTGTACAGACATTTATGTATCTTTTATTGGATGTATAATGGGGAGTGTTTGGATTAATACCGGCTACTGAATTTCACCATCGTAACCCGCCACAAACTAAAGTTACATCCCAACTATTTGGATAAGTGATCTTCCACCATGTTGCAAAGCACTTTCTTTCACGCACAGCCACGTTTAGTAATCAACTTCCAGCAGTAGTATTTTCGGTCCGATACGACATCGTACACTTCTAGAAAAAAGCATATTTCTTTTTTAAAAGGCAGCCAACTTACCTACAATTCCTTCGGTGTTACGGGTACTTATAGGCGCTATTATCTAGTGAGCTACAGGCTCGTCGCACCTGGAAAAGCGAATTATGATTTAGTTAATACTATTATCCAATTGATGCTATATGTAAACAAATTGTCGCGAATTGCCTAATGCATCTTCATTATCTTTAAAAGCATTATGTATCAATGCTTCTAAAAATGACTTTTCATAATGTGTAATGTGTAATCGTTTCATAATATCTAATTCGATACGATTTTAGAATTTTATTGGTTACAACAAGAACATAACAATGTATGCTCGTATTGAATGTGTTATTAAATATAATTGTATTCAACGTGTGTTCATGATTCATCGATGTACGAATTAAGCTTATAAAAATGAAACACTGATATATTTGACGGTGATCTTATAAAGAAATTGCGATAAATAATTTCGATTAAAGACAAGTGCCAAGAGCTTGCAGTTGAAGACGGTGGAATTCGAGTAATTCAATAAATTAATTCTGATACAGAGCACGTATGACCAAAAACGAGTGTGTAATGAATGCAATGAGGAAGTATATGGTGCGTTCGGTAAACGGTACAAACGAGTAGTCGAATGTTCTTGGAAGGCGGCAATCAAAAGACAATGAGCGTGTTGGTAACGGTGTTGCGTCCGAGGGCTCGGCCGGTGGCGGATTGTGCTTCAATACATTATGCATCGACAACCAAAAAAAGAATGCAATCATAAATACACAAATACCTGTATATGGATATTGTTTAAGCATCAGTATGATTACGATTGTAACCATTGCAGCTGGTCATTTTAGTGAATCTCGTTATTTGTAACGGTAGTTTTAAAGATGAATAATAATTATATTTGACCGATAATAAATTGATGCGATACCACATGAAATAAAAATTATATTTTGCTGATAAAAAAATAACCTCGAATACCGAATGGGTAAGAACCATTTTTAAATTTTGTCGTAAATTGCTAGGTCTCTCTAAGAATCATACATATATACAAACATCTTACATAAAAATGGAGTGTCAGTCTTGTAATTAGATGTACATATACTCGTAAGGTATTATATTATATATAGGTATTTACATAGATTATCAATGTACAGAGAAAAAATTACATGAGTTATAATCTCATTTATAACAATATGTATTTGCATGAGAGATAAGGCGATAACTAATCTCCTTTTGCTTGATTCTACAATCGGAAAACTGCTTAATTCTCGATTCCGACTTGGACAAAAGGGGAACCCGTTAATAATAAAGTCTGTTAATTTTGATTAGAACGCGCCGCGTCACCGCCGCCGCCACGCCGTCTCGAGTGTCCGCCGACGCCGGGTCCCCGTTGTGTTGATGCAATGTGGTTCTTATCTTTATACATGACAGTTTTGTTGGTCGCAAATTTATAGTTATTTCAATTTTCGATACTTATACTTACATGTTGTATGTTAAGTTTCTCTTAAATTAAAATGTTACTTATATGTATAGAAATACCATAATTTATAAAATTGTCAGTGTACTGAGTAAGATGTGTTTAAGCTGTTAATATAGTAACTATGTGCTCATATGTCAATCATTTCGAAATACATAAATATTTAAACAACCTAATCGTGAAATCAAACATTTATAACTTCGCGTACATTTATATAAACATTACTTCGCAATACAACCAGTCAACAGAAAAGCAAAATAATTTGATGAAGATTTTATATTTTAAATCACTTCAATATGGTTTATTTACTTAGGTATATATTGTTTATTAATGTAATAGTTAATAAAGTTATCTAAACAAAATGATATAAATATAATTTAATATTTAATTCTACAAAAAACAACTAAATGTAACAAAACTGATATATAATTAGCTCGAGAATGAGTAAATTGTTTTAAAAAAATTATAAAAATCGACTCAGCATTGACAAGAATATAATATAAAAACTGTCGTATTAAAAACCTTTACTTTTTTGCACAATAAACCGAAAATTACGTACTATTATATCATATTATTTATTTATATCAAGTAACCAATGAATATATAAAATAACCGCAATTTTACAAAACAGCAAAAAGACAGTTACTAACAATTTAATCAAATCCTACTAAAATTATAAATGTGAAAGTTCGTAAAAATATTTAGATTTATTACTCATAGATAATAAAATATGAAGATCCCCTATTGTGTAGATTAAATTAAAAATATAGTCATGTGTTAAATAACTGTATCCCGTAGGTTTTCTCGCGTGAATTAGGATAAAAAGTACGTAATATGTAAAACGCCGTGTAGGTTTTAATATAGAATAAATAGGCTACCTCTAGTTTGATGTCGTAAAAGGCGACTAAGGAAACTTATAGTAAACGAAGGGGTAGATGCGTCCCTCATAAAACATCGCTAAAAGCTAAACTGCGGTTGCCAACCCGCCTACTAAGCGTGAGAACAACTGGCAAAACCCTCCTAATGGTGGAGGTTATGTTCAGCAGTGGATAGTTAACGGTTATTACAATAATAGAACATTTAAAACCAAAAAATACAGTCGAAATTTTGACATTTAATTTTTACGAATATTTTGCATAATAATAATTTAACTGAATTGATTGGTAATCATGATTACTAACACTATTACCTTTACTCATCGGTGAACGGCCAACAATTATCAAGCGTCAGTTGTTTTTTGTCTTTTTTTCATACCAATGTTCTTGGCCCCTTTGTAAGTAATTATTTGCCGAAAATGGTATTGTAAAGTTGTGAAAACGTTTAACGTTATCCCCATATCGACTTTCTCTGTTTCGTTTGAAGGCACCGACCGAAGCGACTCTCAAAGCTTCCCTGCAATTGTTCACGGTCAATTAACATTTTACAGTTTGGATTGTTCGGTACGAACGGTGCCCTTTCGACAATTATATATGCATCTTATAAATATTTCAATATATTGTTTCTCACTAACATCAAATATTTCCAGGTCAGAAAATCAAGTTTTTTTTCTGACACTTGTATTACGAGTAACATTATAGCAACCATTTTAGCATCCATTATTAGCATAATTAGGGAGGGAAGGAAATAGACCGTGACTACTGTAGAGTTGTTTGATGCCTGCCTTTTTTCTTATTTATTTCTTATATTTACTTGTTTTGTCTCTATATATTTGTGTGCTAGTTCTTCAGAGAAAAAGATCAATGTCAAGAAGAAGTCTATATCGTTTAACATACTTTATACTCATAAAAACTTATACATAGTCTCATTTAAACATGATAGTTTTTACTTCTATCCTGGTACCATATCTTGAACACTAATACATACATAAAAGATATACAAGACATAAAACAACTTTTGTATAAGTATAAATATGAATGTAGACATGCAAAAAAGGTGAAGTAGGAGTGAGAACAGCTCGACTTTTGTTTTATGCAACTTAGAATGGTAAACAAGCTAACGGCCCACCTGATGGAAAGTAGCAACAGTCGCCTATAGACATAACATAACAGAGTATACTGTGCCGCCCATAAAACCCCTCATGCCATTACTGAGGACTAAGGTGTTATGTAAATTTCACTGCCATATCCTACCTCTTAAACCGAAACACAGCCACGCAAACACAACTGTTTATACATACAGGATACAGGGGATCATCTCTATGATGTACAAATATTTTTTTTTTCCTATAATATTACTTTTTACATATATACATTTAATATTATTATATCGCCGTGCGATCCCAACATAGAATGAGCTACCCTTTCCTGTCCCGTGAGTGTCGTAAGAGGCGACTAAGGGAACTTAATCGTCGAATATTGGGCAACAGCGTTCCTATTAAAACATCATCAAATCCTAATTGTAGTTGCCAACCTGCAAACCAAACGTGGCAACTACTGGCAAAATCTCCCAATAAGGTGAAGCCTATGATCAGCAGTAGATAGTTAACGGTTAATAGGATAGTATTATAACATTTATTATATTGGAACCTATGAATACAGTAGATGTTCCATTACCATTCAAAGTTCAGCTCCCTTTTCAAAAACACGCGCCGGCAGGGAAGGCCATAAACAACCAACGAAACATGATTTATGAGTCCCATATAAGGGAAATAGTAATTGAAGTTTAATATTATTAAAATGCAATTATCTTCCAATTGATGTCCATTACAAATTAAAGAATTATGTTCAACCTGTTACTCGAGAATGACCTCTAAATATATGCAAATTTGGACATTGACCGTGTCAATTTAATACGAGTATATATATTAACGACTAGCGATCCGTCCCGGATTCGCACAAGTAGATAGAAAAATAAATTCACATTATGAAATAGTACTTTACATAGACGAATAGAAGTTTACAATAATATTAAGCTTAAGGATGTTCACTTACCTACACCGCGGCATTTTTCTTACTTTTAGCATTTTCATACCAGTTTTAACTACTAAACGAAAGGATGAATTCAAATATTACTCTTTAAAGAGGGAAAAATTAATAAGGAGGAATTTATATACCATTGAAGAAAGCGATAATGTGGTCTAAGGTAGACCTCACGGGCCCACAAATAATCTATTCACATTTGCCTTAAATTGATATATAATTTTTTTTTTATATACAACTTAGAATGGCAAAACAAGCTGACGGCCCACATGGAAAGTAATCTCACCTATAGACATGAGCAGTATCATTATATTTATATATATATATATATATAATCAACTTTGATTATAAAACTATTTAATTGGATAAGAATTAATATTATATTATGATGAATAAATGACGAATGTCATCATCTTTTGATTCTACCCGTATTTTGATGTAATAATTTGAAGAAAAAACGATTATTTGGACTTAACCATATTATTATATATTGGTATATAAATTCATGGATTATTGTGTAAGTAATACTATATAATTTATTCGTTATTTTTTATATCATCAATAGTTTTCCCAACGCAAGCTAAATAATAACTTTAATTGGCTAATTTTATCCTTTAATTTACAATATTATAATTTTCGTGGGGAACTTAATTTTTATTTTTAAATAATATGTAACCCAACATGGGTTTTTATTGTTAAAATTTTCATAAGAATACATTAAGTTTTAATGTTATTACTACCGGCTTAACTTACTTGTAATTTGGTCGATAACGCTCGACTAGTTTCAGGTACATCTTTAATAATTATATTAAATAATATGTTACTTGTTGATAATATAACTTCCAATAGATGAAAGAATGTTTAAAAAATCAGTTAATTATTTTTTATCCAATTAAGTTTTGTTTTTGTTTATCCACTGCGAACAAATATTTCCCCTTTACTATAAGTTTAAATATTAGAAACAAGTTTTATATTATATTTGATAAAATATTTTTGCAACAGGTTGTGTAATAATTACTTAGTCACATATATTACTTATCTACGTATGTTATTTCAACTTCTTTAAACGTATTTATAACTAGTTGAATCTCGCGTCTTTTCCATGTGAGTTTGGTACATGTACAAAGTTAGAATATAACCTACTAGTGCACCAAATTTTATTCAAATCTGTCTAGTAGTTTTTGCTTGAAAGAATAAGAAACATCCATTATCCATCCATTCATCCATCTTTACAAACTTTAGCATTTATAATTAAATAGGTTTTATAATACTAATAGGATGATATAATAATAAAATAAACTGTGGAATATTTAAGTATTTATAATCTATATTAATAATTAATTTAAATTTATAGATTAGTCTTATTAGTTATAGTATTAGATTTAAGTAGAGATGACATTTTAATCTCAATGTTGTTACATAGAAAAGACATCAACGCATTAGGTGGCTTTATTTTTTTATCTGTGACATATTTTTAATCTGTGTTATAATTGTATTTTATAGATAGTGCAACAAAAGTAACAAAACTATGAATATTACTTTTATTAAAGATTTAAGATAGTAATATTAAAATGTAGATTACAATAGAAGAAAGAAAATCTTTACTGATATTTTTCAATCTTATTCTTTCTCTGTCTCGGTCTCTGTGTTCTTATAAAATTTTCTATATACGTGTATTAGGAGATAATAACTTGAATACAAATTCCTTTTATGATATGGACATCCATTAAGATATAGGAAGGATTTTTATAGAGAGGTTATCTCCGCACTGAAGGAAATGAGAAAACCTAGTATTGATATTATGTTATAGCTGGACTTAATATATTATAGATATGCTCACAAATCCTCTGAATCGAACATCGTAGAAACGTAATCACAAACAACTTTCAGGTTACGATGATATTTCATTAATAAAAGGAATCAATACGGTGTATAAATATCCGTGCAATATTTTATGGCAGTCACATAAATCCGCCATATAATAACGATTACCCCGAGGTTGTGACACAGATAGTGAAATAAATATCGATATTTAGATTGATTATAAATCTGCGTTCCGCAAGTCGCCCTTTGTGCTAGACTGTAAATATGATATTTAAGCACATGTACGTGTAGTTTTGCATGAGTATATTGAATTTATTGCACAGAATTTATAGAGCTTTTCATCGGCTTCCGCGTAGCTGTGACTCAGCAACGAGTATTATTAGCCGCCTATTCCCGTCCGTCTCCGATAATATAAGAGCGAGGCGCGGGCGCACGGCGCGGGTCGGTGCAGACTTTGCAGACACATCTGTTTCTATCCCACTTGATACTAATGTATTTGTATTTTTATATTGTTTTACGATATCTTTTTTATAAACAGTTAGTCATGATGTATTTTTAATGGACGTGGGCAGTAATTGTTTCCGACTCTCCGGTCGTGAAATGCGACTGTTGTGGTGTGAAAACATTTATATATATACACACACATATACATACACACACACACACACACACACACACACACACACACACACACACACATATATATATATATATATAATTATCATTTTTATTTGAATCAATACAAATATTTTTACGTGTAAATAAAATTTAAAAAATTATATTATTAATAATAATAATATATAATTAATAATTTATTATTAATGTTAAAAACTATTTAAAATAATATTGTAATATTATTTTTTAATAGTTTTTAACGTTTAAATATAATTAACAAAAAAAGAAATTCCATTAATAAGCAATACCTTTTTTATTTACAATAAAGGCTCGAATAGCATGCCCCTCAATAATATCAACAAATATTTCATACATATTAAACTGATCGTTTATCAAAAAACAATTTTTAGGTACTTTTTGCACTTTGTATCATAAGTAATGGATAATAATTATTACACTTCGTTGGATCCGCCATATTAACATTCAATTCTTTATGGTTCTTCCTGTTATGTAAACTGAATAAAATACAGGTCTCACTCTTAAGTTTTTTTAATTAGATTTAACATTTCTATTACATAAACTTAGAACACCATTTAATAAACAATATTTTAAACTTGATCAGAAATATATAAAAACCTATAGGTACGCAGCAAATAGTCTCTCCGAAAGTTGTTTTTATGATTTCATTACTAGATAGTAATAATAATATAATTATTATACTATTATTTTAAATTATTGTATATTAGACTATGTTATTTATATCTGTTCTTTGAATATTCCGTTAGCTAGTTGTTCGTAATATCTGCTTATATCTAAACTAATTCGTGAGATCCTATCTCACAACAAATAAAAAATAATATTCCAATTATTAATACCTTTTTGTGGTCATCATCTCAGTTTAGAATCCACGGTGACGGTATTCTGGGACATTGAACTGGCTAGGAATAGATTGATATAAAGTTCTACATATATTTATCTGTTCCGTGTACAGTATAAAACACTATATAAATTATATTACACATCCACATGCGATAAGTTTTATTTTGCTGGTAATTTTTATATTACGTTTTATAAATCGCTAATATTTATTTGTCGGCAGCACTTTGGGCGTGGCGCACGTCGCAGGGATGTGCAAACCTGACAGGAGCTGTTCCGTCAATGAGGATAATGGCATCATGCTAGCACACACCATCACCCACGAACTGGGACACAAGTGAGTACCTAATAATTACTTGTACACATACTTCTTAACTATGTATATCTGCACGCTGTGTCCTTTGCGGGGAACGTAAAGAGAATTAAATACCAATGACCTCTATACTATTAATAATCTGCGTGAGACAGTAGCGGACACGTTGCTTTGCATAAATAAAATCCTGGTTACGATTCCCGATCAAACCAATTTAGGAAACGAATTTTTCTGAAATGACTTTGGTCTCGGTGTTCTGGATTGTATCGCCAGATGTTCAATACCTGATTCTTTATAACACAGAAATTTTCGCTTGAAAATCAAACGATTGGAGTAATTCTGGAAAAAAATAATCTAGCTCTTTAGCATTTTTAGTTACTCTTTACTTACTTTACTAACGCTGATATGTACAAAAAAGTAGTATAACTAGAAAAAAGGTATCTATATAATATTTTGAATCGGCTTGACGGCTTAGACTCGGCCACCACTTCCTTTCCCGTGGGTGCCGTAAGAAGCAACTAAAGGTGTTAAACGGTCGAGGGATGGACAGCAGTGCCCCTCTTAAAACATTACCAAGGGCTAACTATGGTTACCAACCTACCTGCTAAGCATAGCAACTACTGGTATTAATTACCTCCTTTTATGAGGGAAGCCTATATTCGGCAGTAGATAACAGCTGATATGATGATATAATATTTTAAGATATGTGTATATTCATTTTAATTTTAATAAAGTATTATTTTTGTTATACAAACTTATTTATTAAATCTGTTATTTAGCTTTAAGCGTTAGGATATTCAGGTGTAACCTTACTTAGAATTTTGTACTAATTTTACTAGTACTTTGTTCTAGTAATAGTTTACTGAAATTTTCCATTCATATGAACTCAATAGCAATTGATTTATTTACTCTTTAGTTTATAATGTAGGGATACTCTATAGTCTCTCACTCAATAACGATAGCGCCGTGTTCAAAGAATCGTTCTAACAGTTTTGAGGGCCGTTCTCGTAGTTTATTAAACAAACGTTTCTAAAATTACCAAAGTGTAAATCGTTGCACCACAGATTAAATAATAGTTATTCTGTGGTTTAGTAACTTTGGATCGGATTAGTTACCAATATCCCAATTTCATAAGAGTTCCCAAATTATAACCAATGTCCTTCATGTGTTCGCAAAAGACATATAAACTCGTATGTGAAGTGTTACACCGTTTAATAGACCAATAACAATTTTAGTGTTAGATTATTATTCAGATCGTAAACAAAATTTATATGAGTAATAAGAGTTATGTTTATCTTTGTTCGCATTATTATTATTGTAATTAACTAATATTACAAAATCAATATTAACTAGTTTAACTATTGTATTTTTACGTATATGATTTGGAGGTACCTGTATAAATATATAGAAATAAAAATTCATATCTCTAAATACTTTATACAATCACAACCATAAATAAAGTTTAATGGACTAATCAGAGGCTTTTGTCGGCTACTACTGTTGTGATACCTATTCGTACAACTTGACATGGCCACATTGCACCGAGCATATTAGAATCAATCATGGTGAGAGGGAATAGGAGTGAAGAGCCCACTGCTGTTACGTATAAATATGGTTTGTTTTCAGTATTTTTAGTCACCTGAGACTTAGCCGAAAATATAAATTGACACATAAATTTTCTGGCACCTAAATTCAAAGTCACGGTCTTTGCAGTCTATAAGTTGAAGTAATAATACGGTTTTTCTATTCTTATATAATTTTTATGTATAATATATCATAACTATAAACAGCTCTGTCAATAGTTTCAATCCGCATTGCACTTATATTATAACAGTGATGGTAGAGAGATTTCTTTACGCAATGTTCACAAATTTTCGCAACGAATCTGTGTGTCGACAAGCAGGCGTATGGAATTGGTCACTCGCAAATAGGTTATTAAAATATTACAACAGAATCATTAGTCTGTCATGATCTCCACACTCAACCATAGATTGAATTGTGTATACCGTTAAATATAAATAAAATATTTTTATCTAAACCCATACAAAACTTCAATAATATGAATAATTAAGTAATACATGCTCCATGTGTTTTAATAGAAATAATTGAAAAATCGTTACTAAAATTAAAAGTGTCTTTTAAATATATGCATTTGAAATAAATACTTTTATTGTCTCGTTGAACAACATATTATAAATTATCTGTAGTTGGATGTTATAGCATTGTATTCTCTATTCGACTAGAATAGAGAATACAATGCTTTAACATATTAAAATATAATTATGTACTAACACATATACACTATGTAACATTATAAATACCTCACTGTTTTTAAAATGTAGTATTTGGCTGTGGTTTTTGTGAGATGGAGGTCACCAGTCATTAAGATAATAATCCACTGTATTATAGCTACATCTTATAATACATCTTACAATTATACAATACTAGCAATCCGTCCTGGCTTCGCACAGATAGATAGAAAAATAAATTCGTATTTTATATTAGCTTTAATAGGCAAATTTTTTATACCTTGGGTTACATTATTGTAATATATAGGGATCTCTATTTTCTTTTAAATATTATGTAATGTATGTTGCAGATAATTTAAAATATCCGAAATTCTCCTACATGCCTTTCATAACGATTAGTTGAGCCGTGAGTCAAGAGGTAACAAACACTCTATATTTATTTATTAAAGATATTATTGAATAACATGTTATAAAGATATAGAATACTCAAAAGTCATGTTCACATTTAAAATACATATATATGTATATAAAAAGATTTTCTGTAATTTATAACTTTATTTCTTATAATTGTTAATGTACCTTACGTAAGAAAGTAAAATATTACAGTAAAGATGATCGTATCTGCATTACGAATAACCAAACTACTAGCTCGGCACATTTTATATTCAAATTTAGAGTAGAATGTACCTACCAACATTTATGCATATATATTTGGAAATGTGTGTACTATAAATTGGCAGCAGTTGCCTAGCGCTTCGAGCATCGACTCTGCTCTGAGTCATATGTTCCTAAGCTGGGATTACTGCAAGGACGCCGTCCTAAGACAAAAAATAAACAGAATATTGCTACTCACTATTTACGAAATCATTGCCAGTTCTAAATTAAACAAGTGATTACAATGATTTAATTTAAATATTGAAAAATATTTTATACTACCTTTTAAATAAATAAATACATTATCGCAAAGTTAATTTAATTAATAATTATTAGATATTATGAGGTTTATACACTTATACTAAATTTCTAAGCCATAATTAGATCGGTACATTCATCGTTCCCGCATCGTCGCTATCAGCTGTTTTAAGATAACTGTATAAACAACAATGGTAATAGTAATTCAAACACATATAACGTGAGTGTAAGCAAATAATACAAATGCAGGCAGTGACCTTCCGCTCCTACTTAATAGACATGAATGCACCATTTATCGCGTACACGGACAATGCACTCAGCAATGACAGGTTAGCGGCCCACACAAGTTCAATCTTTTCTTACGTTTCATTAAACAACGTATTATATTATGAATGAAGCAGACATGAGTTTGCCTGTCTGTCAAATCAAAATTCCATTACGTTGTAGATATCTATGTGATAACAGTAATCAGTGTTTCAATGTAAACAAGATTGTATTTGATTTTTCATTATTTAAATATTTGTCTTTATTTACGTGTGACTAACTGAAAATATTATAATATATTAATGAAATAAGTTACTTCACAATTAGTTCTTATTATTATTAAATTGTGTTGCCAATGATGACTTACGGAACCGAAACGTAGGACTACGATTGCCTGTATGCTAAAGCTTGTAAAGAGGGCTATGCTCGGAGTCTCTTTGCGTGATAGAAGCCGAAACGAGGATATCCGCAAAAAAAAAAAAATAACCGACATAGCCCGAAGGATAAGAAAACTGAAGTGGCAATGGACTAGTCAAAGGTTCTTGGCGACCACGTACGGGTAAACGCAGTGTAGGACGACCCCACCACTAGATGGAGTGATGACCTGAAATGCGTTCCAGGGAGTCAGTGGATGCAGATGGCTCAGGATCGTTCTTTATGGCAATGTATGGGGGAAGCTTATATCCATTAGTAGACGGATAATGGCTGAAATGATGATGAATGATGATTATTAAATTATTAAGAAAGGCGTTGAAATAAATTATTTCAGTCTGACCTTTTCTTTGCATTAAAATTATATTACGTCTTAATAAAATAAAATCTACAGTGACGATCATCAAAATATTTTTTCAAAAATAAAAACGTTGTTGCTGGTGTGTGTGTGTGTGTGTAAACCAATATCTAAAGGCATAACTAATAATGTAAAAAATACCTTTATATATTACTAGTTATATCACACGTCTTTATCCGTGGTCGTATCGTGATTTTAAACAGCCTACAATGTTCCTCAAGTAATGAACTATCAAGTGTAAAAAGTTTTTCAAATCCATCACATAGTTCGAAATAATAACATGTTTAAAAGAGACCTAGTTTCATACAAGAAATAATTTTAATTTTTTAAAACCTTGCCATAAAGACACCGATGAGTACATTATACCACGTCTATGATTCAATTCACTTCATGTACTTTGAATTAAGATTACTTAACAATAATTTTTAAGAATATTGTGCATAAGCTCTAAACATTAAATTGAAATTTTATTTTATTAATATTTGATTAAGCATACGAACATATAAATTACAGGTTCCAGCGTTTAATATAATAGACACAAGCAGATTTTTTGTACAATCATTACTTTAATCATGCGGTTTATAATAACAAAGTGACCTCCAATATAATATTAAGTATATAGGTATAATGGGTTTATATGGATAACAGCAAAAAAAATATTTAAAATATAATTGAGACAAGAAATAGATAATTATTTGGAAATTAGTTCTGCTATAATATTTCTGTAAAATTTATGGTATTCTGTAGTAGTTATTTTTACTCAACTCCCAGAGAAAAATAAGATTGTTGCAATGAAAAACGTTCATGTCTTCAAAGTCCCAACAAAAAGATTTTGCAATACACTTGACGTTTGCGTTACTTATATGTATTATAGTTATTCTAAGTTTTTTTTTATACAACTTAGAATGGCAAACAAGCTGACGGCCCACCTGATGGAAAGTGGCAACCGTCGCCTATAGACATAAGCAGTACCATGGACATAACAGAGTATACTGTTTCGCCCATGATACCACCCATGCGTTGCCATTCCTAAGGAGTCAGGTGTTATTCCACTGTACCCTGTAAATTCACCCCATATCCCACTCTTCAAACCGAAACACAGCCTTGCAAACACAACTGCTTCACGGTAGAAACACGAATGGGACAGAGGTATGCAAGCAATCGACTTTTGTACAAAGTCTCCCTCTGGTAAAATATTATGTATATTATAAGTAAATTATATATGTATATTTATATATATTATTATAATATATGTATCCATATTGTTACTTATTTACTAGTTCGTAAATTATTATTATGTGGCCATTAACGATATAATTTTTAGTTATCGTATTATTTTTGCGCCATATACGTATGTTATGTTTTATATACAAACCCTATAGATACTTTCACCTTTAGGGTTCTTAAAATTGACTGGAAATAATCCCTTCAAGGGACTAGTCCACTTGTGCACGTTATCATTTTGTTTATAGCCCGATATTTATATTACACATGAATGTACATACGGACATATTCTGAAAAGTATAATTATAACTTATATATCCTTTGGAAGGTTTTCGTATTAGTATTTGTTTAATATCTTCTATCTCGAGACAACGACCACTTAGTTTTATTAAGTATAGATATATTAAACAGGACTGGATTTTACATACGTAATAACTTCCTCAATATAACCTGCCTTTATACTTTACACCAACTAACTGTAATCTTCAATGACTTTTCTAAAATAGCTAAAAACAAACTTTATGTCATGAGTAGGTATATATAATTATGTAATAAGTGTCTATCTTATCATGTCTACTTAATACTCATATACAAGTGTTTCCTCTCATATACGTAAGTAACAATAAAAGGTTATTCACACTAAATGTGACGTAAATTACTGGCAACATTTTAGATACTCAAAAAATAATATAGATACTCCTTTGTAGTAAATAGATGACTTTCTTTTATTATTTCGAAAATAATATGTAGTTTTAACATAGCCTATTTTTAAACTTCCATAAAAGACAGAAGTAAAGAATGGTGTAGTTCAGTTTCAATCACTTTCAAACGAAAACAGTTATAATATTTATTTACATAGTTTAGCTATAGTTTGGCATTGAAACTTTTAATTAAAGAGCATATTTCTTCTTAAAAGATAGGCAATACATTTAGAATTTCTCTGAAGTTGCAGGTACCTTTAGGCGCCGGTAATCACTTATCATTATGTGAGCCGCATATTCGTTTGCTTCTTATGTTATAAAAAAAGTTTAGGATGCTGAGCCATCAACTGTATTAAGTGTGTGCCATTCCCATGGATAACTTTTATGTCACTAATAATTAATTCAAATACTTATTAATATTATGATTATAAACTCGGTGACGTGAGTGAAGTCGTGAATAAAGGCTATAAATTTGTATAAGGTTATAATTATATTGAAGAGAAATTTAAAAATTTTCTTCTTCTCTTTATTTATTTATTAATATTTTATACCCACTATTACTATTATACATTATACTATTATATTTACAATACATAAAAAATATGACAGAGTTAAGCTAATGTACAAAGGTAACCTTAACTTTATAATTTTCGTGTTTTTTGTGATAATATATTTTTTATCATTGTTAATAATATAACACCATAATTTTTTTATTTTAAATTATTTTATAGTATTTTTAATAAAAGAAATCTTTTGTAATTAATCTTCACTTTCCCCATAATAAGCTTGGCATAAAGATATACCATATACAATGTTTTTCTATTGTTAAATTCAGTAACTCATAATATGAATACAAAAGATTTGAACTAATTATCTCCTTCTATAATAAAAAAAAACTATACACAATACCTATTACTATGCCTAATCACAGTCAATTTGTTTATTTTTTAGTTTTGGTCTATACCACGACACGGAAAAAATCGGATGTCACCGACGTGAAGGCTCAACGCTGCATATCATGACACCAATCTTCGAAGCCGACACTCGTCAGGTAGCCTGGTCGCGATGCAGCAAGCGGGATGTCACCAACTTCCTAGAGTTAGTGAGCCCTCAATTATATATGGATAAAGAAACTACCAAAAAGATACTAGTGTAATTGTAATCTATGATATTATTACTCATACTAATCATAATCATCATCATCATCATGTCATATTATAACTATTTGTTGTACGATCTTGACACTTGATATTATGACCAAGCATAGACAACGTAAATAAAAAATGTCTAGTTTCCGTATGTTCTTTTTGTGTAGAGTCCATGACTGCTATGCATAACTAAGGATTGGAATTACCATAACACTATAAACGACAAGTTAGTGTGCAGCTTTAAATCGTGTGACCTTCATACGCACTGATTTAATTATACCTACTTTTGCTATTTTTGTAAAAAAAAAAATTGTAAGCATATTTATCTATGGAAAACCATGTTAATTTTCAGGTCTTTTGTCGTGATGCTCTAATGTGATTAGATAAAAGAAACAAATAAATCTATATTTAAATAAAAAATGTTATAATAAAATAAATTTTATTATTTTATTAAATAAATATTATAATAAAATCAAAATGATCTTTACAATTTTTTATACTTATTTAATATAATTATTATTTTGAAATGACATGTATGAACATTGAGGTGTAATATATGTAAGAAAATTTACGAGCATATAATGCAGTTTCCTGCTGTGATGTACGACAAATACTCTTTTGCCGAGCAGGCTTCCCATTCCACGTAATTATGTTTTCATATTTTTACAAAAACATATTTTTGGCATTTAATTTGTGATTTTTAATATAGAGATTACATATCTATCAGAGACGAAAGCCGATTATATATTTTTAATATTGATAATGCTAGTAAGTACTATTTACCAACATTAAATTATTATAAATTTTAATCCATTAAGTTTTAAAAATTATGACCACGTTTTAAACAAAAAATTTCGAAAGTTAGAGTCAATGTTAACATAATGTATCTACTTATGTTTTAACTGTTTACGATACATATCACACGCAGATAACCTTTCTGCTTATAGCTAATTCAATTTATAGAAAGTCGGCAGCTTCTTTCAAACAAGAAATTTCGCTTCGATCGTCACGCAATAAATTGCAAAAAGCTTTTAGCTCATTCTACTTACTCGGTATTAAATTAGTATCAGCCATAATCCAGTAATGTACTTACTCTATCAATTCTATCTATCTAAGCGCTTCTAGTACTGAAATATAAAATAGCTCATGAAATTCATTTTGCTTTAATACTTTTACTATCTACTACTTGATACAATACAAATGTCGTTCAATATAGAAAGCATTTTGATGCTCGGAAACAGTATATCTTATAGATTATCAAATGTCTATACGTAACGTGAAAATTCATTTCAATATGCGACACTTCAATAAATATAAGTTAAATGTTGAAATTAAATGTTATTTTACTTTAAACTCCATCGTTTGAGTGTTTAAAATTTCTTATTTTTACACGATTCAAACGTCAGCAGGGTCACCGGTTACACAATGAATTATTTATAACACTTAAACAAAATATTTATGCGACTAGATTATTTGTCAAATACGTTAATTAAAATAACTCATCGTATTATTATAAGACACGTATTTTTTAGATACCTACGAATAAGTATGTGTATTTTACGGAATTCCATGATTATAATAATATGAAAACTAATTATGTAAATACTACAACAGCTGTGATAAAATTTAATAAATTAATAAATTAATATTAATTTATGTATCTATTGGACGTTATTAGATATCCGCATCGACGGCATACTATGTCGTCAATATAGTTATATTACATTACTTTGATTAAATTTATTTTGAAATCCAAATTAGCTAGCCGTAACTGTATAAATTTCCGTAAATATATACTACTTTTTTATAATCATACTATATACTGGGGGAATGAAGGGTGAAATTCCCAGTTTCAAAATTAACTAGGCGAGTATTTAGCTATTAGAGAGTCTGGTGCTTGGTGTCAGTCACTAATAACCAAAGACGTAAAAGCAATAACAATGCAAAGTCCGGAATTAAAGTTTTAGGGTTTGAAATTGAGTTTCACAATCTTTTAAATCGTTATTTCGTTATAAATGTGTTATCATATCTTTTAGTTAAAAAGTTTGCAACTTAGTCAATAATTTGGAAAAATTTCCTGGCATAGAATAGACCACCCTCTCCTGTATCGTATGAGTCGACTAAGTGAGTTTATAGTCAAGGGATAGGTAACAGCGTTCCTTTTAAAACATCACTAAAGTTGTTGCTTACCCTCCTGTCAAGTGTGGCAACTATTGGAAATCTTACTTATTAGGAAAGCCTATGTTCAGCAATGGACAGTTAACATCTGACATAATGATAATGATGATTTTAGACTACAATCATCCATCTTTTCCTTTAAGATGCTTCCTAAACTAATATTTATTTACCTCTTACCTCGGACATTACAATATTTATTGACCAATTAAATCAACATATATTGATTACTTGTATCTATTTGTTAGAAAAAACTTCAAGTTCTTTCTTGAACACTATCACTACACACTATTATAGATGTTTGTAATATTTTTTTCTTTATTTATTATCATTCTAATGTATTTCTATTCTTCGAAGATAATTACACAAAGATTGCCTTAAAAAAATTGTTAATTAATGTATCCCTTGCGTACCACCACTTATTCTGTAAGAAATGAGTACATTCATTCTTTATTTAAAATAAACATGTGATAAAGTGCGAAATATGATGTCGATTTTATGTTATGTGTTTATTTATTCACAGTGCTGGTTTAGGAGAATGTTTGAGTGACAAACCTTCGCAGGAAGAATATTACGAATATCCGGAAGATCCTGCCGGTAAGATCAAATTCCTTTATATATTTGCCAATATATTCTACGGATAATACCTATTTATGAAATAGGACAGTACTATTGCTCCATACAAGTTTACTAATTATTTAGTAGTTAAATTCGGCTAGTAATACATCAATAGAATAATGTACACAAACTACATACAGTAGAAGGTCAGTTATACAATACAATGGGTTTTGATAGATTTTTCAACCTGTAACTAAATTTACCTTATAGATAAATATAATAATTATTATTAGATATATTATTGTGTTTAGTTTCAAGAACTGACTAAACTAATTTACTAATCAGTCTTAATATATTTTAGGTGTAATGTTCGATGCAGCGACGCAATGTCACCTGCAATTTGGCTCTGAAGCAGTGGTATGCGCGAAGCCAACAGAACTTTGCGAACACTTGTGGTGCCTAGTCAACGACTCTTGCAAGACCATGCTGCGACCAGCCGCACCGGGCACAACTTGTGGACCTAATATGGTAAAACCAAAGAAAGAATATTATTTTCTATTTATGAAAACTTAAAAGAAACAGTTTATTTTGTATTAATGCTTCCAATCGTTTAAATATTCCTATGTTTTTTAGGGAAACTTGTTCAGTTTAATGAAACAATATTTTATTCGTAGGTGTACTATTTATGGTCAGTGAATGAAAATGTAGATAACATTTACAATCGTAGTTAATTTTCACTTTTTTATACATATTTAAATTTAGATTTAGATTTAGATACTTTTAGATAGTATTTACCTGTAATTGCGTTTCATTATGAAAATACTATCTAAAAGTATCTACTTAGATAGATTTTATTGCCGATATCCAAGTTATCACATCAATACAATCCATGTCGAAACGTCAGCAAAATAGATATGTATGTATGAATAGATACTATAAAAGTATTTACAATGGTGACAATACGATAGTTTGTAAGGATGAATGGATGAATATTTGTTACTCTTTCATGTAAAAACTACTATACGGATTATGAACTTTGGCATATGGGTGGGTTATATCCTAACTTAGCACATAGAGCAATTGATACGCGGACAAATCCGCGAAATATAGCTAATGAATTATAATGGAATGGTTACCTCTGTCTACGCTATCTACTAGTTTACGTTGGCGAGGTACTCCAGTAATAGTGATTGATGGAGATCAAGTTAGATCAGCTGGTTAATTATGACAAATCCATTAGAAATCAACTACGATGATTTATAGAGGAACTGCGTGGAGAGGAGGCCGACTGGACAGAGTATATTCCTGGGAATGGGGTCATTAGTCCCCATTACTAACAATCCCTTCCCACTTTACAGTGGTGTCAGAACCAGACGTGTGTGGCTCGCACCCCCTCCCCCGCCCCCCGCGACGGTGGCTGGGGCCCGTGGAGCGAGTGGAGCGAGTGTTCCCGCACGTGCGGCGCTGGTGTCTCAACGCAATCGCGCGAGTGCAACAACCCGCAGCCCTATAACAATGGAAACTATTGCATAGGAGACAGGAGTCGGTCAGTAACTTTGTAAATTACTTTACCAGCGGGAGGCCTTGTACAAAAAGCGATTAATTGAGTACTTCTTCCACTCGTATTAATGTCGATAAAAGGCAATGGTTGCATACCTGTTTTTTTTTTTAATGAACATATTATGACATAAAAATTACAAGTAGGTACAGGATATGTAAGCCATCATATGTTTTGCTATTTTGGTCCCCAGAAATGGCAAAGTATAAGAGAGTATCACAGTGTATTCTGTGATGTAGTACATATATTATCCATGATGTTCATGTTTATTTACCGACAGCTATCATTTTCCATCCAGGCAAGCTATCAGATTGTTTGTAATTCCTTTATGAAATGAATAAATAGAAACTTACTACTCGTATCTTTTCTACTTGTATATACTTGCAGTTCCCTGTATAATGTAATGAATCTTATCATATCTCCATAAACAATATTAAATCAGGTAAAAGTTGCAATGTAATTAAAAAATAATCAAAAGATTCCTCGAAATAGCGTCTCTTTTGAACCTTTTTTTATTCTACGTTGAAAAATAGGTACGTAAAGGCCCGGTGCAACTATTTAAGATATCGAATATTTTGTAGGATGGTCGTTAATTTCTTAGAAATCCTAAATCTCATAACTTAATACAAAAAAATACTAGGTAGGCAAACAGGTTTGTACCTACCCAATTATGAAAACGGAGGATAATGTCTTTTGAATGTAAGTAAAATATATATACGTGTGCATCAAGTTTTTGATACAACATGTAGTACAAATTAATTGATATATTTTAATAAATGAGATGTCAATATATTCATCTTATTGTGGGTTTTATATTTATTAATTAAAAGATAATACTAAAAAATAAATAAAGCTGTCAAAGTTTCAATAAAGTACCTATTCTTTTTTTATAAATTCGTCCCGATAATTAATTCTTTTTGTTTCAGATATAAAATATGCAACACAGATCCATGCCCCATTAACGAACCTACATTTAGAGAAGTGCAGTGCGCGCGATACAATAACAAAACATATAAGAACATGACTATCGCCGAGTGGATTCCATACTTTGATCAAGGTATGCACGTATATATCATTGTTATATTTATCTACTTTTTGCAAAAAAATATTTTTTGATGAATGTATCTAGAATGTTAACATAATAAAACTCCATTCAACATAATCTCAAACATTTATGTGATGTTTTTGACAATAGCTAAAGGTCTAATGTTTTACCATGTCTTAAATATAAATTTTTACATCATTGGAAACGATACACGGCTAGACCCTATTTGACAATAAAATAGTTATCGTTCTTGATTCGATGTGTGAGTAAAACTTGCTATGTTATCCACATAAAAAATAGCCAAGTATGTGTCATTCGACTTTAAAAACGTAACGTTCAGGTTTTACGACTTGGTACGGTCGCTCATTTTATATTTGTTAGATTATTCACTTGCTCCTAAAATTAGGACTGGAGTAAAAAAATTGAATTGTAAGCGAAATTGGAGTCTGTTTCGGGAACATATTATTACGATGTGGTTGATAGTGACAAAATCGTGATTTTCAAAGATGATGTACATATAAATAAAAATGTCAATGAACAATAATATTTTAATTAATATAATATTCGGTAAAATATTTAGAGCGTACTAGTAGTAATTTAGCAATAATTAATCTTATTTAATAAACTAATTTCTTATGCATAGTATCTACGTATTAACTTAAAGGTGACTCCATACCTTTATTATCCCACGATAACTTATTTTTATATAGTTATAGCTAATTTCATGCATAACTAAAAATAATCATAACAAATATTTGAAACAATAAAGTTGTATAGATATTTTATTTTTTAACATTTTGATTAAGTAATTTTATTAATAAAATATTTGTCCAACTTGTATTTCCCAGATAGACCATGTGAGTTGAAATGTACCCCACACGATGACAACGACTTGGAAATAGCAGCGGGCTTCGTTATAGATGGCACTCCTTGTAGACAAAACCCTGGGGCCAGAGACATGTGCATATCTGGTAGGAATATATTTGTTTTTACATTTAATAAATTACTTAACAGCGACGTCCCTCTTAAAACATCACCAAATCCTAACTGTGGTTGTCAAGCCGCCTGCCAAGTATGGCAACTACTGATGAAACTCCCTCGATAGGGGAAGCCAATGTTCAGCAGTGGACAGTTAACGCCTGATGGAGAATAAATTACACAGTTAACATAAATTACAATTTCACTACAACTGGTTCACGTTAAAAACACAAATGGGAAAGAGGTGCCCAAGCAAACGACTTTTGTACTAAGTTTCCCTCTGGTGAAAGATACATACATCTATTATATGGATTAAAAAATGGCTACATACTTATTCGAACTTATAAAAAAGAAAAGTTTTCACGACCCTGAAGAATCCTGAAGAACAAGAAATTATAAAAGAGTATCTACTCTATGATAACCTTAGCAGATTTGTCTCTCTCTCTCTCTCTCTCTCTCTCTCTCTCTCTCTCTCTCTCTCTCTCTCTCTTCCGCAAATGAATGACTATATATAATATGTTGTTCTCTATTTTTAATTGACTTCGAAAAGATTAAAGGAGATTGTAATGAAAATTGCCACATATTTAGTTGAAAATAAGTGACATCAAAAAAAATGTTTTTTCAGGAATCTGCTACAAAGTGGGCTGCGATTGGATCGTAGATTCAGAGAAGGAAGATGATGCATGTGGGGTATGTGGGGGTAATGGCTCTGATTGCAAAACAGTAAAAGGCATCTACAACAAGGGCACCACCAGACAATCTGGACTCAGTGAGGTAAGATTTGTGGCGAACAAGCTAACGGCCCACAAGTTGGAAACCGTCGCTTATAATCATAATGATGATATTTAATCTTCTGATGACTGGGGGGTAAAGTCATTCCATTGAACATATTTTTTTTCAGGTTGCTGTCATACCAGCTGGATCAAGAAACGTAAAGATTCAAGAAAAAGTCAGTCCTGGTAACTACATTTCAATTGGAAGCGCAAAATCGAGAAAGATTTATCTTAGTGGAGCACGGTACACTATAATTTTTAACTCGTAATTTTTTTTTTATAATAGGTTGTAGTTCTTGTGTTATAAAAAATCGAGTAAAATCAAGAAGCATCCAAAAAGTCGTATTCGCACTTACATATAATTAGATTCTCATTGGAACCAATGTGGTAATTAAATATTACATTGCCCCAATCAAACATTAAAACCAGGACTGTCATGCGGGACACCATATCTACCGCTATTAGTATTCCATAGGTATCTCTTATGAAATCATTTAGTTGATCATATATATGTCTGTATAAACCTTTTTCCATGTAATAGATAAAGATATGAGAGCCATAGGAATACATTCTTTATTGTTATGAATATTTATCATAAAGCTATTTAGGTATATTAAGTAGGTAATTAGGTATAGATTGAAGTATTTCAGTCCTATAACTTACTTCGTTGGTTAATTTTAAATTAATTACTATTTTTCAGAAATACCGCGCTAACGGAATATTTCGTAGCAGGATCCCAAGCTATATACGAACGAGACCGCGATTGGGAGAAAGTAAGAATACAAGGTCCCATCGCTGAGGATATTAAAGTTTATGTAAGTTTATAGTATGTGTATTTTAGAGTCATGTTCTCATATCACTTTCTCTCCACTGCCATTGGATAAAACTCTATAAACATTGTTAATACCCGGCTTATTTAATGCAGACAAGAAGCAAACAACGACATAATCTTGTATTAACAGGATAACACGGTCATACGCCTTACCTTTTAGTGGTGTTACTAAGGTGAAGAAACCAGACACAAACGATGAGCTCATTAGGTTCTGGGTCAAGATCTAGAACGTGTACATTTAATACTGTGATAATATGACTGCGTTAACCGCTTATTGTCAAGCGGATCGTAAACTCTAGCTCCACAGTAATAGATCGCTCGAACACCGCCATATCTATATTTATTTTTTGGCAGACTGTATTCATTATACCGTAGTGCGAGAGCGGGTTGATTTCAAAGAACGTATCAGTGTAAAAATAAAAAACAACATACTACATTATTTTTATTTTTAAAAAGATGATAAGATGGTTAATAAACCCGCTTGTACTAACTGTATACGCTGACGGGTCACCAATGATGATAAATGAGTTTGTCAAGATTTAACCATGGTAGGTTACCAAGGGATACCATGTAGAGGTCGACATAATAGGGTAAACTTACAATAAACAAATAAATCGTTAATTCTCATTAGTATACAATTTCTTCCTCCCGTTATTACCACGTTACTAGTCTAGGTCTGTGGAAAATAATGTCTGACTAAAGAATAATGAAACTGATGTGAAAATAAAAGAACACAAACTTACTTCCATACTTACAATGACCTCAATTTATGATGACGTCATAATAATATAAAAATTAAATTCAACCAGCACTATTTCATTCCTTGTCCTGTACTACGATTGGTTCCCGTCTCCAGAGGAGGCTTATTGACAGGTCACCTGATCGATTTAATTACGTATTGGCCGAGTAAATCCATAGAAAAGGCGTATCTGCCTAAATGTATGTACATATATGAAAACATAGAAATAGAGACCCTGGCCGTAAGGAACCGCACGTAAGGGAAAGAATAAGACATCCGACATTGATCTTTGTTTCGTTCTATCTTATTCACACGCAGATAATAATGTATCTATGAAGGATTCCTTTGCTACTTGTCTAGAAGTACTGGAATAACGCATACAATCACAGGATTGGCGATAAAAAATGTACTTATTTCCCAGCAACGAATATGCCGTGGCCTTCATCGCAACCCTGGTGTGACGTACCAGTACACGGTGGACCGTGAGCGGCAGCGACAGTTCAGGTATCGGCTGTCCGAGTGGTCCCCCTGCTCGGTTACCTGCGGCCTTGGCTACATGCGACGACAACACGAATGTGTCGATAAAAATAACCGTAAGTTCTATTCCATACTTACAATGACCTCAATTTATGATGACGTCATAATAATATAAAAATTAAATTCAACCAGCACTATTTCATTCCTTGTCCTGTACTACGATTGGTTCCCGTCCCCAAAAGCATTTTAAGATAACTTTGAGTGATTATAAGAATTTTCTGTTTCTTAATTTAAATATGTCAGTTGTGTTTATCAGTCAGAATTAGAATCCAATTTATGTTATACGTGTTTCCTTTCACCAATTTTGATAAAACATACACCTATTTTCACATTGAGTTAAAATCTACTTAAATTATAAAATTTAGTCCAAATTCATTCAATCGTTTCTCGTGATGATACGGCATTAGGTGTGTAATGTTAACAATGGTCCTGTTCATGTCTATAGGCGATGGTTACCACTTTCCATCAAGTGAGCCATCAGCTTGTTTACCAATCTAAGTCGCATAAAAATATAATGAATACAATAAATAGAAATTCTAATAAGAACTGACTCGGATTCTTTTGCTTATTTCATAAGTAACAGGTTCATGGTTATTGTTCATGACTGTCAAGGACGGTTACCACTTTGTCACATAGTTTAAAAAACAGATAACTGATATGGAAGAATGGTTCTCCAGTGGCGATCCCGTACGAGCAAACGTATTGTAAGATGACCCCTAGTTGGAATGACGAACTCAAATACATTGCAAAGAATCAGTGGATGCAACTGGCTCAGAACCGTTCCTTATGGTAATCTATAGAGAAAATCTTTGTTCAACAATGGACAAATATCGTGATCAATCGGACCAATATGATGATTATGATAATTAAATGAGTTGTCATGTTAGCCATTCCAAGGTCTATAAAAGAAATAAACTAAAATTAATACCTACACAGGGCTGGTGGAGCAATCACAGTGCTATCACATCGAACAACCTCGCCACGAGGCTCTGATGCAACAGTGCCGCCAGCCCAGCTGCCCACCGCCGTCGACCACACCGTCGACAACTCAGTCAACGAAGACTCCACAGGGACGAGTGTTCTGGCTTACAGGGTCGTGGAAGCCGTGCCCTAAAGTTTGTTACATGCCGGTAAGTATTAAAAGTGTCATTGAATTTACTTGACCCATAATCTACATAAACTTAAATATTACTTAATCGTTTATAGATGTCATGTTATATATTTTATATAAGTCCAATACTTATATTTTACTTTTTTGCTTTGAAAACATTCGCATCCTTTTAAGGGAGTGTTTTATTGATGTAACTAAATAATTTTCCTGAAGATTTCTTCAGGAATATATTTACATAAGTCGAAAAAGAACAAAAAAACTACTGACTAACTCTAACTGTCAAAAAATATGGAAAGCTAGCAAAACTGCGAACCATATAATCATTATCTAGTACCTGGTTAAGTTTGTCTGATGGAGAACATGCTTATATACCATAACACAGGTCTGACCTTCTTTTGGATATAAGTGCTATAATTTTCAATATGTAAAACAAATGCGATTGTTTTCAGTTTTTTTTAATAATTACATAACTGATATACTGATAACTGATTATGACAAGTTACTACTATTATTACGCTACTACGTAAATTTCTGCGTGTTTTTGGTTATAACGCGTGGGGCATGTGTAACCAAAAACTCCATACTTGCCCATTTATTTATACGTACGTAAAACCTGTAAATGTCAAATCTGTCATAAACCTACTTAAACTTTTACAATGTTTTGTCATTTTCTTTCAGATTGGGAATTTTGTGTAAAAGAAAGAGACATAACAATTCAATAGCTAAAGTAGGTTTAAGAGAGGTTTGACGTTTTTAAGAATAAGAGATTTAAACTGTTTCTACTTACTCTAATGTCATTATATAATTGAAGCTATTATTTTGCTAAGAATCGAAAATTGGCTATTTAACAAATCAATTTCAATGTCATTATTATTTCCGAATATATAGATTAGTATAAGTGTGCTATTATAGATTATAAATTATACGGTAACTTCGCTGCAATCATATCATTGTACGATACGTTTACATATTTCAAAGGGTTTATAGTTGTTTATTATTTTCGTTTGCAGGGCGAAGAAGTAATGAAACAGCGCGCAGTGTACTGTGTCGACAGATTAACGAACACTGTTATACACGATTTACATTGTGATCCGGCAACTAAACCGAATAACACAGTCAAATGTAATGTACCGGCATGCTAATATACCAACGATGGGAAAATATAGTATTTCTCGTAGTGAAATTGTGATTAAAAAATTAATTAATCATGCGAACAAGGTATGAATGAAACATCAGAAAGATAGTGATAGTAAGAAGGTGAGTGCAATCGTGTAGTTGAGTGATAAAAATGTACCTAAGGTGTAATCGGGTAATTGTGATATTCCAAAAATTACAAATACATCGCTTTAACAACAGAGCTTTACGCCAACCACAACAGAACCTTAGACGCCATTCTAACACATTTTCTCGATAATATTGACTTAAATTGCTACTCAAGTAGTATTACTGCTCGAAGCCACATTTCGCATTTTTTCCAAAATGACGTATACACATTTGAATTAACCTTATCTCAAATGTAGTAATAGTACCTACCTATGTGAGATTGTATACAATTAATATAAATTGTTGTATAATATTTTCTTTGATTATATAGATAGAGTGTCTCTATACAAATGCTTCGAGGAAAACGGGTCAACCTTTTCAAAAAATTTTGCGCGATAAATAGTTATGAATGTTTCCAATGTAACTTCTATATTTATTTTGTTTTATAATTTTTGCATCTTTTTAATGCGTAAAACTCATTTTATTTATTAAATAGTTAAATATAGATACGTCAAGATACATTATGTGCGTAAGTTAATTTTAAACCGTGAATTGATTTGGCTAATTATATAGTGACAATTAGCTGACAAAAAGTTAATCCCTTTTTGACACTCGATTCTCTATGTATATAATTTAAGAATATTCTATATTATTTGTATATAATTACTAACTATAAATATAAATAAAATCCATGTCATTCAGAATTACCGGAACATATTACAAAATTACACTTATAATAAAAAAATACCAATGCTGATTGGTTAATTATAATAATTACCTACTAACGTCTAGTCAATTTTTCTTAAAGCTTTCGCAATTACCCGAATGAACCTTATAATTAACAATTAGCGAGCACATGCCACCGATTTGCCTTTTAGGGCGAAAAAACTTGACAAGAGTAGATTTTAAAATGTTATATGTGCGTAAATGAGAAACCGATGAATTGTTTGTCGATAGTATAAATCGTTAGTGTTTTAAATAAGCTCTCAGTGAACTGAACAGACGCCGATGTTGTAAAATGTAATTAAAAAAATTGTTACCCCCCACTATCATTGTGCTATGTGTTCATATAGGAGGATCAAATATATTCATATCTATTTTTTTATAATATTTTGTTTACTAAATATATTTTTTTTATAAAAGATAAAGTATGCTTAAACTGCCATATTAATACTTAAGTTTAGTTTTAACAGTCTCCGCTTAGTAATAATAAATTAATGCTACTAAGTACATAGGTAATTATTTTTTTTATTTATTACATATTCTGTAACGTCAGTATTAAAGTCATGTACGTATTTTGTTTTCTCATGAATGTGAGCGTAATTTACGTAGATTATTAATAAATTTGGACCAAAAAATTAAATCAATTACACATTGCCATGATTATGTAGTCACAGACAAATTTAGATTACTACTAAATTAAAATATTATTATAGGCTCTCAAGGTGTTTCTTGAACGGACTAGATACTTTTAATTTAGTTACGTTTGTATAAATAAACTACTTAACACCATAAGAATAATATCTGATACTCATTATAGATATACGTATAAGATGTCTGGAACGGACAAACCAGCCTTCCACATATCTCGATATACTTGGTAGTTTTGTATATATTTTTTTACTTATACTATCTAGGTACTGTGATCATTTACTGCCAATGTCACATGAAATTCTAATGTATTCTCGTATTATATATTTACCAACCAAGTACTCTTTAATGAGAGTTATTTAATTTATTTAACAAAATTATTATTTTGTTAGAGACACCTATGCACAATAGTACATGGGCGAGAACCAAATTGAATAGGATATAAAAAGAAGTGCATTTTAATTGTCGTAAAGATTGGAAGTTTGTAATTAGACAAAATAAATGTGAGTGTTTATACTATATAAACACGTTTGTAGCATATGATAAAAACTTATCGATAGAAAATTTATTAGTGTATTAGACACGAATTCATAGGGTTCCGCAACCTATTATCCAATACCACTTGTAGGTTGGCAGGTAGCTACCAATTTAAATTGTCAACTGACTTAATTTAATTTATGGGTATAATCTTGGATTAATTTCTTTTAATTAACACTACCTTTTCAAGAACATCAATGATAGGATTCTAGCAATTTAGAAAATTGTTTGTATTTTGACAGATGTGTAATGAAGAAGTTTCACCGTAAATAGGTACATATACATACATGAACAGCACAAAAAAATATCGTAATTTATGTAAATATTAGAAACTGCGTGCTGATTAAGGTCTTCAAGTAGATGTGTCACGCTTATCTTTTTTCTCGAAATATGAGATTAATGTTAATCTGGTATACTAGAAAGAAAAAGAGAAAGTATTTTTATGTAAGTAAACTTAGATTTAAGCATTTCTGAATAATCGTTGTTTCATTATTTCATTTCCCATTCAGAATGAAACATCAGGCAAGAAACTGAGGTGTTGTTTTTTTTTTTTTAATAAAATATATGTATAAAAAAAATAAATCAAATCAGTCCATATAGGCAGCGTCCGTCACGAGTATAATGAAGAGTCAGCCATCATTGCGTTAAATCGTACTTTAGGAAACTAGGGTATGAGTTTACCATGTTACATTAGACTAAGAAAAACATCATCATCAGTACATTTATTAAAAATATCAGCTAGATATAGAACAATAGGGTTAATGAATGTAGCAATAACACTGGCAGGTAGGTATGCCCCAATAAACTTCCGTATTTTTTTAATTCGTCTAAAGGTTTTTATTATTGTGAATAGGAATAATATATTCAAATTTAAACTGATTTCGCCACTTTTGTAAATGACATCAAAGACGATGTAATTTCAATCGAAATATGGACAAAGTATTTTCCAAAAATATCTACTATATCACGCGTTGATGTTATTAGATTATTATTATGATTGTATGTAAAATCCTTACAGCTAGTTTTACTTTTTCCAGTTACTCTGTTTATAGTATCCCATACAGTTTTAATTTTATTTTGATATTCTTTAATTTCTTTATATAGACAATTATAGACTAGATTTAGTGAAACATCATAAAGGTACCAACTCTGTGATGTGATATAATCATGGAGTATTTCTGTCGTAGGAACTTCGAATGACGCCCTATTTGCTCATTATACAAGCACCTGACTGTAGATATAAGGAATCAAAAACATAAGCACATAATATGAATAAAATCTTAACCATTTGTAGTCGTGGTGAAACTGTAATATACAGGCAAATAGCCAAGTTAGTTCACGCATAAAGTAACTACGGAACCCTATTGATACATCTACTTAACAAAAATATTGACAAAGACAACGCACATGTTAAAGTTGCTAGTCTTTAAGCATATTTTTTTTTTTTTACCTAATAATATAACGTGGATGAATACTGTTTTTCAGAAATTAACACAGAAAAAGTTTATATATATACATATGTATGTATATGCATTTTGAGTTTGAGTGTGAAAAAAGCAACCTAGTCTACCTTTTTCAATTTTTGTAGATTAATTTGTTAAATGTGATGCATTATTAAAGATCTGTTTAGATTTACTTTATATGTACTCAATCGTGTAATTTTAACAATAGGTATCATTAACAAATAATGAGTAAAGAAAGCCACTTAAAACTAGATATTTTTATTTATTAAAAATTTAAAAGCTAGTGGTAATTGTCTTATGTAAACGTAATTAAGTAACATCAGAATCGCTTTCATTTGAGGCAATGCGGAATCCTGTTATTAGTTAAATATTATAATACCTATATTAAAATTTAACCTATTACTATACCTAGTTGTAATAATATGTACAGAATATTTTTAAACTAATAATAATAATTCCCTTTTAAGTAATTAGATTTTAAATAAAATATCATATTGATGTTTTAAATAAGTATAATAGGCATGTATGTAATTTAGATATGAAATTAAAACGAATTTTGTTTTTAATTATTTTTTATTTATTTCCTTCGTTTTTAAGTATTACCTATTCATATTGACGTTAAAAGAAGAAACCCAACAAATTAAAAGGAAAAGTTTATATGTATATTGTTTTGTTCTAAAATCCAGCTATACTGGAAAAAATGCAAGAAGATACTTAATTTATTTTCCAAACTACTATATATTTTTTTATATATCCATTTAATTAGCCATAAAATAATGTATAACTCTGGATTTATTTCAAAAAGAAAGAAAGGATATAAATGACGTTTCTCATAAGGTTTCATTTTCATCTTCAGTAGATACGGTAAAAATCATCACAATTTTAATTCTCCTAATTTAATTTTCTATTTTAAACTACACATAGTTTTAATATTTTTTCTCTTTTAATACGTATACAAATAAATACTTCTTTATAAATATAATCCCATCAAAATAATGTCAAGCTCACAACACAGTTTTTCCACTAGAAAAAGTTGTGAGGTTTCATGTAAAACCAAGTTAGTCTCATTTATAGTGACTATATCAAAATTTGATATCTTTATTTCTATAATAATTATTTGGCATATGGATTTGGCAACATATTTTACTAATTAAATATTTTATTTTATATCTATTCCTGAGTACACTGTTTAGATTTTTTATACAACTTAAATGGCATACAAGCTGACGGCCCACCTGATGGAAAGTAGTAATGGTCAACTATAGACATGAATATTACTATAGACATAACAGAATGTACACTGTCACCCATAATACCCCACATGCGTAACCATTCCTAAGGACTAAGGTGCCTCTGTATCCTGTAATTTCATTGCCATATCCCACTCTTCAAACTGAAACACAGCAAACATAACAATTTCACAGGAAATACACGAATGGGACAGAGGTACCGAAGTACGTTTGCATCGGTACCTCTATCCCATTCATACTTTTATTCAAATATTCCTCTCTGGTGATTAGATTTACGTAGTAATTAAAATAATACATTTTGTATTAGATTATTCTTTTATAATTATGGTGTAGTGTAGTTGCCAAGTGAATATAAATATAAAGATTTCTAATATTAATAAGATTACTATAAATGAAACTGGCTTAGTTTTACATGAGATCTCACAATACAACTATTGTAGTGGAAGAATTTTTTAACATGTTAATTTTTTTTTTGTTTTTGATGGGATCTCTTTTTCTTTGTATATTTCTTTTTTCTCTTTATTTTTTTTTATGATATATTATTTTGTTCATCAGCTACATTTGTGTAGCTGATGAACAAAATAATATATTTGCACAATGAGTTATTTGAATAAACGAACGTAATTTTTAATAATTATTTCCATTTAATGAAAATTAACAATAAAATAAAAGTTTTTTTTTTTTAATTTTTTCCTTCCTTTATAGGCTAAATGCTAACTAAAATTAAAAACTTGAAGTTTATGAGATTGCTAAAATTTTTATGATTGCAGAGTGTGACAGTGATAAAATTAAAGAACTTTGCATTATTCTTCGTAAACTATACGGTATAATTATTACGTATTTTAGCAAATAACCACTTAAAAACAAACTTCTTGCTATATCCACAATGAATTTATAATTATTATATACAAAAAAAGTTTATTTTAGCTATATATATATATATATATATATATATAATTTTAATATATATATATATATTAGATATAGACTTCGACCAGTTACAGTTTGATTATATTACTAAGATAGATACTTAGGTTAGAATTTTATTTTCTAACAACTTTATGTTTTACTTTCACATAAAATGAGATACAATATCTATACATATAATAAAACTGTAGGTCGAATGTCTGTACATAGAAAAAAACGCTAAAAACCGACCCCCGGAGTTGAAGATGGGGCAAAGGGATACGCCACGTAGCCACCACCTAACTTTCCGTGGGAGGATTTAGAAGACCTGTCGTTGTCGTGTCATGTATGAGTTGTATACCTATTAACATAAAAATAAAATATTGTTACTTGTAGCGATAACTGCCCTAGTTATATAGCGATAACTAGGGCACTGAGAAGTAATGACGCTCGAGATTACGAAATTTTATTCTACATTGCTAGTACAGTATTTTCTCATCCATGATCTAGATGATGACTGTGTACGTGTTAAGCAATAACCACAGACAGTAGGGGAAAGGTATTTTTAGTAATAGGGTCAATTACATTACTAGCAATATTGCTAGTAATGTTTATTGATTAATTCTAATTTAATGGTTAATGGTCTTGTGGAATTCATCACTTTGGGCTAACTGACTGGATTTTGTCCTCACTTATTATCACTCACTGGTGCCGCACCAGTCTATATAAACACAAGTGAAGTTACCATTCTACCAATAAAAAAACTTAGTAATTAATATTTGATTAACACTAAGATTAAAATTCGTTTCGCAAAGAACTTCATGAATAACATTACATATGATGTGATGTGATGTGAGAAAGTCTCTCATTTGGGCCGTTGTGCGTATGAATCGTGGCTAGTATAGCCAACCTAGCTCCGCCCAGAAACGCAGAAGCTTCCTGGGTTCTTCACAGGCCTCACGGAGCGACCTCACCGTTCCGAGGATTTCTAAACGTTGATGGGCCACAGCCTTACATTCCAGGATTACGTGAGCAGCCGTTTCTTCGGCGTCGAAACAGCCTCGACATAGAGGGCTGTCTGTGGCTCCTATTGTGTATAAATGTTTTTTGAGGTTTTTTCTATCTAGATGTAATAAAAGTTTTGATAATCGTTGATTCAACGTAGGTACGGCCAATTTTGATTGTCTGCAATCAGTAGCCTGTATCCATCTTTGGTTTTGTATGTCAGCGGGTCTTTGACAAATCCATATTCGATATATAACATTACATATTCTAGATATATAATTAAAAATTAAAACCGTAATAATGATCTTTGCGGAAGGAATAACTCAAATTTATTATATTTTTACATTTTAGAATGCTGTTTATGAACATGTTAACGTTATGTTATATTTTATTTTTCTTATTCTTTCATATTAACTCTTTCACATTAAGATATAATGTGTAAATTATCATTTTAATTAATATACCTGTAATGCTTACAGGTATATTAATTAAAATTATTACATTATTACTACCTATAAGCAAAGGAGAGTGAAACAAAAAATATATAAAACTACTGTAATTTTCATACTTAAATAATTATTAAAGAATCACAGTATAATCATCCATATATTAAGAACTAAGGGAAGAACTAAATAAGAAACTATGACACATTAGTGACGTCATATTATGTTAACTTATAATAAACTAAACGCTACTACATAGCTAAATTTAAATTAATGTAAACATTAATAAAAGTACGGGACATTATTAATATTCTCTGCTTCCTTCAAACTTTAATTTGGTAAAGAAATTTCAAAACGCTAGCACATTATTAGTAAAATTTATCCACAGTTTAATAAGTAACTCAGATTAGTATACCAAAGACGATCATATATTACGGTATACCGTAAAATTACGCATTGATAGAAAAAAAAAACTGTAACAGCTTAATAATTAAAAACAACTTCTGTATATAATGCCAACAAATTTTTCTAAATACATATTTAAATACATATTTTCAATGTCATTAGAACAAATACAAAAAGCTATGTATAACAAAACTAAGTATTTAAAAAAAAAATTTAAGAGGCCGTCCTTTCTATGAATTGTAAATCTCCTGTTGCTTATTGTTATTTTGCATAGTTTTTATAGTAATATAATGCTAATTGGTTGCAAACGATAATATTTGAGTTCATGATGGATGGATATATATATATATATATATAACCATCGTATATGACAGAGTATATAAGAGTCATCCATCCGTCCATCATGGACTCCAAATATTATTGTTTGCAACCCTACATATATAAATCAAAAACACGTACAGAAATTGATTTAAATAATGTTGTATAAAACAACATTTCAATATTTATTCAATAACTTCTTATACCACATTGTATGCATAAGAACAAGCCGGCAAAAAATACCGTCGTAGCGATTCTTAGCAAGGATAGCCTCTTAATGCAGTATATAATATATGATATTGTTTGTTAGGAATATAGACAAATTATTGCCCACTATCAAAGATAGAATACATGTCTTTAGGCCATAGCAAAAATAAAGTCTTATTTGTACAAAATTATTTATCGCATAATTTATATATATGTATACATTTTAATTTTAAAATCTCAAAAAATTAAAGTACCGTGACATAATGTGTACTTGAACGCCGTTTCCACTGTGAGAAGGCTCCTTGAAAGTCTCTGGTTGTAGGTTTCTCAGCTGCCCCGTCGTAGCTTTTTTTATCTCATTTATGTCCCCCAAATGCCGCCCCCGAAGTACCAATTTGGTTTTTGGGAACAAGAAGAAGTCACACGGGGCCAAATCCGGCGAATAGGGGGTGTTCGGTCACCGTAATGGAAGTATAACCTAATTAGGTACTGATGATAATGTCCACAATACTGTAACATGTGTAGTTAAGTATAGTGCATAATGTCATAAATTAACAATGAAAAGAAAAATACAGTAATAACTAAAAAAGAGATCTTTCATGCAGTGTAAATTTGTCATGGACGTTCATAATGAGTTCTTATTTTGTCGTGATATTAAGCACCACTGTGGCACCACCATATAATTTTTTTCTTCTTGTTTCGTATAACATATAAAAAATTGACAAGTGAAAAACATTGACAAAATTAACTTATTACTAAATCATTATATTTTCAGCTATTTGTCTTTATCTCCATTTCCACCTTTTTTCTTCTGAAAAAGAAAATTTCATCATATCAAATTGCCACTCTAAGAAAGATGTATATTATCAGGGCTTTAGGAATAAATACAAACTATCAGTTTTACTATAAATAGAAAATAAGACTGCACTAATCATAGATTGTTACTAATTTTAGTTTTCTCGATATTTTTATGCTGGTAATTTTATTAAAAGAACTATAACTTAATTTTTAAGACGACTAAAAGTTAATTAGTCAGCATCCAAGAAATAAATAGATTAGGTACATATACTCTTGAAAATTTATACAATATTCTTGCAACTAAATTGTACAACAAAAACTAAAAGGATGGTGGTGGCTATTTAGGGATAAATCAAAAATCACTTTCATGGGATTTAAAAAGGTATTTGAATCGCAATATGATATATGTACTTCATAATAAAAAATATATAAACCATCGAAATGAATGGACACCCTGCGTCGAGAGCATAATACAAATAATGGGCTGTTACAATTTATACGAAATTATAGTATGATTCGGGCGATATCCAGAGGACTATATTAAAACCGATTAAAGGCAAACCAATTTGCAGTGATGTGCGCTACACTCGCGAGCAACCAAATCGACTCAACCCTTGACGGCGCACATATGAAAGCTGAAGAATTATGCTCTCATTTAACATCCATACCTTAAAAAAACTTAAGCGCTGATATAATGACGCATTTTAATTGGGCATCGGGGAAAATTTACTCCATAAGATATCAACGAGTTGCGCTACCTGTTCCCGCTATAAAACCCGCCCACACCCGATTTTTCTTATCAGTCGCTTATCACAAATTGACCGATACACATCTCAGTAAACTGCATTCCTTGTTTTCGTGAAAACATGGATACCACACCAGAAGAAGCCGCTCAAGTTGTTGCCTTGTTGAAACAAGGGTTAAGCCAGCGGGCAGTCGCTGTAGAGCAGTCCTGAGTATACAAACGGTTCCAAGAGACTGGTGCCTTTAATCGCTGCGTAATCGACACTTTACGGGTGTTGATGTGCAGCAGGAACTGAAACATGTACGAAGGGTAGCTGTAAGCGAATGGACGGTGAGAATACGCTTGAAGAAAGGTAACTTGGTGCCAAAAAGGCCTGCGACGGGCCCTAAATTGACAGCAGGCCACCGACAAGCGCGCCTTCAATTTGCTTGAGAGTATCTTAATTGGAGCGTTACGCATTGGCGGTCGGTACTGTTTACTGATGAGTGCAGAATGTGTCTGCATGGCAGTGACAGGAGAAGCCGAGTTTATAGGTGTCCGGGGGAACGGTTCTCCCAATACTGTTTTGCTGGAACAGTGGCGTATGGCGGCGGTTCCTGCATGATGTGGGCTGGTATTTTCTTAGAGGGAAAAATTGAGTTTATTTTCATGCCTGGGGGCGGCCGATGAGGCGGGCTAACAGCTGATCGGTACATCATCGACATTCTACTCAATCATGTTTTTTTTTTGATGGGTGAAAATGGTATGGTAACCCCGCCTGCGTTAACGGGATACGCTACTCGATCATGTTGTGCCCTACGTAGGGTTTGTAGGCAAAGAGTTCGTGTTAATGCACGACAATGCCCGCTGTCACACGGCACGAGTCATTTAGCAGTTTCTTGAAGAAGTCGAATTGCGCTCGATGGACTGGCCTGCGCTCAGCCCGGATATGAATCCCATTGAGCACTTTTGGGACAAGTTTAAAAGAAGAGTTCGGGCCAGGAATCCAGTCCCTTCAAGCGTAGACGAGTTAAAGACAGCATTGTTAGAAGAATGGGACGGCTATCTTCAAGAAAATGTCAAAAAATTGATAAGATCGATGAAAAACAGACTGCAGGCTACAATAAAGGCTAGAGAGGGCAATACGAAGTATTGATTTAATATATATATTTTTTTATTTTTACCATATTTTGTTTAATTTCCAAAATACGGGACCTAGGTCTATGACCTTTTCCTAAATTCCAATTTTTCCTACTCTTACGTTCAGACATCATTTACTTAAGAAATAATTGATGTATTTCAATAATTATGATATTAAATTAAAGCTGACATCTTAAACTTTCGATGGCCATATCATTTTTATAATTGACATTTGTCGTTTTAGTAAATACATATGTGCGCCGTCAAGGGTCGAGTCGATTTGGTTGCTCGCGAGTGTAGTTGCATATAAAATAAAAACCTTAATGTTCGTTTATATATTTATTGCTATTTTTAAATATATTTTCATATAAAAATATTATTTTCTTGAATTAAACTGTTCCTGTACTTGACTCTTTTGATAATATTGCTTCAGACGATACATCAAAACGTATATTTTTCTTTTTAGTAGGAAATTTCTGAAATAATATGCAAAGAAATAACCTAACTATATTCTTTATAAGTAATACAAGTAAAACTATTTACGTTACCTTATCTTTGGCTCTTGGATCTGTATTTTTGGAGCGCTCCTTTTCTAGGTCGGTGTGTAAAATAGCTAGTTCAGCCGTAAGCTCTGCCTGCACGGCACGCAACCGTTCCACTTCAACTAGCACTTCTGCTTTATCTTTCACTGCAACAGAATATAGTGAAAACTAAGTAGGTAAGGTATGCAAGTTATATAAATAATATCAAAAGTCTACAAAACCATAAGAATAAATAGACCAGCTAGACGTGATACGTGGGACACTCAGAAAGTTTTGCGACACTAAAAAAAAATTTCTATAGGTAAATATATTTTTATTACATCTTTTCAAAGTACGCTCCACCAGCTTCTATGCAAAGTTTCATGCGTCTGAACCAGTTTTCGATAAACTTTTTCCAGTCCGCCACAGACACCTCGTTTACAGCCTGCTCGAACGCTGAGAGCGCATCATTCGGCGACGAAAATTGTATCCCTTTGAGCCGACTTTTTATTTTTGGGAATAAGAAGTCACACGGTGCTAGGTCAGGGCTGTAATTTGGCCGGTGTGTTGTCTAGGAAGTCCCTCGTTTTGATTGCGGTGTGGGCGGGCACATTATCGTGGTGAAGCAGTAGCCCGCGGAGGCGTGTTTAGTCGCTTTTTGTTCACAACAGAGAAAACTTCTGCCTAGCATTTGGTAGTATATCATTCAGCGTTAATGCTTCTTTGGTTTCGTAAAAAAATTGACACCAAGTAGCCAGTCAAATTGAAAAAGCTCGCGATCAAAATCTTCCCCCCGCTTCTAGGTCGCTTTACTTTGGTAGGCATTGATTCATTTTGAAACCCCCAATCCGTCGACTGGCGATTTATTTCTAGATCGTATTGATAAATCCAGGATTCATCACCTGTAACGATGTCGTAAACACGGCGAGACGAGCCTGCTTTATATTTATCTATCATATCATGGCACCATTCCACCCTTGCCTGCTTCTGAACATCGGTGAGGTTGTGCGGCACCCAGCGTGAAACTATCCTCCGCACCCGTAGATGCACATGTAGAAGCCTTCTCATGAAGGCTTCCTGATCCAATCTGCAATATATGCTGAATCTCTTGGTATGTAATTCGTCTATTGTCTTGGATCAAGCTTTTCACTGCTAGCACGTTTTCTTCCGTAACAGCCGTCAAAGGACGACCACTTCTTTCTTCACCCCCAAAGTTAGTCGACCGCGCTTAAATTCATTATACCAACGATACACGGTAGAAGGGCTTTCATCCATGAATGCCATTTGAAGTCTATCGTACGATTCGTCCGGTTTCAGGCGACACTTAAAATCTTAAAAAATCATACCTCGAAAATGTTCCCGACGCAAAATCCATTTTTGAATGAGACACGGTAATTTTAATTAGCCCGCAAAAAATGAGGAGGGAAGTTTTGAATTTAGAGCGTACCTATTTTTACTTACAAGTAATCATATTTTTAAATAAATTATAACTGGCCAGTCTCACATACTTAAAAACTTTTTCTCGCAATACTTTCTGAGTGACCTGGTAAACATATATTTTATGAATACGGCAATGGCGTCAAAATGCAACTGCATGCAACCTTCTTTAATACAGACTCCATATAGGTTGAAAAGGTTGTCGCAAATTTATTTGCATTAATAAATAGTGGAATCAATTCTAAAGTGCCATTTCTAGATAGAGAAATGGTACATTAGAATACCCAATATTTTAATCTAATAATATCACAAAATTACTGTTTTATGGACCGTCATAAACTGATATTATAATAATATACACTTAAAGGCATTAAAAAATTATCATATTGGTCCCTACAACAAAGATTTTGTGGTGATATAAAATTGAAATTTTAATTTTAGAGACAGGTTATGAGAAATGGTACCTCAGAATCAACCCCATTCTTACAACATGATGATCGCTTGCGCGCGAAAGAAATTTACGCTCTCACTGCGGTATCTGCTGTTTGCAAGATCTGATTTAGCTCTTAATAGGACATTGTCTATCAATGCGCATACATACCTCGTTATTGAATTCACGAGATTGTCAGTTTTGCTTGAATATTTATTCTTGTAGATAAACCAAAGAACTCAAAATTCAGAGCTTGTTTTTCAATTTATGAAAATGTGCTGAATTCCAGTCTGAATTGAGCACTTCCCCATGGATTAATAGTGGCTAATTGACATATTTAAAATTATTTTCTAGAAGAAAAGGATGGCGGGGAAAAGAGGTGCCCTAAAAAAGGCACAAAACATGTCTAACAGTTGATTATTAGACATGTCTTTGCACATAGTTAAAAACTCACTTTCGCCTTGTCCTAGAATGTTGCATAATTTCTTATTTCTTGACTTCACTGTCAGCAATTCCTGCTTAAGAGTAGTAATCTCTTGCTTTAATGCAGCTATTTCTTTGTCTTTTTTCTCAAGTGCATCTGCAAACTGAACTCTAGTAATTATTTCATCTGGAAGAGTCTGCCGATGTCGAACTCTGTCATTGATTTTGTCTTTTAATAGTTCACTTTTAGCATCATCTTTAATTCTTTCAAAAAATTCTGTATCTTTGCCTGCAGAGTTGATATCTTCATTAGTATCTTTGTCATCTTCATGGTTAACTGAAACCAAATTATCATACCATTTTAATATGGAAGTAATGTTTTTGTTTGTTTAATAATCCAACTAAATAAGTATCACTGCCTTATCTAATTCCGTAAAGACTTTGTAATGCAACATAATTGTCATTCAGTACGAATGATAAGAAAGTTCCATCTCAAGATGTATAAAACTTTGGGTCTAGAGAGTACCAGAAGCAATATGAACTTGATAAGGATTACATCAGACCAAATTATTTAAAATAAACGTGTAAATAGAAACACACACATACATTAAACCTTTATTCATAAAAAAAATCAGACCTTTTGTTTTTTTTTTCTTAGCTGAAATAGTTGTGCAGGACAATTTAGTTTTTATGAATAAGGATGTTAGGATTTATCTACATACTATTATTTTCGTGCCTACCAAAACCAGTGGGTAACTGTCATCAGGAGTTTTAGAGAGTGCCATGATACAATATAGTCCATAGTGAAGATAGTGATCTTTATACCGATATATAGATGGTGGCTACCACATTACTCACTGCCAATGATCCATAGAGAGAAGTTTGACAAGAGTAAGGAAACAAGGCAAAGTAAAATGTAGCATAATAAAGGAAAAAACCAAAGTTATATAATAACCCGAATTGACCAATAAAAGAACAGATAGATAGATCACATCATCCATGATTCATAAGAAACATTGTGCAAAAGTGTCACTGACTGGTATCCCAGGGATGGCAAGAGGTGTAGAGGATACCAACAAACAAGATGAGAAGATGATCTTAAACTCATAGTTGGAAACACACCATTGAATAAGGATAGCATATGAGAAGCCCCAGTGGAAATTGTTAGAAGAGGCCTATGCCAAGAGGCAAACTGAACTTAGGGATATACTGTAACAAACAAGTTGTATTAAACTTAGAAGTTTATAATAAAAAGGCTTATTATTATTATAATTACCACATTACAAATAATTATGCTATATATTTATATTATTCTAAAAGAAAGATCCCACACCTCATTTTACTTATATAACAATATAGTATATATTCTTACATTTAGGTTCATCACCAGTACTCATTAAATCATTGAACTGATCCAAACTCATAACATTTTTCTTTTTTTGTTTCTTTGAGCCCGATCGTACATTCTGTTCTTCTATTTTCTTCTTAAGTTCTGCTTCTTTTTTCATCTGCTTATAAACATCTTTTTTTTCTTCGTAATCAAGTTTAGATAAGAGAATAGCCTGTAAATATTGTTTAATTAGAATAGGATTTTATTCTGCATTTATTTCAACCAGTTACACATAGACTGTAAATAAATTGATCAAAAGTGGGAATCTTTCAATCAATGTTAGTTAATCAGTTACAGCTTTCAAACATATTCTTTAAGTATGATGTTTTAATTCTCTCTGAATATTTTAATTGTTTTTAAATTACTGTAAATTCTGGAATAATAAAAGACACCACCACAAAACCACCACCACTTGCAGTCAATAACATTCTTTTTATTAACAATATACACATTTATTCAAGAAAAATGTTTATTTTGGAGAAGATCTGACCAATACTTCACAATTTATGAACATTGATTAACCCACCTGTTGCAATTCTGATTCAAAATTTCCATCAACAAGTTCTTCATCTTTCTGTTTCCACAGTTCCCATTGATCTGCAGAAGGAGTATTTTGCTTAGATTTCTTCTTCTTTGTAATAGCCTATAAAGGTAAAACGGAATTGGCATAAAACAATGAGTTTAATATTATAAGAAGAAATTCATTTTTGTTTCATTATCATCATCTCAGCCATTACTCAATCTAAAACTCATCAATCGCAAATTAATACAACAAAACATGAAAAATTACTCAAATATGATTAAAACTACTTGAATCATTTTTCGTTTAAGTTAGGAATTTTCTCCAAAAAGTTAACATTTACATACCTACCCAATTTGTATTTATTTTGCCTAAGCAGGGATTTTTTAATGTTTCGAAAACATACCTGGGTTTTATTGTTTGTTTTTATTTTTTTGGTGGGCTCAGACTTTTTGGCAGTGTTTGTTTTAGTTTTCTTAGATTTCTGACTATCGCCAGTTGTAGGATGATCGTCATCCTCAATTTTCAATCCAGCAAAACGCGACTGAACTACTAAAGCAGCCATTTTCCGTAGTCTATCCCTTATTAATTTACACAGAATCTGAAATATAATATATTATAAACACAATATAATTAAATTGTATTAAAGATATTCCTAATAAAAAAAAAAAAAAAACAATATGTAAACAATAGTATTTTTAAGGTAGCAAATAATTATCATAACATTGATGGGTATGAAATCGATGTTAGTCATTACTCATTTAATCCAAATACGATAAAGTCTCCAATACCTTATATATTCTAATTGAAAAATAATGTGGATTAAATAGATTTTGAGGAGTAGAAACAGGAATAAAATTAGACAAAGTAGGTAGATTAATTAAACCGGGTGCCGAACACACAGATTAGAAAGACTACGTCTAAAGTCAGATATTACATTTGAGTAGTGATGTCATATGCGATTATAATAATTCAACCATGGATGATAATATATTACAAATTTGTTTTACTAAAATAATCAATTCACTTTAAGGTACTAATAATATTTACTAAAGACTCAACTCAAAAAGTAAAATAAATATATTCTCAATTCATTAAAAATTTCGAATTGATTAATTTAAATTACAATTTCAATACAACAACGTTATAAAGTCCAAAGTTAATTTATTATACTCTATTAATATGTTTTGTTTTATATAAATGTAAATAGTTTACTGAAATTTAATTTACATTATAATTTATTTTGATTATACTAATGAACTAATATAAATATCTTAAACAATTATATTTAATAAATTATTATTACTTATTAAGATATTTTTATATGTGTAAAAGCAACGTAAAATAGTGTGTAAACTGTTGTCAGAATAATTAAATCAATCTACGTTACTATAAAAAAGTCTGCTGTTCTATTATTATGACAGTTGACACTGACAAAATGGTTGGTCATTTTCGCGGTTTTTGTTTGTTTTTTAATACTGTCTAGTGAGGTAGATCTTAAAAGACTTTTTAAATTATATCTGTTAGGTAATTTTTGTTGTTCCATTATATCGAATAATGAAGTTAATTTGTCAAATATTTATTATAAATAGATTGTATAGTAATTTAAATATAAGATGTAATGGAAAATATTTAAAATCAACTTTAGCGCTAGGCCAGGACCCCATAATAAAAAATGAATATTTTCTAATACATTTTTCTTCTGTAAATAAAACTGGTACTAAATATCGAGTTAAAAATATAAAACAAGTTTTTGTAAAATATTTAAGTGAAGGTAAAGCAACTTTGAGATTCGAAGAGCCCCCACATGATTTGTGCATAAAAGGCGAGACAATACAATTGAAATGTTTCATGCGGCTTTTGAAATCTTGTGTGTCTGGTGATACTAAAGAGCGACATTTGCCCAATCTTTCGAATATCAGTGTCACTACTAAAGAGAGTGTCCCAACCAAACTTATAATCAATGACCGAAGTGAATTTCCTTCTAAAGGACTACCGCGGACATTAGAAACTCTACATATTGTTGGGCTAAAACTATGTAACTTTCGTAGAGAAATATTATTGTTAAAACATCTTGTAGTCCTTGATTTAAGTAACAATGAAATTGAAACCATTCCAGCTGAATTTGGTAAGTTTTGTGTTTACTAGTAACATAATAATTATTATCATATTTTGATTACAACTACAACTTTATATTTTGAAGGGAGAATGCCAAGTTTGTGTGAATTACATCTAGCCAATAACAAACTTGGTGTAAATGGAAAAATTGATTGGAGATGGCTATTTGGACCCCAGGTATGTGAAGAAATATAAAAAATAAGCAAAATAAAAAAATGGTTCCTGTGTTCCTATTATAATTATATTTGTTTTTTATTTGCAGCTTATAAAAATGTTGAAACTATTAGATTTGTCTGGTAATAACTTAAAATATTTGCCAAAATGTATTTGGAAACTACAAAAATTAATAACCTTAAAGCTAGATGATAATATGTTAAACCAATTGCCTGCCACACTAGGTCGTATAAATAGTTTAAGGTAAAGTATTATACATATCTTACTGTTTAATTTAATTTGATTTATTTTAATTTAATTTTACATTAATTTTTGTTATAAAAAATATATTAACAACAAAGAACTGTGTCCCAGATAGTACGGGTTCTGGGCCATTACGAGTCCCGAAGTAGCTTATATATTATTAGATATTTCCTATATTGATAGAATATATTGTTCTTATGAGTGTATTTGGTGGGGACACCTCATTAGCAAAAGAGTGTTAGGGTGGCAGGAACCCATTTCATTTATGAAAATATTACCTGTAATCTATCTGTGAAATATTATAGACCACTGTAATTCTCTTTACGACCAGAGTACCACGTCACGGTGATGGTGGTAATGGTCAAAATTTAAACTTTGAGGTAGACAAAAATGAAAGGAAAAGACTTGATAAAATCTTTTTATTGTACCTGCAAAAATAAGGCTCAAAATATAGGCTGTTGCGCTTGTTAGATATTCAAATTATATCAATTTTCTTAAACATCTTGTGTCAAAATATGTACCTATATTTATTAATAAAAATCAATCTAATTAATTTAAATATAATATTAAAATTGTTATTATATCAAATTTTGTAATGAATTATTCTTGTTATGTTATACACATTACAAGAATAATTCATTATTAACACTAATTAATATTTTAATTGATTTTATAATTTTTTATTATCATGATACTTAAATAAAATGTAATTAAATTGTAAGAACATGTGGTCTCACTGACTTGTTCACTCGAATGCAGCCCTGTAGATATAAAAGATTATTATTTGGGTGGGAAGACACTTCTTGTTCAACCTTTGAACAGAGCGGAGCTCCCTGCCGTATCAAGAGTGAACAAGTATAGTGAACCACATGGTCATTTTATAAAATATAGCAACTATTATTTCGTATTTAGAGTATGCAAGGTATCTGACACAACCAATAAAACTTACATCAACAGAAATGAGAGACATTTTTATAATATGGTAGTTCTGATTAAAAATCTTCACAGATATAATTGTCAATTAAGTCATCAATGTTGGGTTGCCTATAAACATACGCCCACTGTGAATAACAATGAAACAATTTTTCCTTGATTGTATTCGTTAGTATGGGATTCATCAGTGGACGCACCATGACCCAAATCGGGACACGGTTCTTTACTATTCAGTATTTACTTACATACTGCTTAATAATATTGATCTTTTTTTGTTTATCTAAAAAATTACAAATTAAAATTCATTAAAAAAAATTTTCCAATTATTCATATTTCATCAATATGTAGATACCAGTTTTAAATTCAACATTGTTTGAAATTTGTTTTTTATGCCCATTGGAATGGCAAATAAGTTGATCTGATAATATGTGGTAAAGTTGCTTATAGATATCACAAAATACACTGTGATGGCTGTGTTATCTTTCAGTCATTTCAAGTTAGTAAGATATTATTCATTTACACTCTATTATTAGCAGTATTTTAATCATAATCTAATAAAATTCTTTACTATGTATGTACATGGAAGAGCTTTAAGAAATAACTTTATAATGAACTCTTAATAAGACCAATAGATGTCTAACAAAAATTTTTAGAAGACTTCTCTGTATGTTACTTCCAGTATCACACGAAAATTAAAATAGGATACAGTTTACACTACTGTGGAAGAAATTGTGTTATTTCTAAAGATGTAACTTATAATCTGGTTGATATGTTATCTTAATGTGTCATTTAGAGGTAGTCTGTTTAATTAGTGCTCCTACATATACAAAGTAATGGGCCAAAAGCTAGTAATATATAAAAATCTTGTGTAACAATATTCATTCGCACTAATCTCTGAGCTTGTTCAAACAATTTTAGTCATGTAAATGTGTATTGTTTGTTTTAACTTAAGATATTGGATGATTTTCCTAATAAGAAAAATTTACCTGGTGGGGGACAGAAGAGTGTTCGCTAAATCAGCTGTTATATTATTTTTATCATATTTGTTTTCAGATATCTTACAATTTCTAAAAATATGTTGTCATCACTCCCATGCAGTCTTCTTCAGTGTCATTTGGAATATATTGATCTCTCTTCAAATAATTTTCATCATAATAATATCACTTCACAATTGCAAAGAAATCTTTATAAATATTACGTAGGCAGTTTAGTACATCTGTCATCCGAGATTGTATTAAGAAACAAGTTTTTCTATGCATCTAATCTTATTCCATGGACATTGGTTCAGTTCTTGGACGATGCAAATATGTGTGTTTGTGGTGCTCCAGTAGTGAATAATAAATTTTATGTGAATAACAAATTTGAACTAAAAGATCTTTTTAGAGTTGTAGTTTTTGATAATAATAGAAATAGTACTGTTGATTTCGAATGTTACTATTGTTACAAGTGTTGTAGGCGATAAGTGGTTTTTTTTTTTCATAATAAATTAGTAATATGTTAAAACTATTGTCATTATCTTTTGATATTTTATAAATAAAAGAAATATTTATTATTATAATTGTTTATTGTAAAATTGCACCTATTTACAAACATTAATAGGGAAATTTAAATAAGATCCAGTTTCCAATTTACATCTGTAATGACAGGACTTATTCTGATATGAGGTTCTGGAAAAAAATATGATTACATTGTTAATGTAAATGATGTAAATGTTAATAATGTAAATGATAATATTATTAACCCCTTCAATATGTACCAAAGAGGTACTTTAGTACAGAATCTAAAGTACCTCTTTGGTTTGATGATTTATCCATAGCATTAAAATTGAAATTTATGCACAATTTCTATTTATTAGTCTTAAAGGCTTAGGGTTGAATCTAGGTAAAAAAGCAGTAAAAATTTAAAATACATGTTTTAGGTCTAACTTTGTGTTAGACCAGTGTCTATTTATTAAGCATTGTCAACTTACCTAAAGATGCAATACCTTGTGGTATTAAATTACAGCCTTCAGGAGTATTTTGAGCTGCAATGGAAGCATTAGTAGCTTCTATTACCAGTTCATTGGTCCAAATCTCCTTAAGATTATCCTTTATAACTGTCAGTAATTTTTCAAGTGATGTCTAAAACAATAAGTGTGCAATAATAAAGTTTAGATTAATATATTCTCCACAATAACTTACCATGAAAATAGATAAAAAGTGTTAAACCAATGCTTCCTAATCTATTAAAAAAACAGGCAACTGACATGTAAAGACTTACGTCTTTTATGCTTTAAAAAAGATTCATTTATGACGAAAATAAAATTGTTTTAAGCAATTAAAAAACATTATTATTGTCATCTTAAAATAGTTTATACCTGTAAATGAAAGGCTTCTTCATCTTTTTTAAAACAACATAAAGCTATATTAACTTCTTTCACTGGCGTTCTCAAGTCGAATGATGTGCTGACCAAATTATGAAGTGCCATTACTAATGCCACATCTTCATACTGTGAACCTTCTTTAAGAGATGCTACTTTACGCTCGTGCTTTCTTCTATTCTTACTTGAACGAAAACTCCGACTATAAAAAAATATGTAAAACAAACTTGTAAAATAGTAACATTATTACAAATAATTACTGAGTTATAACACTTGTATACCACTTTATACTACATACTTTGGGGCCAATACTGAGGTGCTTTTTCTCTAAATTTATTTCTTAACTATTTTTGTTTTATGGATCATCATAAACTACTATATGATTTAAATTTATTAGAAAATTAGTTCATTTTGGTTCTTATTACAAAGAATTCGCAATGATATAAAATTGAAATTTTAATTTTAGAGATAGGTTTAGAGAAATGAATTTAAGAATCAACCACTTTAAATTTGATTAAAACTTAATATATATAATACAACAGAACAAACTTCTGACTTTTCTGTCACAATTTTGATTAAATATAAGGATTATAATTCATAAATAATATGTAGGTAAAAAATACATTTTTATCTATAATACCTCAATATATGACCATAGGAAGGATTGGAATAACTTTACCTAAAAACAACTGAAGATAATTCTGCTTTCATCTGTTAACTGTCACTAAACGCTTTTTTTTAATATTATTTTACATCTATCTTTTTATGTTCATAAACATCTAATTTTGGTTCAAGTCTTAGACTTAGTATACCGTACTGCACTTTTAAGTATTAATATATTTTTATAGAAATTTATACCTGATAAGACTGATGTCAGTATCTTAAACTTACCTTGACCCTCTTGATGAAGAAGCCAATGTACTACCAGCATCAGAATATAAATCACTGTCCTTGTTAACATAGGAGGTATCATAGTTTTCAGAAGGTATATTTTTATTTTCTCTTACAATAAATAACCTCTCTTTGTATTTAATAAAATTACTCCAATTTGTTTCTATCAAATTTTGTAAATTGTTATATTCATCTAATAATATGGGCAAAATACGTTCAACTGAAAGTAAAAAATATTATATGTATTTTTTTATGGGTGAAAATGGTATGGTAACCCCACCTGCGCTAACGGGATACGCTAACGGAGAACCAGTGAAGGGTGATAGATGAGAATGAAAACAGGCCAGTTAGACCATTATGATGAATTCATCAGGAATTAACCATGATAGTTTCCAGGGGGAACCACGAGGAGGTCGACCTGGTTATTATTATATGTATTTGTTTCTGCCTACATTATGTCAATAAAAATCAATTCTGCTATTATTAGTTATCTTTGTTAATTCAGACTATATTATCTTAAATACTAATACACAGAAAAAATATATATTATCAAATATATATGATATAAATAACATGTTAGTTAATCATAAAGAAAAAATATCTTACCTTTCAAATGATTCATATTGTATTGAGTACAAAGTCGTATTGCAGTTTTATATTGGCCATTATCTATGGCATAATTAATTGCTTCTACATTATCATCATAATATTGTTCATAGATTTTTAAAACTTCTTGGTGACGTTTTTCTTCTTTTAATCCATTAATAAGGTCCCTGAAGTTATACATAATAAATATTATCTACTAAAGCTTTATATGTCTCCCTATCCATAATTTGTGAAATAAAACTAAGTTTTTTGGAGTGTAAAGTAATAAGTATTTATAATTTGTATTTTTAATCTTAGTCTTCTTACATAACAATGAATGTCACCTAAGATTAACATATAATTAATATGCAGCAGAAACAGTATCGGGGATAGCACTGAGCTCTGTTGGTTGCCAGCGTTAATGTCGATAGCATCGACATTAACGCTGGCAACCAACACATTAAAGCAACCATCTATAACGGGTTTTATACGTCTGCCGAACAAAAAACTGGCAATCTATTTACACAGGCTGTCAGGAAGTCCGTAGTAAAAGACAAAGATAAATCTAATTTTTAACTGGCAATCACTCTATCGAGCCTCGAAGCAGCATTTAAACCCTATCTCACATAAGAAACACGGACCCCTGCGGGTATGAGTTGTGGTCCAAGCCTCGAAGCTAGCTAGTTTAGCTAGTCTAGTTTTTCTACAAAACTGATTAAACCACGTTTGTTTGTTCGCTCCCGAAGCCACTAATAGAGATCTAGAATCAAACATTCCATGCCTACCAGTATTGCTTCTGTAATAGCAGTTGTTCAAAAATTCACATCTGATACAAAGTAGAGCTGATTCCATGGACATGAGGCATAGAACACTCAAAATACATTCTAGTTTGCTTACTTAATGCTACACGCGACCTCTCCAAGGAGGCTGGCGATATATCTACATATATTGTAAATTATGTATATTTGGTGGATAAGCAATGTTGAACTTACCCACATAAATTTTTAAGCTTTTCCTTAGGCCAGCAATGTGCTACTTTTAAAGCCAATTCCCATTCTAAAGCATCTTTGTAACATTCAACAGCCTTTTCATAATTACTAGCTCGTTCATAAATAATACCAGCTTTTATAAACTCTTTCTTCAACTTTAAGTAAAGTCCAAAATCATCTGATATTTCTTTATAGATATCTTTATCAGGAGAAAGTAGTGCTAAGGCTTCTCTATAAAGACTATGATACTTCACAAATGTCTTTAACTGATCATACTTTTCAGGTCCACATTTAACAAGACTTTGTATTGCTTTATTAAATCTCTTCAGATGTTTATTTATTGTAAATCTTCTATAGTCTTCATCCATTTCATTTAATTCATTGAGCATTGGTATATACTCCTTTGGATCCTTTTGAGATTTACTAGCTACTAATAAAACCAAATCAAAGTCATACATTCCAAGAGCCACATCAAAGAGATGGTTTACATCAACCATATATAACAAATATTTCAAAGCTTCATCAGATGCCACGGGTAGTTTTGAACCACCTGACTCTTGTACTTTTAAGTCTTTTATCAAAGATAAAGCAGTCTCTAAATCTTGAACAGTATTTTTCTTAACAAATGCAGTAAGTAGGGGTAATATTTTATTATCAGCATCTGGCCTGTGTGTCAAATGTATTCTTATGAGGTCACAAATTTTTTGGACTTTATTACCAATTTCATAATTTACTGTCGATTTCTTATCTGCATAACTACTGGAATACATTGTTCTTGTCACATCAGCATTCTCCAGATCTGATATAAAAAGGCTAAGCCATGAATTATTTTTAACCGATTCTAAAAATATATCTATATTTTGAATAAATTTCTCTGGGTTGTGATCATGTATCAAATTCAAATTTATTCTTTGCTTTCTCATTAAATCAAACGCCTCATGATATTTAAAGGAATTTAAATATTCTCCAATTATCTTTAAAGCAAGAGGTCGGGGCTGAATACTTTCTAAATTACCTCTTGGCATTTGAAAAATAGTTCTTATATCATTAGGTACTGCAATCACTAATTTTGCACCTCTTTCAATTTTTCTTCTATATACATGTTCAGATTGATTCTTCTGATATTCCATAATGGCAGATACTCCTGATTTTGTTATTTCAACACACAAAAGCAAATGTTGCAAAGTTGTCAAAAGAAGAAAATGAGTATGTACAAAAAATGAACTAACATTGTTTAAAACCACTGCACCATTTATTAATAAGTTGCCCTTATGTGTAAGACCTATAAAAAACAAATCCTCTTCGATTAAAATTACATTAAATTTTTGACATGCTACAGGAAATGAAATATCTTGTATCTGTATACTGCCTTCTCTATACTGTAATATTTCTCCATTATTTAATTGTAAAAATATTGATGAGGAATCTGTAGGATGAGACTGAATTCTTGTCACTGCTCCTGGTAATGTTGTTACATTTTGTTTTATGATTTTGTCATTATCTATATTATACTCTATTAATTGGTATCCTTGCTCATTGTCTACCATAACGCACACTAGAATGTCATGTTTAACCCAATGCCAATTATAATATTGAAATGAGAAATCATATGTATCAAGTTGCAATGTTTTAATTTCTTTGAATGTTAAAGGAAACTTTTGTATTTGTTCATAAAATACCAATTTATGATCAGTAGTATAGATATAAAAAATGTTAGACTTCCCATATTTATTGTTTAGTATATGTGGAGCAAAGTGTACAGAATTAATATAAGATTGACAATTAATTTTTGTAGCAGCCATTGGGGGTGGTACCACAGTTTGCCTGAAACTTGTTATTAAGATATTTTGTCCATCAATAACAGTAACTATTGCATCATCGTCATCAGTCTTGCCTGTACTATGATCTATATTCCATATCCATGAATATGTAAAATGTTGCCCATTATCTAGGATTACATGCAGCTTTTTGTTATTAACAACATCAAAGTCATTATCCCACATAATTTTACAAATTTTTTGATTAGGATTAAATTCTATTGTTTGCTTTAAATACCAATGGTAATTGCCTGTTGTGAACAGTAATAACTTCTGGCTATTTGTGTCTGGATTTCTGCACTGTAATGTCAATATTTCAGAGTCAGAACTCCAGACTAATTCTTCTATACAAGATGTAGTATTAATAGGTATAATAAAGTCACCATGTTTCAAACCATTCTTTTCAAAAAATGCCACAACATATTTATCAGAAAGCCTTTGTGTCGTAGCAATTACATTACCACTAGGTCGCCATGATAGATTAGTTTCAAGACCCTGTTGTTTCTCACTTGTGTATTGTAAATTGCCTTCTCTGTCAAATACTTTGAACCGTCTTATCCCATCCATCGTAAAACCTACAGCATATAAGTTGCCATCACCTCTCCATGTTATTTTGACAGTAGTGTCAGAGCTGGCATTGACATCTGCAATTATATATGAAAATTTAAATAAGTATTATACAATGACAAAAATATTTATAACAAATACAACATGTAACTTACCAGCTCTTATTTCAGATTTTAATCTTGCAGCCTGTTTACCTTCTGAACCATGGAACTGTGTTTCTTTTTTACCCCATCCAACAGTAATAAATTGCTTTTCTCCAAATTCTTGATTTAAGAGGTCAACTTCATTTATAGGATCAAAGGTACAAGACATGAGAATAGTCTTTAAATTTTTTGTTACCAAAACAAGTAGTTCTTGATCAGGGCTCCACTCCATAGCCTAACAAAATATTACTTAATATTATAAAAATGTAAAATAATATTGAGTTTAAAATTTGAAGAAATAAAAACAACAATAACAGCTACAAACTAACTCACACTACAAACTTTGGGTGTTTATTTAAGTTTATGGCTCTCTGTATTGATAAAACACCATTAACAAACCAAGTTAATTGGTTTGGCTATCTGAGATTAATCATTAGTTGTTAAGCTAATCTTATTTTAAAAATTAAAAATATCAATACAATATTATTCTATAGAGTTAATGAATAAACAGTCTCATTTTCTCTAGATAATCTAAAGGCTTTTATATTAGTAGTTTTGAGAAGATTGTAAAGGGTCACATCAATCCCATGTAAAAAGGGTGAGAGGACAGGACAAACTATTGCAAATTATAATATAATATACTAAATATGAAGAAAATCCGAAAGTGGGGACTGTTACGACTCCTGGAGATCCCAATATGTAATCTAACTCTACATTTTTCATATTAAAAAAACTGTTAATAGCCAGTAATTGCCACGCTTGGCTTCAATGGATAGTAATGGAATAGTAACCCCACCTGCACAAATGGTATACGCTGGTGGGACACCAGTGAGGAATGATGGGTGAAATGAAAGGGCAGGTCAGTTAGCCCACCATAATAAATACACCTGGAATTCAGCACAATAGTTTCCAGGGGGACCATGTCGAAGTCAACCTGACAAAATATATTGTAAAAAATGGGACTGATAGTCTGCATTACTATCCCTTTCTGCCATTGCCATTACCATGCTAGGCAGGTGGATTTACATCCGACGGTGCTGCCCATCTCTCGACCTCTCTTAGTCGGCTCTTACGCCACCCACAAGATAGGAAGCGATGGCCTATTCTATGCCGGGATCACACGGCCATATTTTACATACATATATTAAATTAGGTATCTTACCAATAATCCAACATCAAACACACCAGCCAAATCACAGACTTGACCAGAATCCCTGATAGTGAACAATTCTCCATTTTCCAGGCCTACACATAACGAACTTGGAAGAGTTAGATACGTAAGATTTACAGGACTGTTATTAGGCGATGAAGAGTCTCCAAGATTTGTATTCCATTTGACTTCACCGTTCTCATTATAACACTGTACTTGAAGGTTATATGAACAAACATATAAATCACCAGAAGAATTTATTTCGTCATGACCATAGCAAATTCTATTCAGGCTTTCAGATTCCACATGAAGATTTCGGATAGATATATCCCAGAGATATAAATTTCTCATGTTTTTTAAATCTATAAAATTACAGTGAGTCAAACATTAAAATAAATTTGGGTATCTAATACAAATACACAACACGTTTTCAGTTGAATGACAGTGACAGTCTAATGTCAGTAGTAATAGTGTCAATGTGTTCGTAATGAGAAGGGCAATAGAACTAAGTCATACAGCCTGATCTTCTGTCAGTCTAATGACATTGAGTGATATATTGTTTTTATGTTAATTTTTATAAGGATTTTTGCTTGGATCTTCTGCAATCTGCTTTAATCACTATATAGATATTTTTTTAGTTCTATAAGGAAAATGTAAAGGCTCTGCCCATACAACTTATGTCTTCTTCTGTTTGTTTGTTATACAACTCGTATATCTATTGTAATTTTTTCGAAATTATGAAATTTTCTACAGTTAGTCATCTTCAAGATTACATTCATTCGCTAACAGATACAGGGTTGCCAGTTACAGTTTTTAATTGTTATCTCAAATTTTAATTTTTTTACAAGCCAAATTTTTTTTCTCTAAAAACGCTTTTTCACTTTTACCCACTCACAAACTTATATCGATTTTCACAATGTTCTAAGGACTAACATCTTAGAGGTAGGAAATATTTTTTTTATAGATGATAATGGAATGGTAACCCCGCCTGTGCTAATGATATACGATGCCGGGGCACCAGTGTGGAATGATACGTGAGAATGAAAAGCAGGTCAGTTAGCCCATCATGATGAATACACCTGGAATTCAACACGATGGTTTCTAGGGAGACCATGTGGTAGTCGACCTATTAGGGTATATATGAAAATGATAATCTGCATCACTAACAATCCCTTCCCCCCGGCGGAAGAATATTAGTAATGCAGACTGCCGGTCCAATTGCTAGCAATATATTTTATCAGGTCGACCTCTACATGGTTTCCCCTCGAAACCATCGTGATGAATTCTAAGTATATTTATCACTATTATCTAACTGACGTGCCTTTTCATTCTCACCTTTTTCTTATACACTGGCGGGGCACCAGTGAATGATGATATCATTCATTGGTGCCCCGCCAGTGTATACCATTAGTGCAGGCGGGGCTACCATTCATCATTGTCATCCATTAAAAAAAAACATCTTTCGGGTGAAGCACAAACTATAGAGATACTAATGCAGGATAAAGTATGAGTAACATCTGGAAATCTTATTTTTCTCTGCGTTTTATATATATAGCACTTAATGCTGCACACGTGACGGAAGCTTAAAAATGGAGTAACTTCTCCCGTTTTCCCTTCACTGCTCTGCTCCTATTGATCGTAGTGTGTAAAAAGTATACTATAACCTGCCCAGGAGTATGAAGAATAATTGTACCAAGTTTCGTTAAAATCCGTCGAATAGTTTTTGTTTCTATAACGAACATACAAAAATTTTACTGATTGCATTTTTGCCATCAGTATCGATCACTAATCACCCCCTAATAGTTATTTTGGAAATATATTTCATGTACAGAATTGACCTCTCTACAGATATAAGTATAGAAGATTTGTTAATTAAAATTGATTCGCATTTTATGTTATTGTAATGAATATCTGTCGTTTGTGACCACATTTAAAACGTTAACATGTTACATTGTACATCTTTCATTAGTACATCATTATGTCAATCGTTATTTAGGAACTAAGGGTATCCACTGACACTGCGTCTATTTGTACAGGATCAGCATTTAGGAACCTTTCTTTCCCATCGGTTATCAGTTCTTTGAGTTTTGTAACCAGTTAATTGTCACTTCAGCTTGCTTATCCTTATTCATTAGTACAGTCCTATTAAAATTAAGAGTATATCCCATACGGTGTAACAGAAAAAAAAAATTAAAGAGAATCAAGAAATTTGACCTCTTGTCAGTTATTTAAAAATTCTAATACATAAACACAATTTTAAACTATAGCATTGGATACGACTTTTATTACAGATTCATGTCATATACAAGGTTTGAGTAGGTACATAGCTAAAAAAAACAAAATAAATACACTATATTTAATTTACATTCTAATGCATTTAAAACAATGAAACTTAAACATCGGGATAATATGTTGTTTCAAATTTCTTTTTATGCTTTGGATAAGGCCTAAGAGCTTTAGGTATATATGGTGGAAGATGTTCATTTAAACGTCTTTTGAATGGATTAATACCTAATTCAAATGGTCTTCGTTTTCCTATATATTTAATTTCTTTTAACTTATATTGCAACTTGTCTTTAAAATTTAGCTTTTATTTGTTTTGCAAATTGTTTGGCTCAAAGAATCTAGTTTTATGTTCAATTTTGTATATTTTTTCCCATAAGTATATTTCAGGTAACAACAAATGTTTAGGTCTGTTGGAAACTAAATGTTTATATCTCTTTTCCAACCAACATCGTTTATTATCATCTTCAATGTCAGCAATGACTTGCTCCTCTCTCCCCAAGTATGGTTTTAGATCATACTCGCGTTCTTCTGGTGTATTTAAATATAATTGAACAAGTAATTTTAACACATCTTCATTAAAACCATAAACTTTTCCATTTTCTACTTTTTCATATAGTTTCAAGGGTTTAGTACCAAAACAAATGTTATGTTTTGGGTTCTCATCTATTTTTTCGTTATGCATAAGGATTGTATTTAATTGATAAGCATAAAACGACCACAATTGGCCGTCAGTTATGATCGTCTGAGTTACCAAGGGATATGTCAAATCATTGTATGTGGTGAAACCTTGATAATTTGCTTGAGCCAAAAGCCAACCAAAACTAGCTAACATAGCTTGACAATGTAACGCTTCTAAATTATCTTCAGTACCAAATGAAACATTTCTATTTAATATATGACCACGTCCATGATAAGACAGTAATCCAAACTCATCATGATCACCAGGCCAGTAACCTGAAATTTCAAATGATACATGTAATTAGTGATAATAAAATAATCCTTTAAAAATGATAAACTTAATAAAGATTTACAAACGTGGAAGATGTGCAGTGAGGTAAGATAAGGCACAGACGATTTTAGTTAGATATATCTCTCTCTCTCTCTCTCTTATAGATCATGACTCCAAGGAGCTAAAAATCTTGTGTATTGTGACACATGTATGCTTATTTCCACAAGTGCTCAACTAATTTTTTATGGATTCTTGTGATATGACTGAAACTTGAGAGAGATTTTTTTTTTATTTTGATAAGAAAAATTAGAACAAGGTTTAATTTTTTTTATGCAACTTAGACGGCAACAACGGCCCACCTGATTGAAAGTGGTAACCATCGCCTATAGACATGAGCAGTACCATGGACATAACAGAGTATACTGTTTCACCTGAGACATCCCCCCTCCCCTGCCTTGCCATTACTGAGGACTTAGGTGTTATTCCTCTGTGCCCTGTAAAATCACTGTCATGCCTCCCAACAATATCCCATCCTTCAAATCAAAACAATCATGCAAATACAATTTCTTCACAGTTGAAACACACAGTTTTAAAAATCCTGTGTCTCGATGTTTGTTCATGTTAATCTCTGAAACCACTTAACTGATTTCAATAAAATTTTGTAAATGAGTACTGTTTGCTCCAACTATAGAAATAGAATAGTTTTTATCCTGATAACAAGAAATGGACGAGATAGGTGACAGTAGCCAATTAAACAATTTCTACCGGGCCAGATAGTATCTGCAAAAAAAATATAATATTCAATTGTAACATTACCCGGTATATTTGTTCCGTGTCTATATGCATGAAAGTAACCCACTGTGTCTGGTTTATATGTAAACTTAGGAACTTTGAATTCAGGATTTTCTGCCTCACTATATTCAAGAATAGGTTTTAATGGGAAGTGACTTCTCATTGCTAAAAATGGTGCACCTGAAAATTAAAGTATTTTTAGTGGTAATATATTTATTTATACAACTTGCAATGCTAAATGACGGATCATCCAGTTAAAAATCATACTCATCACCTACAGACATGAAATATCTGTTACATATAAATTAAAATAAATATAAATACCAACATGTATTGCAAATAGCAACATTTATTGAATTTAAATTAGTAACTAAAAGTAAACAATTAGAAAATGTTTTTTTTAACAATGCCACACATTGCCACCTAGCGCCTAGGGCGACCATTTTTTTCACTGTACCCTGTGGGGTAGAGTGAAAATAGTGGTCGCTGGCTGTGGCCAGTGCTGATCACAGAATAAGTACACTATAACCTATGATGTATCTTTAATGTGTCTATCTGTGGCGTGAACCCGTAAACAAACCTCAAAGCTTTTGAAATTAGTAGAAAATAAATAGTGATTAATAAGGCATCTCCGAGGTTGTGCACTCAGAAAAATTGAATATTGTCATTTTTTTAACAATTTGTTGAATATTTCAATTACTCACTTTCCCATACATCCATATCTAGTAATATACAATATTATATGCCATTTGTTAAAACACAGCCATTGTATGATACGGGTTCTTTGCGATAGAAACATCCATATATAAGTTAAATATATACTTTTCTTTCCAAATTTGCAAAAAAGAATCCTTTTCCATTCCAAACAATAAGTAAATATGAGTATATTCCAAATTTACTTAGATAATGATATTAGTACATTATATTTAACTATGTTAAAATTATAAGACAAATCCTGTGTTCAAATTTCATTGATTGTGGAATATGTACTAATTAAGTAAAATAATCAATGTCAGTAACTATAATCAAGTAGTTTTAACTATTAAAATTTATTCATTACAATATTTATTGCTCTGTATAAAAATCATCATCATTCATCATTTCAGCCATTATCCATCCACTGCTGAACATAAGGCTCCCCCAAAAACTGCCATAAAGAACGATCCTGAGCCACCTGCATCCACTGACTTCCTGCAATGCATTTCAGGTCGTCACTCCATCTAGTGGGGGTTCATCCTACACTGCGTTTACTTATACGCGGAAGCCACTCAAGAACCTTTCTTCCCCATCCGTTATCGGATCTTCGAGCTATGTGACCAGCCCATTGCCACTTCAGCTTGCTGATCCTTTGGGTTATGTCAGTTATTTTTGTTCTTTTGCGGATATCCTCGTTTTGGATTCTAACACGCAAAGAGACTCCGAGCATAGCTTTCTCCATAGCCTGTTAAGTAATTGTAAGCTTTTGCATATGGGTAATCGTGTAGGACCATGTTTCGGTTCCATAAGTCATCACTGGCAACACGCACTGACTAAAGACCTTCGTCTTTAAATTCTAAGGTATTTTGGATGAAAAGATGTGGCATATTTTTTTTTTATTGGATAAAAATGGAGTGGTAACCCCGCCTGCGCTAATGGGATACGCTGGCGGGGCACCAGTGAAGGGTGATCGATGAGGATGAAAACAGGCCAATTAGCCCATCATGATGAATTCATCAGGAATTAATCACGATAGTTTCCAGGGGGAACCGCGAGGAGGTCGACCTGGTTGGATATATTGTTAGCAATGGGATTCTTAGTCTCCATTACTAACAATCCCTTTTCTCCCCCCCGATGTGGCATAGTTTCCCGAACGCTGCCCAGCCGAGTTGGATTTGTCGGTTGACATTACAGTACTTTGATGGTTAAAGTTGGACTTATCCATTTGGACAACTTGTCCCAGATATACGTACTCGTCGCCAACTTCGAGCATAGTGTTCTCACTCAATTGTAACCGGTATAGGTGTGACGTAGACGTTAGACATGATTTTAATCTTGTCCATATTCATCTTAAGACCTACCTGTTGAGAAACACCATTGAGGTCATTGAGCATAGTATTCAGATCCTCCAGGGATTCTGCCATAATTACTATGTCATCGGCAAATCGAAGGTGAGTGATGTATTCGCCATTGAATAAGAATAACTGCATAAGAATATTTAATCTAAATTTCTAGATATATGTATTTTTGTTTTAATATTTAATAAACGAAGATGGAATGGTAGCTCATACTTGCGCTATCGCTATACAGTGGCAGGCCACCAGTGAGAGGTGATAAGTGAAGATGAATGCAGGACAGTTGGCCCATTGTGATAAATTTAAGAAAAATTAAACACAATGGTTTGCAGGGGAAACCGCATGGAGGTTGACCTGATAGGGTATATTGATAGTGATGAGGCTATTTGACCCCCTCACTTACTATTCCTTCCCCCCTCCCCCAGGTACATGTATTATGTACTTATATTCAAAAAGTATTTACCTAAATATTGCACAGGTCTGTCAACAGGTTCATCAAGACGATCCTTCAACCAGGGATACTGTTTTCTCCATTTGATAACATTTGAAGGCACATCAACTCCACCCACAAACCAGAATGCCTCATGACGTGGATCATAATCTACCTGAGAGAAGACAATAATGATAAATATATATATTATTTATATGTTCTATCTGCATTTGCCCGTCTCAATCAGAATTGGCATTTTTTTTATTACAATAATAATTAATAAAATAAATTTCTATGTTTCACAGGTTTTTTGTTCAATTATTATTAATTACTACCATTATTAGTTTACTACAGTCCACTGCTTGATATAAGCCTCTTCCAAGGCATGTTACACTATAATTATTGACAAAATTTTCTTATTGGAAATAAAGTTTTTTTTTCTCTAATAAATCAGTCATTTTAGTTTTTTTTTTTTTTAGCTAGATAATAAAAAAAAAGAAATATACTATTCTAAATAGCTATGAAAACCAATAAATATGTAATAAAGAACCATGTAGTTTTGCCGGCATGAAAGCAGCTGTTTCATGTTCTTGTGAAACTTCCCAAGCACCTTTCTTAAGTGATTATGAGAAATCTTTATGCAATGTTTAAAGTTTAAACAAGTTATATAAATAAGAGGAACTATCTTTATGGAAACAGAATAACTATTAAACTCAAACTTAACTATTAGTTAATGAATTATTACACCTATTTAAATTATTATTTAATCTATATTAATAATAATTATTAGTATTTAAATATAAAATTACTTACTTGGGCTGATAATATATGGGGGACTTTATCTGCAAGATTATTAGTAATAATTCTGTTGATTTGTTTTACCAAAACATTAGCTAAGGCATCTGATTTTTGTGATTCTACAGGTTTTTCTAATGTAACAGCAAAACTATGGCTGAAATTAGTAAATTTTTATTATATTTGGATTAGAAATGTCCAAGGAAAATATCAAAACCAGTTCAGTTAAAGTCATTATATGATACAAGCTGACTCAGCAACATGGTTTCTCTCTCATACTACCACCTATTGAGTTATTTTTTTCTTATAGGGATAAAAACTATTATAACTATAAGTTTCAAGTTCAAGTAAACAATAAATATTTACGAAATTTCTTTAAAACCAATTGAGCTGTTTCAGAGACTAGCAGAAACGAATATGACAATTTTATATATTCATACATAACTAATAATAAAACAGAATTAAAATAAGAATTTACAAATAAAAGTAAAGTTAATGTGTACAGCTAATATTTTCGCAAATTATGATCCAAGTTTAAGGATTTTCTTTTTGTTTCAAAAATGAATTTGTTTTAAATTTTAAAAATATAATACTTTTGTAAAAATTCCATTATAACATTAAATAAATTCAGCATAATAAAATCAGTCATATAAAGAATACATTATGTTAATACTAAACTATAATATACAGTGGACAGCAAATAAACCGGACCACCCGCTACTTTGGAACTCTAATCCAGTTTTCTCAAAAAGTATAAAATTTACAATTGCCAAAGTCATACCTATACAAAGTGCATTTCATGACGATCAAAATGACTAAAATTTAATCTAAAGCACCGTCATCTTACATTGCAATAAAACAACAAACACAATGTTTACGATTTGCTCTGTTTTGGCTCAGTGTTCTTTCTTCTACAGTGAGGATAGTCAGATATTTCTTATCATTTCTTTAAATTTTTTCCATCATTTGCAGACACCTGTATTTATGTAACTTTTTTGAGTTAATAATGTATACAACACCTCAGGAAGCTGCTCAAGCTGTAGCATTACTTGAAGCAGGCCATGGACAATGTGAGGTCGCTCGAAGAGTTCGAATTAGCAGATTTTCAGTGCAATGAGTTTACAGATGATACTTAGAGACTGAAACATTCTATCACCGTCCAGGTACGGGCAGACCTAACAGCTAACCTAACAGGCAGACCTAACAGGGCTACATCAACAGCAGATGATCGTTACATCCAACTTACTGTTCTACAAAATCATTGACTCAATGCAGTTCAAGCCCAACAAAGTCTGCGTGATGAACACCAAGTGGTCATAAATTCAGATACAATTAGAAGGAGTCTTGCTAGGACTTGACTTAAAAAAAAAGCAGCAACAGGTCCAGCATTAATGGTAGCCCACCATCGAGCACAACTTGAATTTGCTCAAGCGCATAGAGATTGGATGTTGGAGCAGTGGAGTAAAGTTCTCTTCACTGATGAGATAAGAGTGAGTCTACATGGAAGTGATTGACGTCAGAGAGTATATCGTCGCCCTGGTGAATGTTATTCTCAGTGTTGCATCAAAGAAACTGTTGCTTATGAGGAGGATCTGTAATGGTGTGGTGCGGCATCTCATTAACTACACATATAGCTTTAGTTTTCATTGAACCGACAGCCATACACGTGGATTAACTTCTCATCACTACATTTCAGAAATTCTCACAGATCATGTGGTACCTTAAGTAGGATATATCGGGCAGGATATGCAGTTGATGCATGATAATGCACGGCCTCACATTGCTCATGTGGTGACCCAATATCTATGTTGCTACATTGGCATCCGTACAATGAACTGGCCAGCTCGAAGCCCAGACTTGAACCCTATAGAACACTTATGGGATAAGCTGAAACGTCGGGTTCAAACCCGGGTACCTGCTGCAATAAGGCTTCCAAAGCTCCGAATCACAATTGAAGAGGAGTGAAATGCAATTCCCCAAGATTTCATCATCAGATTCGTGAGATCTATGAATATGAGGATGCTATCAGTTATCAGAGCAAAAGGAGAGAACACTGAATACTAATCATAAACTATTTTTTAATTTTTTTCCTTGTTTTCAGCTTTAATTTGTTTTTTACTTGGTGATAACAAACGATTTGCGCCACTGAAAGGACTCATCTTTGTAAAATACTAATAAACACTTAATTGATTGACAAATCATAATGTGTTTTCATTAAATATAATTATCATGAAAAGCACTTTATATAGGTATCACTTTGACAGTTGTATTATACTTTTTGAGAAAATCGGAATAGAGTTCAAAAGTAGCGGGTGGCCCAGTTTATTTGCTGTCCAGTGTATAATAATAAAGCTTATATATTTCCTTATATATAATAGGTATATATATAATAGGTATACTAGTTCATTTGATCAATTTAAAGTTTTTAATAATAATAATGGTTAAAAATGTTCCACTGATCTTAAAAATTTATAGAGAATTGCGACATTGTCATACTTTGTTATGAACAATAAAACTAAGTATACATTATGAATAATAATCGAGTTATTAATAAATTTTGATCACGACCATAGGCAACAAAATTTATAAGTACGTACTCAACCCCTTCATGTTCAATACAAATAGCATCTTCGACAAGATTTTTTATTTCTTTCACTACTATTTCTGCTGTTAAAGCCGATTCTGTGTAGGTAGGAGGAAGTTTTTCAATAGGTATAAAATGACTTCTTGTATAGCACTGTATCATAGGCATAGCATTATATGGTACTTTATCTTCGTGAAGCATGACACATTTCCATCCGTAATAACGTGGCATATTTAAAGCTATTTGTTTTTCTTCTACAGTATTTACATTCTTAATTTTTTCATGAAGTTTTTCTCTTTCTCTCAGTTTTCTGGCTTTCAAAGACATATCCAATATAGGCGGATACTCGGGTGTTTCAGTATATTCATTCTGGTCGAGCAATGCGGCTTGAGAATATCTTCTTATTAGAATTTTTTTTAAATTTGTAATCTTTCTATGCATTTTGTATAAATGCATATTTGATTAATTTTATTTTACTAAGTAAAAGAGATTAAGTGATTTTCAACATACAGAAAAAGGTTAATTGTGTAGTCGTGTGTAGAGTATATAACTAAGGAATAAGAGAATGCACTTTATACAAGCTCTATAAAACGTCTTGGTCAGAAATATCTCCCCAATTTGCATAAAAATCTTCTTTTTCTCGTTATGGTGGTCAGCCTGATGTTCAGAATAATTACGAATAGGGTTATTATTATATTATAGTCTGATAGTAGAAACGCGAATTATGTAATAAAAGAAATACATACATTTTATGTTAAATTCTATGTTCCGATGAAAATTTTTTTAGGAAAAATAAAACAAAAGATAATATCCTTGAATATATATATTCTTTATTGCACTTGTAAATTACAATGTTAATGCATTTATAAATATTGTGAGCAAGGGTGGACTTATCTCTGACAGAGATCTCTTCCAGTCAACCCAATGCAGTTAGAAAACATGTTGCTAGCGGGCAGCTGATGCTACAACTATTAATATTTAGAATACATAAACAAATATACAGTTAAATAAAATATTAAGATACATAATAAAATATTATATAAATACATATACTATAAATAAATATAATATCTACTTACTTATACAGTGGATGTTAAAATAAATGAATATACTACCTAGAATAGAAATTTAGTTCAATGATTTCAAAGTTTGACAGTTCAATTATAAAAATAAATAAATTATGACTCAAAGGAAAGAAAATGTAACTTCAACCTTTTCTTGAAAGAGGTAATTGAAGGGCTCTCTTGTATGTGGGAAGGGAGTTTGTTCCATAATTGGGCAGCTCGATACGAGAAAGAGTTGCCCATAAAATGTGTTCTACACAAATCTAGGTCGAGAATCTGGACTGAACTTGACAGGAGCGTTTAGGACGGATTGGTGGTGGTAATAATTTAAATCGAGAGCGGAGGTACGAATAGAATTGGGGTTATTATATGTTATATTATATCACGTCGAAGTCGGATAGTAACTGAAACGGCAGAAACGTGATCAAATTTACGAAGACCAAAGATGAACCTAATTTTGTAATAAACATCCAAAAAACAGACGTCGGCATAGTCATACATTTTATGTTAAATTCCATGTTCCGATGAAAATTTTTTTAGGAAAAATAAAACAAAAGATAATATCCTTGAATATATTTATTATATTATACAGTATTACCCTGAGATTTCAATTTTATAATATTGTTGATAGTAAAAACAAGTTTTTAACACTTCCTTTTTCCTAACATTTAGTCAATTTCTAGAGCAGATCTTGTAACAGAGTTAATATTAATTATTTATAGTCGTAATTTCCACATCAAATTGAAAATAAATATGAAATATAACGAAGAACAATAAAATATATTTATTATATTATACAGTATTATAGTTTAGATAGCAAGTTTTTAACACTATTATTTAGCATTGCAATTGACAATATTAATTATTTATAGTATTTTTTAAAAATAAATATGAAATTAATTAATTTGATAGTATTTGCTATTGTGAATTTCATTATTTAACTAAACATTGGCATAATGTTATCTAACTAAATCCATACATTAAAAGCTAGTATGAAAGTTACACAAGACTGGTCGTGCGATCTATTTAGAACATCTGACTTGCCAACATAACGAGAAAAGGACTTTTTGTGTAGATTGGTTAGATATTCATGACCAAGTTGTTTTATGTACTTGTATGAAATGCGTTCTCTTTTCCTTTAGTTATGTTCTTAAATCTAAAGCGACTAAAGAATTTTCCTAACCGTGATTGACAGTTTGACAGAAAAGGATTTTATTTTCTAAATTCGTCCCCCTCTATGGTCGCATCTTATTTTTTAGTTTTGGCAAAGGGCTAATTAGTCACACTTTTTTGGTTGGGTAAAAATGGAATGGTAATGAAATTAGCCTGCGCTAACGGGATACGCTGGCGGAGCACCAGTGAAGAGTAATCGATGAGAATGAAAACAGGCCCGTTAGCCCATCATGATGAATTTATCAGAAATTAACCATGATAGTCTCCAGAGGGAACCACGAAGAGGTCGACCTAGTTGGGTATATTGCTAGCAATAGGATTTTTAATCTCCATTACTAACAATTCCTTTCTCCCTAATTATGTCACTAGCAAACAAAAAATGAAACGAGATATTAAAAACAATAAGGACGGTAAGGCTTGAGGTATTAATGATTGAGCAAGGTCCATCTTATACATAGGTCATACAGATAATTAAGAACAATTCGTAAAAAAAAAAATCACACAAAGATAGACACAAAGCGAGCAAGTACACCGTAGAAAGAGGACCGATGGTATTATCTTTAATGGATGGATCTAATCAAAGTATCTTACAATAGTTGCGGCAACTGAAAATTGCTCGTTAGTGGCTATCAATCTCAATCTTTTTATATGATTTGTTTTACCTAAAGTAGGTAATTAGCCAATTAATCCATTACATTGAAATTAACAATAAAAAAATATTCTCTTACAAGTACATGTCTTTGGTTCTATCGATGAAGAAAAAAAAAATTAAGCTGATGCAACATTTTGACATTTCGTTTTCATTCATTTTTTAACACATTTGACTTTACTGCTACTTGCCAATTTCTAAATTCTAACCAAACACTCTTCAGAAATAGATAAAACATTGTTTAATAAATCATGGATGACGATATGGTATTTGATCCATCTTTAAAGAAGAAAAAGAAGAAGAAAACTGGTTTTGATATGGACGCAGCACTCGCAGAACAGGGCGAAAGCGCAAGCATGGAGGCACCAGTGGAGACAGGTGACGTAGACGTGCCTGAGGACGATAACCTTGATTTAGACAATTTTGGTAAAAAAAAGAAGAAGAAAAAGAAGACCTTCTTTAATTTGGAAGAGATTGAGAATGCATTGCCCGAAACTCCACCTATTGAAGAACCAGAACCTCAGGAAGTTGAAGATATTGATGATCTGGACTTAGATATAGATTTTTCAAAAACGAAAAAAAAGAAGAAGAAGAAAAACAATTTGGATGAACATGTGGTTGAAGATGATGTTAAAGGTGAGGATCAGGAAAATGTTGAAGATATGCATGGAGACTGGGTCGGTAGCGATCGTGATTACACCTATGATGAATTGTTAGAGCGTGTATTTGACATCATGCGTGAAAAGAATCCAAGTATGGTGGCTGGTAAAAAGCAAAAGTTTATTATGAGGCCTCCCCAAGTAGTACGAATTGGCACAAAGAAAACATCCTTTGCTAATTTTACAGAAATTTGCAAGACATTGCATCGACAACCTAAACATTTGTTAGACTTTTTATTGGCTGAGTTGGGTACTAGTGGTTCTGTTGATGGTAACAGTCAGTTAATCATTAAGGGTCGTTTTCAACAAAAACAAATAGAGAATGTTCTCCGTCGGTATATCAAGGAGTATGTAACATGTCATACATGTCGTTCACCTGATACTATTTTACAGAAGGATACAAGATTGTTCTTCTTGCAATGTGAAACATGTGGTTCTCGTTGCTCTGTGGCTAGCATCAAGTCTGGTTTCCAGGCTGTCACTGGTAAACGTGCTGCCATCCGTGCAAAGACTGCATAAGTATTAGTGCATAGTTGTAATCTAATTATACGTTTGAAGGTCTGGGGTACATTCAGTTATAATTTTAATATTGTATGTTTTGAAATAAAACTCTGGTCTAATCATGTGTGTAAATTTTTGTTTTAGTTTTTACATTTAATAAAAATAATGGGCACCTTTGATATTATAAGACTATTTATTTATATTTATATACATATGAATGTTTTGCTGTTGGTATTTCTAATCAGCATTGTTATTATACTAAAAATGTTATCAATACTTCTTTGTAATTATTATTAGCAAAAATAGGACTGATTAGAAATATAAAATCTCAGTGCTCAAATATAAAAAAAAACATTACTAACAAATCTTGTTACCTGCATGTACCCCACTCTAATTAAACCCATATATTTATGTATAGCTCACATTTAAAATATTCTCATTAATACACAATGTTTATAAATAATTGTTTGATTTATTTTCCATTAGTAACAGTGATAACAAATAATATTACAACAGTTATATAAAAATAAACTGAAAACAACAATATCATGTTTCTTATTAACAGCACAAATTCAATTGTTTTTAACTATTTGTGGTTGAAAATCATGTTTACCAGCATTGTTAAGACTTTCAGCATATAAGTTGAGACGTTGAGTCATAGTAAATCCCCATTTATCTTTTATTTGACGACAAAGGTTTAAATCCAGTTGGGCTATCAGTAAACCATCTCTGATTCTGGATAATCCAGGTGTCCTGGTACCATCAGGTGCCGTAATGTAGCTAGAACCATAGAAGTGACCAAATTCTCTGTGAGCTGACTTTCCATCTCCTGATGTAAATTCATTGGGGAAAATCTCAGTTCCCACTCTGTTAATTGCACAAGTAAAGTAACTATTTGCGATAGCAGCATTACGTGCTTCAACACCCCATAAATGTTCACTCAAACCAGCAACAGTTGCGGATGGGTTGAACACTATCTCTGCTCCATTAATTCCAAACATGAGCCAATTGAGTGGATGATGACGTCCATAGCATATATTTATAGCTATTTTTCCAAATTTGGTTTCAAACACTGGATGACCAGTATTTCCTTCAAAATAATATGTAGATTCATTGAAATCTCCCACTCTTGGAATATGATTTTTTCTATGTTTACCAATAACATTTCCCAACTCATTTATAACAACTGCTGTATTCCATATGGTATCGCCATGTGTTTCATCTCTTTCTAAAATAGGAGATATTATAACCATGCCATATTTAGTCGCAAATTCTTTTAAAAACTGAGAGCTTGGCCCATTATGGACAGATTCAGCGAACTCACACCATGGCTGTTTCTCTCGAGTACAGAATGCAAATGGCATGCTCCAAGCTTCTTGTAAACATAGAATATTGACACCTTCATCACCAGCTGTTTCAATAATATAACGAATCTTTTCAAAAATACCTTGTCTTTGCTCTGTTATGGGTTTATCAGTAGAAATAGCAATTGAATGTTGGATTACGCCCACTCTCACAATACGAGGAGTTCTTGTCTCTTCTTTTTTTGCTGGAAAATTGTACGCAGCAATATCAAAATTAACATTATTTGTTTTTATAGGAAGATCATGATGATCAGTCCTACCGTAATGTATCCTATTAAATTCTTTTAGAGCATCACCAGATAGTGTATCCGACACTAATTTATCTAAACTGGAAAGTTCTATCGTAGATCCCATTATTTCATAAGTTCCAATGCTCCAGTCAAGGACAACAAAATAAATTGATAATAATATCAAAGATTAGAGAGATGTGATTATAGTAATAGGCGAATTTATGACTACTAATTACCTATACAATTGAGCAATTCATTCGAATTATTCGAATGTACCTGAAAGTTATTCGAGTCATAATTTTATTCAGTTACTGTTTTAACTAATTGTTAAAATCATTCATTTATTATTTGTTCATCTACGGTACAACGTAGCTGAGTCGAACTGATTGCTGGTGACGAGCAAAGATTATGAAATTGAATGATGAGATTTTTTTATGTGAATGGACAATAGTGGTGCTAATTTATATAAAATATATAATAAAAATAAATATATATAAAATATATAATAAAAGTTAGTAGCATCAAGTATTCGTCAGCTATCAAAAAACAGTATATATACACTTTTTTTTTGGAGGTCTATTCACTACTATTCTTAAGGTAGTGCATAGTAGGTAATGAAATGGAAAAATACTTGTTTTATTTTTATTAGTCGTTTAGACTGAATTACTAATAGTACCATTATTTAAATGCAAGTATCAACATATATTATAAATTTAATAGTCAAATTAGAAAACTTAGAAATTACTAATTACACCTGCAATGCCGTAGGTGTTGTGGGTGACTATGGGCGGCTGTAGTCACTTACCATCAGGTGAGCCGCATGCTCGTTTGCCCCCTGTGTTGTAAAAAAAAAACTAATTATTTGAATAACGCAATCAATCGGAATTAGAAATCCGTGAATTGATAATATCGAATTGAAAAAGAAACATACTAATAAAATAATACCGTAAAACGGGGTAAATAACATACGTTTTCGATCTTTACCATTGATTTTCATATAAATTCATAATTAAAGGCTTCACCTTTCAAATCTAAATTATGAAGTGTATAGAGTGGTAAAATAAAAAAATAAAAAATACATAATAAACTCTAAGGTAGAGCGAGATAGATAATGGGATAATAATTTGCACAATAGATGAAGCGTGTGAGTATGTTATAGTAAGTCTATGGTCTGCCTTAAATTAATTTAATCTTAGATTATGAAGTAAATAGATAAGCAATATAAAAGAAAAAAATATATAATAACTTAGAGTAAGATAGACGATAGGACGATAATTTTCACAATATATGCTCACAGCCATAGAAACAATATTCAAAGCGCATAAGGACGTTGTACTATCTATGTTCTTCTTATTTGAATTATGTTTGACACTTATACTTTCTCTGATCTGTGTCACTAAAATGTCATTCTTTGTTTTTAGGTATGTTAAAAGTGTTCATGATTTGTAAATAAATCATTTACTAATAAATTGAAGTATCTATTGAGATTATACGATAAACATTTATTTTTCAAAATGAATGTTTTACCCGCTCAACCTATTGGTATACAAAGTACAGCAGGAGCTGTACCTATTCGCAATGAAAAAGGTAGTAATCTATGCATGGTTTAAATTTTAAAATATAATTGATTAGGACGAATGAAGAGATCAAAGACTATACCTTTATTTATGAACGAATTTAAATATACCGTATTCATATAAATTTATATCTATACAGTACATCACAACCCCATCATTCATTATAATTTCTACATAAAATGCTAAACAATTCCAAATATTGAAACGTGTAACATGTAAGGTAGGGGATGTTAGTAATGGAATCTCAGAGCTCTTTTACTATTTATATAACCTATATATTTTGTCAGATTAACCTCTACATTTGCCTCTCCTGTTAGCCATAGTGGTTAATTTCTAGTGAATTGGTCATGATGACACCAATCATGTCATGGTTAATTATTGATGAATTCATCATGATAGACTAACTGGCCTGTTTTCATTGTCATCAATCACCCTTCACTGGTGGTCTGCCAGTGTATCCCGTTAGCGCAGGCGGGGTTACCATTTAATTTTCACCCATCAAAAAAACTTCACATATCTTGCCTCATTAGTACCTTAGCAGCATAGTAGTGTCGGTGGAATTGCTGTTCCATTTTCTATAGAATTTTACTACTAATATGTAGTGCATACATATTTCAATATGTTATAATACAGGTGGTGTACATTTGATAGTCATTATCTGTACACTGCTCAACATAGGCTTCTGTGATATACTGTTTTAATGGATTGATAGACTATATTCATAGACTCATAGACTATATTCTGTTTCCCATAATTTGTTCTTGGATTATGTAAAATTAAATTATTTGCTTGTCTTGTGGTTTTAACTGGAGACATATACCAAGGTTATAGTGAGTTTATTGGATATTATTGTTGTTTATTTAATTCAGGTGAGATATCTATGCAAAAGGTCAAAGTTCAAAGATACATATCAGGAAAAAAGCCAGATTATGCACAAGGTGTGTCATCATCAGAAGAATCAGAAACTGAGGACTTTATAGAGCAGCAGAGACCAGAGCGAAGGCAAATATTACCACAAGTAATTTATCAAAAAGATGAGAATCAAAGTGATTCAGAAAAAGAGGTCAGTATATAGAATGTCCTGTATTTGTTAAGCTTTGAGTGTATGTTATTGAAGGGATGCTTTGTGTTTTCATAGCAGAATCATTTGTTTAGCATTGGATTTTTTAATACACAGGTAGCTACTTAATTTAGTTTCTATGATAAATAAGTCTGCTTATTTGAAATTCTTTGGGATATAGCAGTTTAATGCTATGATTCACTAGTTTCAATTCCAAGTTTTGAGTTCAAATCTTACGCATCAAATTATATATAATAAGTATGTCTATGAGTGCTCTAATATTTGTAATATAACATAAATTGGACTCCCAATTCCACACTAAACCTCTCATTAGAAGAGTAGGATAAGTTCTGTTTAGATTGGTTTATTTATGTGTGGTTTTTTAAATTTTATAGTATGATTTATTATTTTTTTATTTACAATTTAGGTGGATGACCCTCGCCTACGTCGGTTGCGGATGGCAGCACATTCACCACCTCGTCGTGCTGAACATAAACCAGAAATTATTGATGCTGAACCTGAACCAGAATCAGGCTCTAGTGCTGAAGAGGCTAAGGACAGTTCAGAGAGTGAAGATGAGCTCGACGAAGAGGAGATTGAAAGACGTCGTCAAGCTCTTAAAGCTAAACTTGCTGCCAGGTGCATTATATGCTCTACTATTGTATAATAATAATTTTGTTTATTAATAATTTTTAATAAGATTTTTTTTACTTTTTATTAATATAGAATATTAGTTCATTGGGGATTTAAAATGATCATTTTTCAGGGGAGCCTGGCCCCTTAAGGCCATAATTATAAGTTCTCAGACATGTCTTTGTGCATACATTCTGGGGTGGGCACCAAACTATTTAGGGGTGATATCTCTGTGAAATTGGCCTTCTGTGATAAGTAGCAATATGATTTTTTTTCAGGGAAGCTGAAAAGGAAGTCCTTGGCAGGGATGATGATGAAGAAATGTTGGATGGAGACAAAGAGGAAAGTGGCTCATCTGACATGGAATACACTGACAGTGAGGAAGATACAGGTATTGATTTAAATCAAACACCTTATATTAGAAAATTTTGTGGATTTACATAAAACAATGTGGTAGTACTAAGAAAGTCATAATTGGACGATTTCTATTGAAACTGTTCATACTTAAATTGTCTTGGAGACACATTTACTTTTCTTTTTTCAACATTTTCTAGTATATATAATTATATTACAAAGGTGGAAAACAAGCATACAGCCCTTCTAATGGTAAACGGTCACTGTAGCCTATGGAAGCCTGCAATATCAGTGTTGTCACGTGCCTGTTGCCGACCCTAAAGAAACCTTAATATACACTTTTTGAAGAACCATAGCTTATTCCACAGAGTATTTGTGGAAGAATTTTTTTCTGGAACTGCACTATACCATTGTCATACCATACCATACGTGACCATTTAGGTTGAAGCGTGGGAGGATGAATTCTCTGTCGATTGCGAGCAGTGCAATGATAAAAGGTGGCTGTGGTTGCATTTTAAATAATTTCTTACAACACGACCCCTTATATAAGTGGTAGAACATACAAAGGGAGGCAAAGTCTCGCCTTAAACTTAAGAACTCGATACCGCCTGTGTGCTTGGGATCGTCAACAATTCTCATAGCCCATTTTTGAACCGAGTCAAGAGGACCCTTCTTCAGCACGTCGACCTACGTCCTAAAATACAATACATGTATATAATATTAATTAAAATACAATAAAAAAAAAATTAATAATAATTTAATTATGATAATTTCCTGGTATATCTGATGATTTTAATATTTATGTAAATTTAATATTTATTTACCTATTATCAGGTCACTCAGAAAGTATTGCGAGAAAAAGTTTTTATGTATGTGAGACTGACCAGTTATAATTTATTTAAAAATATGATTACTTATAAGTAAAAATAGGTACGTTATAATTCAAAACTTCCCTCCACATTTTTTGTGGAGCTAATTAAAATTACCGTGTTTCATTGAAAAATGGATTTGCGTCGAGAACATTTTCGCGCTATGATTTTTTACGATTTTAAGTGTCGCCTGAAACCGGAAGAATCGTACGATAGACTTTAAATGGCATTCATGGATGAAGGCCCTTCTAAGGCAATCGAGTATCGTTGGTATAATGAATTTAAGCGCGGTCGATTAACTTTGGGGGATAAAGAAAGAAGTGATCTCTCTTTGACGGCTGTTACGGAAGAAAACGTGCTAGCAGTGAAAAACTTGATCCAAGACAATAGACGAGTTACATACCAAGAGATTCAGCATACGTTTTGCATTAAATGAGATTTCGACATTGAGCATATATCCATATTGGATCAGGAAGCTTCCAGAGTCCTTTTTTCTTTTTATCCTGGATTGCTTCTACACGTGCATCTACGGGTGCGGAGGATAGTTTCACGCTAGGTGCCGCTCAAACTCACTGATGTTCAGAAGCAGGCAAGGGTGGAATGGTGTGATGATATGTAGACGACAAATTTAAAGCAGGCTCGTCTCGGCGTATTTACGACATCGTTACAGGTGTTGAATCCTGGATTTATCAATATGATGCAGAAACAAAGCGCTAGTCGATGGTTTGGGTGTTCCAAAACGAATCAACGCTTACCAAAGTAAAGCGATCTAGAAGCGGGGGGGAAGATTTTGAATGCGAGCTTTTTCAATTTGACTGGTTATTTGGTGTAAATTCTTTTACGAAACTAAAGAAGCAGAAGTTTTCTCTGTTGTGAGCAACAAGCGACCAAACACAGGCCTCCGCGGGCTACTGCTCCACCTCGATAATGCGCCCGCCCACACCGCAATCAAAACGAGGGACTTCCTAGACAGCACACCGGTCAAACTCCTGGGTCACCCTTCTTACAGTCCTGACCTAGCACCGTGTGACTTCTTATTCCCAAAAATAAAAAATTACCTCAAAAGGATACAATTTTCGTCGCCGGATGATGCGCTCTCAGCGTTCGAGCAAGCTGTAAACGAGGTGTCTGTGGCGGACTGGAAAAAGTGTTTCAAAAACTGGTTTAGACGCATGGAACTTTGTATAGAGGCCGATGGAGAGTACTTTGAAGAAATGTAATAAAAATATATTTACCTATAGAACATTTTGACTGAGTTGTGGCCATTTTGTATTGCTATGGCACACTCACAAACGAAAGTTGCATTTGGTTGTGTGTATTTTTTTTGTCATTTATGTTATCTTGTTTTTTTTTTGTGTATGTATGTTGTAATTTGTGTGCTGTAAGTAATGCAAATAAAATTATCTATCTATCTATTTTTTTTAGTGTCGCAGAACTTTCTGAGTGTCCCACGTATAATAATTATAAAATTTAAATTAATGTATGATTTGGTTGTTAATTTTTTTTTAATAGTTTTAGTGTTGTGCAGGTGTGATAATATTTGATTTTTGCATTGGTTAAAGCACTGTGTCCCGGATAGTATGAGTTCTGGGCCATGACGAGTCCCGAAGTAGCTTATATGTCATTAGATAGTGCATCACCTATATTGATAGAATATATTGTTCTTAAGAGCGTATTTGGTGGGGATACCTCGTTAGCAAAAAAGTTAACTGCGTTATATTAGGGTGGTAGGAACCCATTTCATTTGTAAAACTATCGCCTATAATTTATCTGTGAAATGTTATAGGGCACTGTAATTCTTTTTGCGACCAGAGCACCTGCTCGCGTTGACGGTGGTAACGGTCAAAATTTAAACTTTAAGCGGCCAAGTCTGGAAATATGTTAACCTGTCATGGTAACGACATGATTTAATGCGTTCTGATACCTGCAAAAATGGGGCTCGAACCGTAGGCTGTTGCGCTCACATAGCAACTATTATTTGATATTTAAGAAATGGGAGACAGATTTTTAAGATTTGATAGTTATGATGACGAATCTTCAGAGATATAAATGTCAATTAAGTCATCAATGTTGGGTTGCCTATAAACATACGCCCATTTTGAATAATAATGAAACTATTTTTCCGTGACTGTACTCGTGAACCCCTAACCGTTAGTATGCGATTCATCAATGGACGCACCATGGCCCAGGGGGCCTACTATGAAATGAAATTCTGAAGTTTCGGACTCAATTTCGTGTTTTCGTTCATACCTAAATCGGCCCAGTAAATGGAACTTAACATTTCGTTCGTCATAAATCCTACCATAAAAGTCTAAAACAATAATATTTTTAAGTTTTTAAATGGTAAGTTTTATGAAATTTTAACATCAAATTTGTGTTTCGTTCAGCTCCGAAATTTCGGAAAACATTTCATGGTAGGCCCTCAGATCGGGACACAGTTCTTTACCCAACACTGTACATCTCTAAATGAAAAAGTAAGTAATTTTTTAAACAAAATGACAATTGATTATTATAATATGATAGCTTTTAAAGATGGCCTACTATATTCATTTTAGTATATCTTCACATGAGAGGCACTAGAGGAGAGATGCGTTGTTCTCATGTGATTCTAATGCCTGTTATTCCAATAAATTCCAAAATTTCTTATTAAGTACTTATTATATTCAGGTCCCAGAGTGAAACCTGTATTTGTTCGAGCATCAGAACGAATGACAGTTGCTGAGAGAGAACGCAAATTGAAACTGCAGAAGAAAGAAGAAAGTGAAGCAAGAAAGGAAAAAGAGGAAAGAAGGCGAGAAGCATTAAAACTTGTAGAGGATACAATAAGACTGGAGCAAAGGAATGCACAGGTATCATTATATAATATTCAAGAATTAAATGCAATATAAGACATATATAATGAAATATTTTAATACATTTCTCCATTACAGGCTGAACAAAAAGAGGGTAATATTAATGATGTTTGCACTGATGATGAGAATGACGAATTGGAATATGAGGCGTGGAAATTACGCGAAATGAAGAGGATAAAACGTGACAAGGAAGAAAGAGAAGCGTAAGTTGTAGTTGAAAGTTTGTAATTATTAAAAAAAATATTTTTATTGGTATACAAAGATAATAGAAGTAATTTGATAATCTAGGTATTTGTAACCGTAAGTCTGCTCTTTTAAACATCAAAATATATCCGGCAGTTTTTAAAGTTTAATGCTGAAGTAAATAGGATACTTAATGAATCATTGCAATCCTTAAATCAGCCAACATTGTGATTTTATTATGTTATGATAAAACAGATATATTCATCAGATCTTCTGGAGTGTGTGATCACTTACTATCAGATGATGTATTTTTTTTTAATTTTGATAAGTCAGACGACAAATGAGTTATATAAAAATTGAAGTAGTATATTAGTAATAATTATACTAGTAAACTCAGTAAACATTCTTATGCTCCTATTGGGTCCCATCGCTATGTGGTACCTATCGGGTAATTTTTTCTTAAAAAGATTTCTCAAGTTATTAAAATTATATTAAAATGTCCTCTGTTATTAAAATATTTCTTCAGAAATATTTTATATACTTGTGTATATATCATTAAATAGAGAATTTGATATTTTTTTTTATTTAGTGGGGTAGGCAGAGAATAAAGTAATTTATAGAGAGTAGATTAATTTTTTCCATTATTATTAGACATATAACCACAAAATTTTGTTTGCAGTATAGAGAAAGAGTTGTTGGCAATTGAACGTGTTCGTAATATGACTGAAGAGGAGCGACGAGTCGAACAACGACTAAATCCTAAAGTGGTGACAAATAAAGCAGTCAAGGGCAAATACAAATTCCTGCAGAAGTATTATCACAGGTTAGAGTTATCTTTTTTTTTTTTATTATACATAAAGTTTGAAAAAATATCAACAATGTCCTTCACATTGTTAATATTTTTTTAAATTTGAAATTCTGTTTCATTTTTCTATATCAACATTATAGTATTCGGGTCAATAAACATGACCAGGAAATAAATATTCCCCTAAGGCCGTCAATTAAAAAAATTGGTAAACTTTGTGCTTCAGGAATCTATAATGGAGTTGTTATATGGTTAATCAAAAATACAAAAATTTTATAGCATGTTTCACTTTAAAACTTCAATAAATCCTAGAGAATGAAAGGGCATGGGATTTGGGATCCTACTGGCTATATAAAATATACCAGTATGGTCAAGATGTTGTTTATGTCTATAAGCGGTGGTTACCATTTTTTTGTGGTCTGTTAGCTTATTTGCCATTTCTAATAAAAGAAATATTAATTTGAAACTTGTTCAGTCCCTAACATATGACTTTGGTATATGTTACACTTTGTTTTTTCTTGCAGAGGTGCGTTCTACTTGGATAAAGAAGATGAAGTGTTTAAGCAAGACTTTTCTGGGCCAACTCTTGATGATCATTTCGATAAGACTGTTTTGCCAAAGGTAAGAAAAATATTTTTCTAGATTGCAATGTTAATTAATGTGAATTGCACCGTAAATTAGTTTCTCTTATATATTGGTTAAAACAAAATAAAATTAGTCGGTTTAGTTATATGGTTTAAAAAGTATTGGGATCAATCTTTATTTGAAAAGCATACAACTAACACTTATAATCTATTTTATATTTGCCGTGTTAAGTAAATAATGTCTATTTAACTTTTGTCAAAATATCAGTATCTACATAAAATATACAAATAGCTTAAATAAGAATATTTTTTTATTAACTGTTTTTGTGTTAACTATATGATTGTCTAATAGTTATTATTGTCTATTTTACATTTTCCAAAATGCATAGCAAGAGTGTTTACTAAATATTTCAAGAAGTGATTTATTTTAATTGAAAGCTGACTAGTGTGAGTTGTACTTTTATGTTATGACAGCATTCCCCTTTATGTCGATTAGTTTGTATGGAAATCAGTTTTAGAAACCGTTTTGGTAACTAAATAATTACTTATAGAGATGCAGCTATGTTTTCATTGAGAATTATCGAACTAAACTGTAACGTACCTAATAGTAATTTGTCTTTTTCCATTAAAAATCGTTTTAAATTTGACATTTAACACGTAACATATACCTGTATTAAATAATATACATATGTTATTGAACTTTCTTTTGTATCGTAATTAAAGTTATAAAATTTCATAAATACTGATTGAATTGAAAATTTCAGGTAATGCAAGTAAAGAAGTTTGGCCGTTCCGGCCGAACGAAGTACACTCATCTTGTAGATCAGGACACAACAGAATTTGATTCTGCCTGGAGCAATGAAGGCGCTGCGGCTAGATTGGCCAACTACAGAGGTGGCATGAAACAAGTATTCGAGCGTCCGTCAGCCAGAAGGAAACATAATGTGTGATATGGATCTAATGCTATATAATAATGTGACTTAGAAGTGTATAAATGCAGTAAAATATAAATAATATTGTAAATATTATTGCGTTTCTACATGTCAGTTATACTAAATAATAAATTCACTGAAATAATGTAATAAAATGTTTTTATTTATTTATAATATATATACATATCTTTGGTAAGCCTGAGAGATTTACCAATGCACTCGTCAAATACCACAGAACAATAATAATATAAATAATACAGTAATAGAAAAAATATTCTAATTAAATTATATAACAGACACTAAAATTATTCGCAGTTCTAGTTATTCGTAATTTGTGACTGTTCTGCGAAACTCTATGTCAGTATAGTAAAATAAATCCAGTTGTAAACTTGCAACCAAATTTCTGACGAATATTTTAGTTTTGATTTCGCTTTATTGCCTGTTCAATGTATGTAGTATTGAACTGGCGTATCTATTATGGGTTGAAAATAGAATCGTAATAGTGTATACCAGCTGTGTAGGGGAGGAATCAGTAAGTTATATGATGACAGGTGAGGGTGAAGTAAAGTCAAGTCAGTTGGTTCAAGGAGTGGTGACATGTTGCATTTTTACTACGTCACCATATGAAATATCCATCTCTATTGAGTTAAAATATTTGTTGTAGGTATCAACTTTTGGGGAAGACGGGTGATATTTTTTACCTTAATCCACATATCTTAGTCAGAATAACATTTTATATACCGAGGTGAGTCGTAACACCTTTGTATTCTGACTATTTAGTATATAAAAATAATACTACCATATTAAGGATAAAAAAAATTACACGTCTGCTTTGCAGCAAAGTACTTTAATAATTATTTGGCACTTTGGTGTGAACTAAAATAAAGACTAAGATTGACTATAAAAAAAAAAAAAAATATTTTTGGATGAAATATTTTCTTTGTTTTCATCTTTTTCTTTATTTTTTTAAGGTTTCCTTTCAATTTAAACACTTTCACATTTATTATTTTACTACTATTTTCTATGGCAGCAATTTTTATCCTCGGTAGATGTGTCAACAAAGCAGATTTGATCTTGCGTATATTCAATTGGTACTTTTTTCTTGGCGGAACTTTAGATTACATTAGAAGTAGTGGTGAATAGGACTACGGACTATAGACGTAAAGGAAACGTAATGTGACTTCTTTGAAGACCAGTTTATACATTTCAATACTAGCGATGTTCCTGTCAGTTTCTCGTATCTATACATTTGTATAGATACGAGAAACTGACAGGAACATCGCTTATTATTCGCTTTAGTATTTTTTAAATAAAAAAACGCAATTCAGCATTCAAATTCATATCACGAGACATAGAAAAAATCATGCCAAGACAACATAATAAAAATAGGAGATTTATAATAATTCGCTTAGTTGTAAAAAATGATGACTCGGTCAGAAGTAAATTCGTGATTTCTAAAAAATATGACAACAGTAAAATACTTTATCATGCTTTGATATTTGAGATATCAAAGCATATCTATATAAGAAAAAATCATAACTATGAAAACATAATACGACATATATTTACCAGAGGGAGACTGTACAAAATGTTTGTTGGGGCGCCTCTGTCTCGTGTTTCCACCGTGAAGCAGTTGTGTTTGCATGCTCTGTTTCGGTTTGGATATAGCAGTGAATTTACAGGGTACAGACGAATAACATCCGAGTCCTCAGAAATGGCAACGCATAGGTGGTAACATGGGCGTAACAGTATAGTCATTAATGTCCGTGGTACTGCTTATGTCTATAGGTGACGGTTACCACTTTCCATCAGCTTGTTTGTCATTTTAAGTTGCATAAAAAAATATAAACGTAATCAAAATTTTAGTGAAAATTACATTTGCATTTTTTTGATGCAAGTGACGTACACACATAGTCGCTATCCCGCACCAACTACGCGCCATCGCATTGTTCGCGTTGTTGTAGTTGGTACGTCCAGTAGCCCAGAGTGAAGATAATAAATATGTGCTGTTACTGACTTTAATGGTGATAGGTCCTGAGAAACAGACTTTGTTACAGCTTTCCTCGCTTTCCGCTATTAGTAATTACTACTCCGCTAAAATTATTAGGTTGTATACCAGTAGTTTCTTCAAGTGAATGAATTAAGTATAATATATACACGGATATAAAGTAAAATTGCTTAAATAATAAAAAAATGCTGAAAATGCTTTTCAATTTCTTAAATTGAGTACGTACTTATATAAGAGGCACTCACAGCGATTATTGTTAAACAGTTTAAATATCCCACAAACCTACGAACTGTCTGTAAAGCCCGCTTGAGCGAGTAAAATAAAAGTTGAACTTTGGGTAGATGATAAAACTTTTGTCCCCGAGTGGCCATTAAGCGATATTAGGGCGTGCTCAAGGGTTTTCAAATTTGTGTGCCCCCTTATCAGTACTTTTCAACTCGTCAAAAATGTTTGTGAATTCCTACCCCTTTAGGGCAGCAATGAAGACAATAAATGATGTGACATATCTTTTATACCTAGCACGAGTAATCAATATACTTTCTAAAAAAATTGCCAAGAAAATAAAAAAAAAATTTAGGGGTCAACCTTATCATTGATGGGTATGAAAAATAGATGTTGGCCGATTCTCAGAGCTACGCAATATGTACACAAAATTTCATAAATATCGGTAAAGCCGTTTCGGAGGAGTTTGGTAACAAACACCGCGACACGAGAATTTTGTATATTAGATATACACAGGAATATTCAACTGTTTTTTAAAAACAGCGATCTGAACAATCTTAACACTAGATACAAATACATACAAACTTGCTGTTCTGAAGTATCGTTTAGAAAAAGTTAATAAGTCTTTTATGAGAACGGGCATTAAATGTTATAATAAGATACCGAAGGATATTTTGAATCTACCTTTTAATAAAATTAAAACTGTTATTAAAAAGCACTTATTGAACAAAGCCACTCTAAACCATTACTTGAATAACAAGCGTGCGTGGTGTTAGTCGATTATTCACGGGCTTTTGAATAACTATGTAATTTTAGACATAGTACGAGTACATTTAAATAAATACACATATAGTTAACAGTGATTTAAAAGAGTAACTGTTGAGTTTCTTGCGGGCTCTTCTTAACAGATAAAAACTTTCCGAACCCTCCGAAAATAAATAAAAAAAAAAAAAAAAAAAAATTACGATTTAAAAGTGCTTGTAAATAAGTCTATTTATATTTAATAAAGATGATTTGAATTTGGATAACATTTTTAGATACACTATGCTACTAACAGTCCCATTCCCCTATATAATATTATTTTTTACAGGAATAACTGGTTGAATAGTATTTAAAAAATTATTTATTGTGGTGATAAAATTAGAAAAGAATATTATTAAAAATTACAGATATTAAACAAAAAGAACAAAATTACGAGTAACATCCTTACAAAAAATATTATTCTATACTTTGGGACATTTGGCGACTCCGAGTAAATCCGAATTTTGGTAATGTTTGGGATCTGGATGGGGGCCTGTGCGGCTTTTGACGTCACGTGTGAGCCGCCATACTCGACCGCATGTTGGGGCATTCTTATTAAAATAACTATCTGTCAGCCTCCATCCATATTCCCATCCGCTGCACTCTATGAAATAATACTTCTGTTCTGGCGGTATACGGGACCTACTTTTTAAATAAGCATTCCGTCCAAATACAGGTATATCTTTATAAATTACTTTTTTTTGTTTTGGATCTATAGGTCGCATGATAGGGTCAACGGAAAGGTCTGTATCAGGTCGAGCAAGCCTAGGATCTATTTTAGGATCGGCGAATCCAACGTCGGTTATACAATGTTTTTTTTTTAAGTTTGTTATTCCTGGAATATGCGTCCCATCTCGAATTACTCTAAGTTTTCTATTGGAGCTCGCAACTGTATTATCTCTAGTTATAATTGCCATGCCTGCGACCATGGTTTGTTTTAGGACATCCGTTTCATAATACCCTTTCTCCTCACGTGTTAGACTGGCAGCTTCCTTCATTTTTTCGCCATGAATATGATTCCATTTCATCCGAAGTCTTGCGGTCTTATCATAATTCTCTATGAGAAATTTTATAATGTCGGGATTTGTAATGTCTATTAGAGGCATTTTTGTATACTATTTATAAAATGAACAAACCGATAGCATTAGTTAGAAAAATTCTTAATGAAATATTTTGACAAACGACATAAGATTTGGAAAAAAAAGGAAATGTCATATTAACGCCTATACAGATACAATTGAGGCTCATAAATAATCTATAATAACAGCAATGTAGAGAAATAAACAACAATGGCTTATTAGTATTACAGAAACATTTCTAAATAGATAAAGAGTAGATAAAGCTGGTACAGCATAGATGGAGAATATGTATGTATTTGGGAATTGTTAGTAGTAAAAGTTGATAAGCCTGTTAGGTTGACTAGAAATCATCGTAGATAATTCTTGAAGAATTTATTACACTGCGCGATGGTTAAACTGACATGTTTTTGTTATCTTCATTAATTACACTACAATACAAATCTACAAATTTAATATCAGTAGGAAAATTAACGGATAAAGGAGCAACAGTTGTCATGCGAGATGGTACTATTCTATTGAGGGCTTTCAGAAATGAGGATGGATTATACTATGTGAAAGAAAATAACAAAGAAAATGTTAATTATTGCAAAACAACCAATATGCTGGAATGGCATTAGCTCATCTGAACGAGGGGCAAATGAAAATAGTTTTCCAAGTACTTCATCACTTTCACTGATGATTACTTATACAAGAATATATACTATGAAAACTACATTGAAAATTTGAAGCTAGAGCTACTGTAGGAATATTTGTAGGATATTCAGAAAATCACATTTTCCCAAAGAAGAAGATTTAAAAGATTTGAATAGACATGAATTTTATGAATCAGAACAATTGATGAAATAGTCATAAATGTACCTGCAGAAACAGAAAATGAAGTATCAACCATTGCGCGATGGTTAAAAAATATAAATTTTTATCTTCATTATATGGAAAAGAATAAAGAATTGGACCTATCATCTCTTATTCTATTGGCATAACACGCATACGCGGGGTTTCGATTCCATTACCATTAATTAAAAAATATTTTCAGTATACAAACTATAGGACCTATTACAAAGTTTTTTGTAATTTTTGTTTTCATATTTTTTTTTTTTTTACTGTTCATTTTTTTTATTACAGTCAGTACATATTTCAATGCGATATGGTGTTTCATTTTCACTAGTAGTTCACAATACATATTACCTTTTTTTTATCTTTGTCTATTTACCGCAGTAGTAAGTTGACATAAAAAACTAACTTTTTATTAATGTATTTTCTGATGACTTTAGGTTGTTTCATCAATTTTTGTTACTTAATGGATTTAATAAATGTAAAAAAAAAAATGGGTAAATTAGTAATAATTTACAGTTCTATAAATTATTACTAATTTACCCATTTTTTTTTTTTACATTTATTAAATCCATTAAGTAACAAAAATTGATGAAACAACTTAAAGTCATCAGAAAATACATTAATAAAAAGTTAGTTTTTTATGTCAACTTACTACTGCTAAGTATTTAGATAGATAAACACTTTGACGCTTGAGTCAACTACGACGATACACGAGAATAATAAAATTTATTAGATAATATAAAATCAAAATATTACATAGGTATTTAGGTATTTGCATAAATGATGCATGTTTATATGTAACCTGTGCAATTGATAAAGTTTGATCGACTAAGTTTGATGGCAATAGTTTGGGCTCCTGTGGCTGTGGACTTCGAATGTAGTATGCAGTTTATGTTTAGGAGTAAGTTCTATATAATATATGTAACTACATCAAATCACTACTACTGTCATCATTGTTATGAAATATATAGATATATGAAATAATTTGCTATATGTAAATTTAAGTCCAGTTCTTTTTTATTGAAAATTGTCACATTATTGTACACCGCTTTACCCGCTGACATTGATGCTCCTTTCCACTTTGGGTTTGTTGGATGAGAGCTCTTAGAGTTAAGCTCGCCTTTGGCTTATATACTTACACCTGTCATATTTTTATGTACTATCATAGTATAGTACAATAAAGTATAAATAAATAAATATGCTTTTAACATCTTGGGTAGTCAGATACCTGACTACCAGACTGTCATGTGTTGATAGAACTGATAGATACTTTCTTAGATTTCTCAACGTTCAGTTTAGTTGACGAAGGGCAAAAGTCTTTATGTTCAAGATAGCTAAGTCTTGTTTGGTTTGGGACGTATGTTATTGTAATGTAATTTTATAAGTACACGTGATTTTTTATGTATATGACTTCTTCTTCTAAATAAAACATACATCACATTTTAGGTTAGACTTTCAAGAATACAATTGTTAAACCACATACTGCATTTAATATGGTAGAGTAGTTTTTGAGTGATGCTGTAATAAGCTTATTGATAGATGCACAAATAGATGAAACTAATGTCGTTATTGAGACTAATATATCTGCCCTGTAGACATTGACTGTATTGTATAGACATTGACTTGGAAAAAGTCAATTTTATTATACAAGCACCATTAGTAATACTGATCCTGGTTAAAAGGATAGAATTTATGGTTGATGGTATTTCCCTCTATCACGTTATGTATACAAAACATACCTAATTTTATAACGATTGGTTGAACTGCTAAGTCATCAACAGATAACACCCAAACAAACTTGTGTTCATATTTATAATTTTTGTAAATATTAGACAACGCATTGTTTAATTGTAATTGCAAATTTATATACTTGGATATAAAGAAATACATACTCTTTTAACCCACATTTTTTATACTACTGTGACCAATGCTGTTACCAATTGAGTTACCGCTTCATTAGACACTCGTTATGAAATTAACAAGCACTACACTTGGCGTCTCTGTGGGAACACATTACGTTATCAATCAGTGATAATTAAATGGGTTTGAATTACAATATATTATCTACAATATTGTAGAAAGTCACTTACATTTGTCAATTGCTGTAGCGTAGCTGTAAACACGTTATTCTTACGTTAATGAGTTCGATTCTCAGTTGAGCTAATTGTGCCAATAAAGGTCAATATAATCTCAAAATATAAGCTCAGTATAATTTGCGAAATCTATAGTATTATATCTCTGTGGTATGGTACCATTTGCTAAACTGTCAGCTGCTTTGCCATTTCCTGTGGAACATTATTTAGATAAGAGATAATATACCACCCAATCCAAACATATCTACAAAAAGGAAACAAAGTAAAGAGCACAGATGGCATTTATGAATTACTGTAAATGTTTGTATTTCATTGTTCATAAATTTGGATTATCATGGAGCGGGCTACGGTCAGCCTATGTTTTAATGTAATGCATTGAATTAGGATTTATTTGCTCCATTATTCATTGCCGACTGGCCAACTCTCTAGTTTATTGTACAAGTGTCTAACAACAACAGTGGACACTGCTTACTTGGCACATGAAAATTATTGTTTTAAATATGGCCATAAACTTTTAATTTAGAGTATTTTATATGGTTACATGGAGAAATAAGCATTTTGGGACATTCTTGATTTTTATTAAACAATGTTTTTATCGTCTCACGCCTGAGTCAAGATTTACAGAGTTTAAACTTTTATGGTTTTCCAATAATGGTTATGTATAGCTTTTAAATTTGTATGTAAGACGACAAACAAGTATTTTCTTGGGAATATTTTCGATGTAAACTTTCGTATCAGAGGTGCAGTAATGTGTTTGTTTGTTGAACGTTTGGGAATCTCGGGATTACACGGTTTTATTGCAATAATAAAAGAATAGAGCGTGTCGTCGCTTGCCTTATCTACTCGTTTATTAAAATACAATATATATATATATATATATATATATATATATATATATATATATATATATAATAAATTTGGTTAAGTATAAGCAAAGTGTGTGGAATGGTGGAATGGAAATGGAAAGATAACCCCGCCTGTGCTGATGGTATACGCTGACGGGGCACCAGTGAGGGATGATATGTGAGAATGAAAAGGCAGGTCAGTTAGCTCGTCGTCATTTGGGATTCAGCACGATGGTCTCCAGGGGGAACTACATGGAGGTCGACCTGACAGAGTATATTGCTAGCAATGGTACTGGTAGTTCGCATTACTAACAATATCTTCCCTTCCAGAAAATGATGGTAGGTGAGAATGAAACCATGTCAATTGGCCCATCGTGACCGTGTATTCATTCAGAATTTTTATCTTAAAATGCACGACACCTGAGGTATCTACTATTTTGCCTATTTCTGTCATTAAGTTCTAATTATTATGTTTCTGTAAGAATGGAAATATAGCTAGTGTACTATCTCTGAGATAAAGAAGCAGACAGAAATACGAATGAATTTAAAACTAATTTATTGTTCACATGTTTTAAGAGCCCAAAAATGTTAAAATTTAAGATCTTGTAACCAAAACACAATAAGGTCACTTACGAGTATGAGTACTTAAATCTGATATTCTAGGAATAAATGACAAAAGCCGACGCGGAGCGACTAATCTATAGATAAAATAAAAATGTAAAATATTTTGAAATTCGTTTTATTATTTCAAATTATATATTAGCTATTCATTGAATATGAAACGTTTTGTGTCGGTTACTAAGTTCATGGCGTGGCATCGGTATTCGCGTAGCAATTCGCATTGTCGAAGTTAGACATGCCCACGCTTAGATTTATATAAACTAATTCACTAGTATCGGCTTGGACACGAAGTTTCGCGAACTGGTTCTATATTTAAAGCGAATTTACTATTAAAACTTTATTTGTGAACAATAAATATATATTTGATTATTTGAACCTTCTAAAATGTTTTGCAATTGAAAAAAGGAAGAGAAAAGATATACAAACATTTACTGAATAATATTGTAATGATTTATTAATATCTAGTCTTATAATAAAAAAGATACTATAGTTGGATATCTCTTAATTACATAAAGATATGTATGTACATAAAAATTATCATGTATAAAACTAAAAGTCTTAAGTAATAATTTTTAATAGTATATATTTTTATTAAGTTGTTAGTTGGCATAAATAAAAAAAATACATTAAAATTACTTACCTATCTTTTAATTACACATACTTACATGAAATTCATATACATGTAGTATATTTTTAGAAGTATATATTCAGATACAATGCACAAGAGGAAGCTACCGATATATTTCCTTGTCACAACCCATGTTAAAGGTAGAATTCAAACAGGGTCTCGCGGGAGTGACGATTTCAGTCGCAACCGTTAGGGACTTTTAAATATAGCAATTGTACTATGAGTAGATTATATCAAAGTAAAATCTTACAGTTTACGTTAATTATGGTGGTATAAGCGATTTTTTTATCTATATTTGATGTTGACGCCCTTTATTCGTCATTAACATTCTACATGGAAAACGGAACATTTTTCTCAAAGAAAATAAAATAAATGAAGTTTCCCATACTAATGAGATTAACTAATATGTTTTTCGGCAAATATTGTTCTATTGGTAGTGTGGCAGTCTCTTAAGAGAATTAATAAAATAGAATACGGAAATAAAATCCATCTTAAAAATAAAGATAACAATCGATTTAAGGTTGACGTATATGTTTCGTAATAGTAATATATATACATAAAAAGATAGACAAATTGAGATTTTAGAAGTCAATCATATCGTTTCTTCTTGTCAGTATTATCAGACAGAATGCCCTAGGTACCTAGAATAATCATGTATAAATGACTACATTTATATTAAGTTCAGGTATTTCATAATGAATATAAATGCATACATGTTTAGAGGTGGGAGGTGACAGAAAACAATGTCCAGTAGGCACCGACTGGGTTATATGTTAATTTTGTGACCTCTGTTAAAGACAGCGTGTTACATATAGTTAATAGCAGTATAGTGAAATATTCTAAATTATATACTATATATTAAATATATAGTATACAATTTTAATCACATATGCAAAATTTGCAATATCCTTTAAAAGTTGCAACTAATATAGCAGTCTAACTAAAACAATTACTAAGTGCTAATAAATTTAAAACAGTATAACAAAATATATCAATTCCATTTGGATAAGTTTTATTTGTTTTTATATTACATATAAGTCCTATATATAGGAGTACTTACATAAGAATTTATAAAGAAAAAAATATTTATTTTTAATATTAACATTAAATTATTATATAAATTTACATATTGCGTTACATTTTATTAATACATTACATTAAATTTCTTAAATACTAAATTTGAACGACATTTGTGTATTGATTCAAGTACTGGTTTTTATTAACTAATAATCTACTTACATACGAATAACAAAGATCAGACAAAAAAAATATTAAAACAAGAATTATAAGAATAAAGAATACTGAGTATTATAAATATAGAGAATAATATTATAATAATACTCAGTACCTATTACTTATTTCTATATAGTAATCATAATACATTATTATCTTTAAACTACGTGTTACTATATCGCGGCTTTGTCAGTGTGAATCAGTATATAAAGTATTCTACGTGCTAAGTTAGAACTTGATTTACCAGTGTACCAAATTTCATTTAAATCTGATCAGTAGATAGTTTTTGTAAATTAGTGAAAGAATAACTAACATCTATCCGTCCATCGTTACAAAATTTCGCATTCATAATATTTATAGGATTAAACTTTGATGATAGTATGTACCTACAATTTATTTTTTATATTAAAAAAATTTTCTATCCAAATAACCCACTAACTTTCCACTGCTGACATGAGTTTCTCTTGAAAAGAAGATTATATTAGTCTACTGTAGTCACATTGACCAGAAGGGTTCTATTTTGAGATTCCTCTCGTACTATGCTATTTTTATTATCTTTTAAAAATTGCAGGGATGCAATGCTGTCGATATTATTGATTATTCTTAACACCACATGGGTATCTGACAATATGTAGTATAGTATATATGGTGTAGTATCTAATATAGGTACCTGTGCCAATGTATTTATCTACAAGCCGACAGTATGATGTTAAATTCATCTCCCAGGCTTAGTAATGTAAGAGTAGAATATGTACCTATATACTTAATAGGCGTGCATTACTAGAGGTAGATCATGAAGATAACCACATACTTTAGACTAGATGGATGTACTTAATATTGCGTGTCTCAACACGGTTCTTCTAAAGAAACATTCTTTAAATCTCCATTCATGTTTCAATGTGACAGTTCTGATGCATTTTACAAAATAATATTCCTGTTTCTGTGGAATAGGAGATGTCTATCTACTATATAGAAATACGTCTTTACCAAATGTCTTTGGAAATTGTTTTGTTTTATTTTATTCGTTTGCAATTCTGAGACCCGTTTGACATGATTTATTTTCAATAAATAGTAGGTACCCCTTTTACAATTTTTTTTTATTTATTAATATATAATATACAAAATACGTATTCATGACTTCAATCAGCTAAAGTTATTATTATAATTTTAGCTGATAAATTGTTCTTTGCTGAACAGACAGTTAGGAATAGTTTTCTCTCTTAGACATGTACTAATAAAAGTATTTCTTTCTTTGATATTAACATAAATTAGCTAATATATTATTAATAAGTATAAGTTAAAATTAATTTCTAAAGTCTAATAATTTTTTTCGTCAGATATAACTGAATTTTTATGAGGATCGTTATCAATTTGGTCTTTAGGTAATGGGAAGTGAACTGGTGTTCCGTCGCCTAATCTGTTAGCTATAGAGTTTATCATTTGTGGGGTAGCTTCCTTTAAATCATATACCCAGCCGATTTTTGCGCCTAACCTGATAAGCCATGTTGTAATATTAAGTATATCAAAGTGTTCAGCAGCTTTATAGTCAAACGGGAAAGCGTGGTGATAATTGTGCCATCCTTCACCGAGAGTGCATGTAGCGACAAATCTATTCTCTGATGGAGGAATATTTCTGAAAAGATAAAAAGAGTTTTTGTAATAAGTAGACATTATAATATACACATCCAAAAGTCTAAGCAACACATACAAATTACAATTTAACAATGTGTTTTCGCAATAAATCCTTCGTATTTTCTTATTTATGTTATTTTTTAATGCTTTTTTATATTAATCAACAATTTTTTTTATTTATTTTTTAATAAACTTAATTAACAATAATTACGAGTAAGTACTGTATGTACGTAGTACAAAGTAAGGTGCCTAATCAACTAAACTTAAAATTAAATTGTTGAACAAAAATTGCATAAAAATAGTGTTAGCTTATTTAAAATACTATTCGCTGTTAATTGAATTCGAACACTTTGGTCACCGTCTATTTGTAGGAACATAAATTTTTGTTGTTATCATAATATGTGCGAAGTATACACTATAGTGGAGGTACCTACGCTTATGATACAAACTTTCAACCACTATATCTTGTAACGAATGAACAGACAGTGGATCAAAAGCTTATTATGCTTTATAGCTTAAGAAATTAACATTTTTAATAACTATTTGATTTTGTAATAACGGTATGAAAATTTTGTTATTTTCTTTATTATGACACTACTTACTTCAGGTTGCAGCTGAAAATCAGTGCTTTGCTTTTAAGCAAAAGTATCACTGAGCTGTAGCCTTTTTGGGTCACTGCGACACACTTGGTGAAAACATATCTCCAATATTCATTTTTTTGTTTTATATGTTGTTTTATATTTGAAAAAATGTAAATAATCAAATTGTATCATTTTATTCATTAATTTACGTGTGTTAAATGGCTCAAATAAAGTGTTTATCTATCTATCTATCTACTTATCTACTTACTTATTATAAGGCTTGTATCCGTATATATGTGCTAGGCTATTCACGGTCAGTTCGCTGTGGAACATGCCCAGGAATCTAATAAAGCATTGCCATGCGACTGCGCATCGCCAGTTTTCGTTCCACAGCCAAATACCAGCAGTTGTTGGTAATATGTAGCAGAACATTAACTTTAAATATCCGAAGTATCTATAGTGTGAAGAGAAACAAGTATATAAATATTAACCATTCTACCATTACATTACCATCGAAACTATCCTAACACCCTTTTTCAATCAAAGTACAGTTATACTTTTGTGAAAGCACATATATGTATACATAAGCAAAAATTTGTTGAAATTATACAAGTATCACAATATGTACAATATTTGGGATATAGGTATATTAAATAATATACACATAACGCAAGTAGGTATACTATAAAATAATACTAAATATACTATACTATACTAATAAAATGTTAGTAATGCGTACTATCAGTCCCATTGCTAGCAATATAGCAATATAGTCAGGTCGACTTCCACGTGGTATCCCCTGAAAACTATCGTAACTATCGAATTCCAAAGGTATCCGTTACGATGAACTTGCCTTTTCATTCTCCTCTATCATCTCATCTCTGATGATAGATGCCAGCGTATACCGTTAGCGCAGGCGGGGTTAACATTTCATTATCATCCGTTAAAAAACTTGCTTCATCCTCACCTATTTATCCTTTACTAGTACCTTGCCAATGTAAACCGTAACTGCAGGCGGGGTTACCATTCCATGATCATCAATTAAAAAAAAATGAAATTCTTATTTGTAGTTATGGAATATTGCATTAAATACCTTTCATATGAGTTCAAAAGTGGATCGTTTTCAATGTCACTCATGTCAATCTGTTTACCACGGAGAAGAACCAGTTCATTTTTCTTCATCATTAGCCAACCGATATGTGAGAAAAATAGTCCACGGTTGGCGTTGTGCGGGTCTGCATCTGTGTCGCTATATTTGTGATGAACTCGGTGATCACGGACCCATTGTTTCAATGAATTCTAGAAGCAATTTTTAATTAATACTCAATAGTTATTTTTATCGTAATATACGTGTAGTGTCGTGACAGAATAAGAATAAAATGTGTATCCACTTTATTTCATGTCCAAGATACTGTAAAAAGTGACAGAGGAAATTAAACATAATAAAAAACAACTAATTTCTTCCTCTTAAAAGAGTTCCTTTGCTGTGAAGTAGAATGTTAATATATTATAACAGGTGATGTAATACAATACTTATAATGTTCTCTAGCTTCGGTATGGTCATATCGTGATGTTGAATAGCCTTATTATTATAACCTGCCTCAAGAACTTAGTTATTAAATGCTAATTTTTCAAATCCAACTGGTAGTTCCAGAGGTTAGCGCGTACAAATAAACTGTATGCTGCTATATTATACTAGTACGAGAATAAATTACCCAATAAAGAATTTATTAACATTCAAAATAATCTAATGTCACCATATTAAGTAGGTATACAAGACCTTTCTGACATCTATTACCATATAATTTACTTTATTAAATTTCATTAAGATGGGTTTATTTTAATTAATACGATATACATGATGTAAAATGCATTGTGTGAATGAAATGAAATGAAATTCTATATTATACATATATACCTACTTTATACGTACATAGTTACGTAGTCTGTCTCTTTTTTAGATCGGTTAAATTTGACCTTCCTATAACAATCAGGTTAATTGGTAAACAATGTTATTTGATTTAACTAAATTATACAAAATAACATTAAGAACTCAGCAACATAATAAACATTTATTAAAAAAAATGTTACTAAGGAAAATAACAATGAAGTGATACTTTTTATCAGAGTAATGTTCTCTCAATTTGTTTAGGAGGAAGTATATAATTTATTTAGTTTCAATTTCTGATGAGTTAGTGAATTAAGTAGAAATAATGTCTAATATTCCTTTGCGTTATTGACGTAAAAGTCTGTTACTATATTTAATAGAGACATACCTGTCCAGCAGTAGCAAAGCATGTCAAAAGAAGTATTTTCATAGGAAGTTTAGCTTTGTACGATTTGTGAGTCCATAATCGATGTGCACCTCCAGTAATGCCGAAACCAGATAGTACATACATTACTAAAGCTATAAGTAAAATGAATGTTATTAATTCATAACAGGTTTTAAAATAGTTTTAATTTAGTTAGGTCAAAATTTACTCGATTATCAAATTTTATTGAAATCTATTGAAATCAATTTTAACGTGATACCATAATTGTCAGAGTGGTCAGAAAGACATCAATTTCAAAAACAGTTCAATTTTTTTAAGTAAGAGTTAAAATTTTGACTATTTGGACTCTTTTGCGTTTAGAAAATCATTCTATTACCTTATTTTTTTTATTATAGAACAGAATTATCATAATACTGAAACTGAAAAACAGTTTAAATTATAGTTTAAAACTAAATTAATTACAAAGTAAACTATTTACATAAATGTACTTTATATCTTTTAATTTTGCTTAGTTATCAAATAGTTCGATGGATAGAGGATGCTGCATTTTAGTTTCAAAGATAAGATATGATAGTGAAATTATTAGGGTTTAATTAAAATGCAAATATTAAAAAAAGGAAGAAAGATTTCATATGAAATTAGAATCTCGTAAATTATTTTGATAAACTAATATAATTTGTTGCATTTTGAGATCAAATATTAAAGCGGCCAAATACTTACCAAATACTAATGTTTGCCATTTAACCGGAAATGCGTAGTGATAGCACCAATAAATTCCTACTAAATGGTATAGTATAATCGCAATGCAAAGAAACCACTTTATTTCATTCTTAAATCCTAAACTTTTTTCAAATTCTCTAAATAATTCACTAAGCGACGGTTGATGTATTTTGTTGTTCATTTTTTAATTTTTAATTTCTTATTTTAGGTCCGCCCATAAAACTGTATATGCTATGGACGCCCAGAAGTATTTGATTTCCATTTTAAACTAATAGGTGACTTCGTGATTAACGCAACTGTTTCGAACTTTGAACGTACGTAATACATTATGTAATGAATTTACATTGAAATAAATTAACTATTGATTTAAATTTTAATTACAAATTAGAGAGACTATAATTTGAATGAAATACAATTGTAAGCTTAATATACTACAATATATCAATACTTATTCTTAGGTTGTTACAGATATTTATGAGTAAATATTCTCGTAGGCACGTGCGTAGTTAGAAATAATTGGTAGTCTCTTAATAGTAATCGTAATAATCCATTAATATTGGACGCTCTTATAAATAATCAACTACTCGTAGCTTTTACCTGAGACTTCGTCCGCGTGACCGAGATTACTCACTTAGCGGAATAGAAAGTTAACTATATCCTTCTTCATTTCATATAGTACCTGTTAACCAAATTTCATAGGGATTGGTTAACCCGTTAAGGCGCTGAGAGGTAACAAAAAAACAAGCGAACTCATTTGCACATTGATAATATTAATAAGGATTAATAAAAATAGCACTACGGCACTATATCGTAATAGACTAAGATCCTATCGCTGAATTTCGAAGGTATAAAATTGCTTAGTGAAACTTTATTTACATGAAAGATGAGCGAAAATATAATATAATACATCTAGGTTGGCTGCTCTCAGTTAGCCGCAGAATTCGATATAGGATATAATAGGACAGCAAAGTTTATGCATTTATTTCGACGATTTTGTAATTTATCATATGATATCATAGCATATACTTTATTGTCACGATATAATAGATGAGCAAAATGTATGTCATTATTTAGAGATACCATATCCCCTTATTTTTAAAATTACCAATTTCGAAGAAGATATGTCAAGATTATTTACTAAATATGGCAAATATAAAAACAGATTATTATAGCCGACCCTATTCGTCGATAAAGACATAAACCGTGTTATATTATGAACCCTTATGCTCTGATAATATTCGCCTGTTGTTATTTCCTATCGCTTTTGCTATTCCCTCTTGTTCATAGCACTATAAATTCTGTATGTCGCTTATATGGTATGAAGATATTAAATGAAGATACTGTGACATTACGATGAATTTGTTCCGTATTTCATCTCTATAAAGTAGAATTTCATTATGTATATAAGTATGATTTACCATAGAATATAGAGTGATGTTTTTACTCAAAATATTTTTTATTTAACAATATTTTGAGTACTTCGAGTTTATAAAATCTGTACCATAAGTAGGAATTTAATAAAAATTGTAGAACTTTATAATACTGGCATTTTAATATTTCTTTATACGTAGTTATAGAAACCAAAAGTAGACAAAATAGAACACTTGTTATTATTAATGTAGACCGTCTGTGTTATAGAAATATTTTTTTTTATTTTTGATAGGACTAAATAATAATAATAATAAATAGATGTTCAGTAATATATTGTAAAACTCCGGAGAAAGCCTGGAGATCTGTAGTACAGGTTTCGACCTAGTTCAGACTCCAGACTCTCACAAGGATAACAATTTTAATTTAAAGTACTAAATAGTCACACACAGTCACAGTCTAAACAGTTTCCTTGTGAGTAGTGAATAAAGATTATTATTATTATTATTTGGGTAAATTGTCTGACAGATGACTATGATATAATTTGTATTATTGGGACAATGAGTAGGTAGAAGAAAATAGTTCTGCCTCAGAAACGGAGACATGACAGCGCTACATCAATGTACTCGTAACCACGGACGGCGTAACGGTCGAAACGTCGTGATAATTCGCCTCGGTCGCCTTAATTCCCTTTTCTTATAAAACATAAAACAAGCAGCGCGAAAGTCTAAAATAAAAAAATGATATTTTCTATTCTCATAATTCTCGTAGATTATTTCTTGACGATAAAATATATATAATAATTTTACATTTGAGTAACCCACATACGAATCCGTCATAGCGGGGGGAGACTATTATCACTGACACATGAGAAAGACTCATTAATTAAATTTGTTAACCGAAGTGTTTGTAGGGAATATTATTATTTTTTAATGTAGAACAGAAGATGGTATGAATAGTGGTAGGTACCCACTTAAGTATATTTTGCACAAGATTGGTAATCTGTTACATAATTCTATAATTCTAAAATGTTCATAACTCTTCATTACATTGTAAATATTTAACAAACTAAGGATGAGAAAATATTAAACATTAAATATTTACTCACTTTCATATTTTATAAAATTAGTGAGGGTAGCAGTAGTTGGAATAATCAACTGACATAAATTGTGGCAAAACCAGTTATTTTGAATTCAAAATTAAACTTTTTTTTTGTATTTGTTACACTTAATTCCAACAGTTCTTAACCTTTGAAATATTTTTAACTACACCTTCTTTTTTAAGTAGGTTGAAGATAATAATTTATTGTGTTTTTACTCGTACGAGTATTTTATTGTCATAAAACAGAGAGTGGTTCTGTTTGATTTTACAAAACTTTTGTAAGTCTACATATATATACCTACAAATAGAATGTAAATAAACTAGTCACGATATACTAAAAGTATTTTTGTATCAAATATTGAATATCCATTTCAATAAAAATATCACTCACTCAATACGAGTGAATCATAAAAACACTTGTAATGTACGTGCGATGATTGTTTATTTATGGATGTCCTCTCCATTAATTTTCCTTTGACTTTTAAAGGTAAACTGGTTTAATATTTTGATATTATTAAATTAGACTGTATAAATTTAAAACTGAATATTCATAATTGAAACTAATAAACTACTTGAATGTGGAACAGTCATCTATGGAAAACTATAGAAAGTGTATTGAAGGTTTTTTGGGCCATTTTATGGTACTTTGTTATGACCTAGTGGTACAATAGCCCGACTTATAGCTCTTAAACGTGGTTAGTTTGAATTTGGACGACACCAAAAGTTTCGTGTGTTATCACCAAATAAAATGGTAAAAGTGATAACGGTAGGTTTGCTTCCTGCTATGTTGGATTCTAATATTTTTTTATTTGAATAGTGTTTCATGTATTATGGAAAAAATACGATATTTAAACCACTAAATCTTTGGAACCAAATTACATGGTTTTCTTTTTGGTGTTGGTTAAAATTTAATGTCGAAACGACCTTGGTCTTCTTGGCCGGGGTTAATATTTACTGGGCCGCTATGTTCTTCATATTTTTATTTACTGCTCATATAATAGCGCGAGTAACTCGGACATGAATCACTTGAAATTGACATAATTTGTAAACATCTGCTGGGGCTATAAACCTTTTACGACCTCCTGACTTTTTTCCTTCGTGTATTGCTATTTCTTTAAATACTTACGTAAGGTTTTTTGTCAACACATACGTTGTAGCTCTTTTATCATTGTCACCGTCTAAGAGAATAATTTCAACTGAAAAATTAATATGATTTTAACCTTTTAAAGCTAACGTAGTTTTCTATCTCTACTCTTTTTTTAATACTATTTAATATATTTATTTTAGTATCGTAATACGTATAATCGGTAGGAACTCTAATAACGGGATACTGATAGTGAGAGTTAAATGGACAAGATATTATAATTATTATAGAAATATGTCTATTGTTGATACGGTCACTATAAATAGTTTTCTCCAGTTTTCTGACTAATTTGTCATACATTAAGCTCGATATTTTTTAATTAAAAAAAAACTTAATCTACTTATATTTGCAAACTTACTCTGTTAAAGTACTATTAATATCATAATTCTTTTTTTTTATACAACTTAAAATGGCAAACAAGCTGACGGCCCACCTGATGGAAAGTGGTAACCGTCGCCTATAGACATGAGCAGTACATGGACATAACAGAGTATACTGTTTCGCCCATGATACACCCCATGCGTTGCCATTCCTGAGGATTCAGGTGTTATTCCTTTGTACCCAGTAAATTCACGCCATATTCCACCCTTCAAACCGAAACACAGCCATGCAAACACAACTGCTTTACGGTTGAAATACGAATGGGACAGAGGTACCCAAGCAAACGACTTTTGTACAAAGTCTCCCTCTGGTAAGATCTAGATATCGTTCGTGATGCATTAAGTCCTGTGCTAATGGGTACTCTTTTATCAAAAATTGTCGTAGTGAAGAGTGAAAGTTTGAAAAAGAAGTATGAAAAGAATGGACCGAAAAGAAAATTTTGACTAGCAATAATTTGTAAATTTTCAATTTTGACTAGCAATAATTTGTAAATTATAATTATCTGTCATATTTTTATAACTAATGTGTACAATAAAGTATTAAATAAAAATAAAAAAAAATATATATAAAATTATTAGGTATATTAAACATTGTCCATGTTGTTATTGGTTGTCTTCTTGATCACGATAAAATTAAATTTCTTTGTTTATTCACAATGATTACAGGGAGGTTAAATATGCCGTGTACCGCTTTGAAAAAAGTATGGTAAGACTGCTTGACTTGGCATTGCCGTGCTCCTTGATTTACCGCGAAAAAGGAGCCTATGCTCTGTTTCATGCAAAATAATCCATATTTGTTCGATGTAGTGAAAATTGACGTATTGAATAGTCTATGTAATAAAAAAACAAACTTACTTGTACATTTATATTATTACTATTACTAAGAAAATAAGGATATGTAAGTAATTCGCTTTGATATCTCTTAGTA